>NC_089514.1:17946161-18273411 GCF_036850995.1 Saccopteryx leptura | reverse complement strand
GAGATTCGAACTTGACAGTGTGGTCCAGAGCTCTGCACTTAGTACTTCTCTGTGCCTTTTAGGGTTAGCCTCGGAATTCCAAACTGTTTTGTAGGTTTTAGTCACCTTTCACACCCAGGTAATACAGAGCTGATCATGTGAGGCCCACAAACACAGGAAGCGCTGAAATGTGAACCTTTGTTCTCACCTCCTTTCTTTTTTTTTTTTTTTTTTTTGTATTTTTCTGAAGCTGGAAACGGGGAGAGACAGTCAGACAGACTCCCGCATGCGCCCGACCGGGATCCACCCGGCACGCCCACCAGGGGGCGATGCTCTGCCCACCAGGGGGCGATGCTCTGCCGCGACCAGAGCCACTCCAGCGCCTGGGGCAGAGGCCAAGGAGCCATCCCCAGCACCCGGGCCATCTTTGCTCCAATGGAGCCTTGGCTGCGGGAGGGGAAGAGAGAGACAGAGAGGAAGGAGGGGGGGGGTGGAGAAGCAAATGGGCGCCTCTCCTATGTGCCCCGGCCGGGAATTGAACCCGGGTCCCCCGCACGCCAGGCCGACGCTCTACCGCTGAGCCAACCGGCCAGGGCCTTGTTCTCACCTCCTTTCTAAACATCCTTTTACCCCTGAGATCACAAAATGGAGCCTTCAGAGCTCAGATTCATTCCCTTGGCCCTCTGAGCAGCCACAATCTAAGCATCCCACAAACAGGAGTACTGTTGGGCTGTAGATTAGTTTAAGAAGTAGAGAGAGATTATTTTAAAAAATCAGAGCTCCTAAATTGTACCAAATTTTGACCAGAATATCATTGGACCAGCCTTGTTCCCCCCAATTTATTCTGAAGTCTACAAATACTTAATATTATCCCCTCCTAAGCAGAGGGGCTTCAAAGAAAGAATCACTCCCTGAGCTGACTTTGCTACCACAGGGCCCATTAAGGTCCCCTGGCACTTGCTGAACTTAAACGGACAACCCAGATGGAGAAAAGAGCCTTTCCTGGTGGTATTTGGTTGATCAGGCTGTGAAAGCCACAGTCTCTCCGTCAAGCCTGCGTGTTTAAGGGGACAGGAAACCTTTTTCTTATTTAAAGTTCCAGTTAATCATCAGAACAACCTAATTATTACTAGAGGTTCAATTTATTATACTGGCTGTCCCCTCCTAACCCAAATTATAGAGCTAGCACCTAAAGTTGTAGTTTCCGTTTCCAAAGGAAAGAGCTGTTAAGGGGGGCCAAGTGTGTGTTTCTTGCTGTGTTGTTCTCATAGTCCAGGGGTCCGCAAACGTTTTACACAGGGGGCCAGTTCACTATCCCTCAGACCGTTGGAGGGCCGGACTATAAAAAAAAACTATGAACAAATCCCTATGCACACTGCACATATCTTATTTTAAAGTAAAAAAACAAAACGGGAACAAATACAATATTTAAAATAAAGAACAAGTAAATTTAAATCAACAAACTGACCAGTATTTCAATGGGAACTATGCTCCTCTCACTGACCACCAATGAAAGAGGTGCCCCTTCCGGAAGTGCGGCGGGGCAGATAAATGGCCTCAGGGGGCCGCATGTGGCCCGCGGGCTGTAGTTTGGGGACCCCTGTCATAGTCCATCCTTATTCAAACATGCTGTTTGGGGAGAATCTTCTGTGTGAACCCTGCTTCCCTCTCACACTCCTCTCTTCTCCCTCCTGCCTTCCCCCACGCGGTCCAGGAGCACAGCTGCTTGAGGCTGTCCTCCACCGGACCACCCCCCAGCCCCCCATTCTGTTTCTCTCCTCCATGTCGTCTAATGTTGCATTCTCCTCTGTGATGTTGCTTCTGCTTCCCCCTTACACACACACACACAAACACACAGATATGTGTGCGCACACACACATACTCACACACAATCACATCAAGCCAGACCTGGCTCACTGCCACATTAGCATTGAAACTTTCTTCAAGTTTCACACCCTCCTGGAAATCTCTCTGAAACCTCCCCGCTGCACCTCCCTTAGTGCACAAACTCATGCTCACTTCAAGTTGAATTAGATGACTTTCTTCTAGGCTCTTAGGGGGTTTTCTCCCTTATTAGACTTATCACATAGCATGACTTTGAATTCTTTCTGTGTCGTTACCCCCCCCCCCAACCTACCTCTCACTAATCTATAAACTTTTTTTTTTTTTTACAGAGACAGAGAGAGGGACAGACAGACAGGAAGGGAGAGAGATGAGAAGCATCAATTCTTCGTTGTGGCACCTTAGTTGTCCATTGATTGCTTTCTTATATGTGCCTTGACCAGGGGGCTCCAGCAGAGTGAGTGACCCCTTGCTCAAGCCAGTGACCTTGGGCAAAAGCCAGCAACCCTGCACTCAAGCCAGATGAGCCAGTGCTCAATCCGGCAACCTCAGGGTTTCCAACCTGGGTCCTCTGTATCCCAGTCCAACGCTCTACCCATTGTGCCCCCACCTGGTTAGGCTCTATAAACTATTACAGAACAAAAATGTACCTCTTTTTTGCTTTTGGATTCCCCAGCATCTAGCAATGAGTCCAGTGATGGGTTGGTGACTAATTGACCAAATAAGAAACATACATGAGAGTGAGTGCGTGAGTGAGTAGTAGTATGAACCCCATGATATTAGTCTGTGCAGATAGTTGTGCAGAATATGCATGTTCTCTTCCTTTAGTACATTAACCCCTTTGGCAGTCATTCGGCAGTCTAGATCCTATACGTTTCTTATTGCTCCCTCCACCAATAGCTACATAAAAACCTTGGAATGTTCTTCCACAGTTAATAGAATTTGTATCTCTTGCTATGACATTTCTGCTTTACTTTAGAATCTACTTTAACTCCAAAAATACGTTAGTTGTTTATACACAATTTCTAGCCAAATGTTGTTCTAATAACAAAGTTCCAGACAGGGGCATTCTTCAAAGGTACAAAGAGTTAACTGTGTAATTTTCTTAATAAGACCGACAAGGCAGTGCATCATTTTTCCTAACTATGGCATGCTCTGTGACACCATGTAATTTCTGGGGTATCTACCCTTTGCTCGGGAAAGAAAAAACAATACCTAGTTTCTTTTTAAGACTATTTTTGCTGCCAGGAAAAAAAATCATTTGCTCCATCACAATTATGGCAATAAATCTTACAGTGAAGACATTTAATGAAGGCTACAAAGCTTCCTTTATTTTACCTTACAGAGACTATACTTTCAGGGATCATTTCTATAGTTTGTTATTTTACCTTACAGAGACAGGCTTTAAACTCACTCAGCATGTCAGGAAAAGCAAAGAATGGGTGCGTGTTAGTTTTACAAATGCATGTTGGAGAAATGTGTTGTTAAAAAGAAATACTTTTCTGGCCCTATGTTCACATGCCCTAGAAGAAGACTTCTTTCTGCCTTCTGTATGTAATAAGTTTAATTAATACACCCAGTTCTGGGTGACTGAAGTCACTGAAGTAAGTTGAAGTTACTCATTTTCAGGTTTATTTGTGACTTGAATTTCAATGGCCTTTTACATTTTTTAACTCATTTTAAATAGGAAATAGATGTTCAGATCATAAAATTCAAAAGACCCCAAAGAGAATGTGGTGAAATTCCCCTCCCATTCTGGGTACTCTGCCTTACATGACACCTTCCCTGATGCGACCACTTACCGTTCTATGTTATTTCAGAGGTATTATGTGTAAAGCAAACATAAACCTGCAGTTTTCTTAGTTTATATCTCTTTGAGATCATTTCTTATCAATACACTTTAAGTTTGTTTTAATCACTGCATAGTGTTTCATTAGATGGATAAACATAATTTATAATTAGTTGTATATTGATCAACAAACGTTACCACAAATGATATTTTAATGAATATTATTGGAACATTTGCCTTTCCACATATGTGAAATGATATATGTAACTTAAACACTTACAAGGAGAATTGCTACATCAGAAGTTACGTATACTTTCATTTTATTTTATTTTATTATTTTTTTTTTTATTTTTTTTTTTCATTTTTCTGAAGCTGGAAACTGGGAGAGACAGTCAGACTCCCGCATGCGCGGGACTGGGATCCACCCGGCATGCCCACCAGGGGGCGACGCTCTGCCCATCCTGGGCGTCGCCATATTGCGACCAGAGCCACTCTAGCGCCTGAGGCAGAGGCCGCAGAGGCCACAGAGCCATCCCCAGCGCCCGGGCCATCTTTGCTGGATTGGAGCCTTGGCTGCGGGAGGGGAAGAGAGAGACAGAGAGGAAAGCGCGGTGGAGGGGTGGAGAAGCAAATGGGCGCTTCTCTTGTGTGTTCTGGCCGGGAATCGAACCCGGGTCCTCCGCACGCTAGGCCGACGCTCTACCTCTGAGCCAACCGGCCAGGGCCTATACTTTCATTTTAATAGAAACCTGAAACCACTTTCCATAGACCTTGTACCAATGTATCCCACCACTAGCTCAAGTGTGCCTGAACCTTCATGTTCTCACCACAGAGTCTGTTACCAAAATCGATCTTTGCTAAACATAAAGGTTAAAAAGAATGTTTTCAGTTTTAACATATGGGAAAACTCATCTCTTTTACATCATTTGAAAAACTGTTTTAAATATCGAAATTTTCTTATTCAGAACATTTGACCTAAATGGATGCCTGAAATCACCCGAAATGGCTTAGTATGATACTTACTCATCAACAAGGAAAATCTCCAGTTTTATACGTAGAGAATCCACTCACGAGGGGTCTGAAGTATAGGCCGAAAAGGAGAGAAAGGAGGTTCCTCTCTCTCTACCTCTCATTTTTTTCTAGCCGACTCCTCTCTCCCCTGACTTGTCTTTACTTGTTCCTCTCCTCATTTTTCCCAATTTAATAGAGACAATTCAGTTTAAGTTTTCTTTGTTTTCCTAAGTGCTGTTAGAAATATTTATGTTCTGTATAGAGGGGGAAAGGCAAGGGCTTTGGGGGGAACTCTTGGGCCAAAGGAGAGAGCGAAGGAAAGAGTCCAGTTACAGAGTAAGCTCAATGGGCGGGCGCTACAGACACGGCAGGGAGCGCAGTACAGACTTCCGAGCGCCAGCGGAAACGTGTGGGCGGGACTTCCGGGAGGAGTCTGCTGACGCAAGAGAAGTCTGAGAAATAAAATTTCCGAGAAGGACAAAGGACAAAGGGACATGTTGATAATGTGGGTTGAAGAGTCAGGGCCCATACGTAGAGAATTTTCTGAGAAGAAAAGAACATCTCTTTAAATTACACCAACAATCAGCCAGAAGGACCTTAATTTTTTCTTTCTTTTTTTTTTTTTTTTTTTTTTAGTGAGAGAAGGGCAGGCAGAGACAGACTCCCGCAGGCTCCCCTACCAGGATGCACCCGACAAGCCCGCTAGGGGGCGATGCTCTGCCCGTGAGAGGGCCTGTATTTTGAAAGGCTTTTCAGCTGGGGAATGACCTCGCAGTTCTAAAGCAGTGGGATTTTGGTTTGGGTTTTTTTTGGGTTTTGTTTTTTTTTTTTTAGGTGAGAGGAGGGGAGATAGTGAGGCAGACTCCCACATGCACCTTGACCAGGATCCACCCAGCAGTCCCCATTTGAGGTTGATTCTCAGGTACCGAGTTATTTTTAGTGCCTGAGGTTGATAAATGCCAAAGGACCTATTCTCAGCGCCCAGGGCTAAACTCCAACCAGTCAAGCCACCGGCTGCAGGAGGGGAAGAGAACGAGAAGGGGGAGCAGGAGGCAGGAGAAGCAGATGGTCGCTTCTTCTATGTGCCCTGACTGGGGATTGAACCCTGCACATCCATACCAGGCCAATGCTCTATCCACTGAGCCACTAGTCAGGGCCAGCAGTGGTTCTTAAAGTGTGGTCCCAGCATCACTGATTTTAAAAAGCAAAATATTGGTCCCATCCCAGACCTGTGAATGAGACACTGTGGGTTGAGGTCCAGAAATGTGCATTTTACAAGCTTTCCAGAGATTCTAACACAGGCTCAAGTCTGGACCCCAGTCTTCTGTAGAGAGACGCTGTTGTTCCACAGCTTCAGATAGAACCTTCCAGAACCCGAGTGCCTCAGGTATGCCCTCTTAGTTTCCCATAAACTTGGTATCCATGACCTGGCAGCATAAGACTGGCTTTCTGTCTAGAGCAGAAGGCAACACCCCACGCTGGCGTATCTCTGAAAAGCATGGTTGATAAATTAATTTCTGTTACTCGCTGTCTCAGAAATCTGGTCTTCTTATTATTTTTAATAAGGCAATCAAAAGGCTTTGTCTGCTATTTTAAAAGGATATTAGTTATTTCCATTTTCTCTTAATTATATCACTTTGCAGCAAAGACTATGATGAACACAAATTCCACAGGGAAATCTTGGAAGATAGATGTTTCTAGATGTCAAAGCATTTTGGAAGTTTAAGTACCCTGCTCACATGCCATAGGACCACTGTGGTTTTTATACATTCTTAAGTCATGTAGTTATTACAATAATTGTTAGTATTTATTGAGCACTCAAGGAAACTGAGCATTACTTTGAGAAAAATCTTATTTAACCCATGTGGTAGATGTTAAAATTCTCATTTTGCACATGGTGAAATGAACTTAAAGAGGTTGAGTAACTTATCCAGGATCATCCAGTTAATAAGTAAGTGGCAGAGAAGACCAAGCTAGTTCTGATGCCAAGGTTTGGGCTCTCAATCCCACAGTCTTGACCTCCCTAGGCCTTTTACTCGGCCCAGAGCGCCTCGCAGGACCTTCCTTCTGTTCTTTACATCTTCCAACACCGTTCTGTTCCGGGGTTTTGTTCACAACCAACATCCACCGAGAAGCGGGGCATCATTTAAATAACCTTTTCTCCCCATCCATTCCTCCTCTTACACAGAAAACAAGCATGGGAAGCATCTTATTTTAAGGATTTTATTGCCCATACAATGGGAGAATCAGATACCTGGATGGATGGATGGATGGATGGGTGGATGGATGGATGGATATATTATTAATTGTGTTTTGTCATCCCTGAACTCCTTACCATATTGCAAGGTGAGTCTAAGGGGGCTTCTCTGGACTGGGTACATTTTGAGAGAAGGCAGCAGAAGGAGGAGAAAACAGGATCAGAGCAATGAGCAGGCACTTTCATGGTGGGCTTTTTCTAGTACTTCCTCAGCAGCCCCACCTTCAGCATCGTCACCAATGCCTTCCTTCCTCTCAGGCCCTCTTCATCCAGAGAGATCCCGGTTCCTGTCACCTGTACCCAAATACCCATTCTTCCTGCCCCCACTGCAGCTGCCTTGGGTATCACTGATGCAGTTTTCGGATTCAGACTGAAGGCAATAGAAATATACAGAAAGCATGTAAGGCAAGGAAGTAGCATAAGCAGATATGAATTAAAGAGCCATCATTCCTGCCTGACCAGGATAGAGTGTCAGACTGGGACGCAGAGGACCCAGGTTCAAAACCCTAAGGTTCCCAGCTTGAGCACAGGCTCATCTGGTTTAAGCAAGGCTCACCAGCTTGAGCCCAAGGTCGCTGGCTTGAGCAAAGGGTCACTCGGTTTGCTATAGCCACCTGGTCAAATTACTATGAGAAAGCAATCAATGAACAACTAAAGTGCCACAACAAAGAATTGACGCTTCTCATCTCTCTCCCTTCCTGTCTGTCTGTCCCTATCTATCCCTCTCTGTCTCTCTCTCTCTCTCAAAAAAAAAAAAAAAGAGCCATCATTCCAGCAGATAGTCAGAGGATAGATGGGAAGGGAAACCAGAGGCCTGGAGCTGAATGAGGTAGGCATAAATTAAATAAAAAACATGAATGAGGTCACTGAATATGGTGCCAGGCATATGATGGAAACTTACCTATTGGTTTTGTTCCTGTCCGCCCTTTAGGAAGAAGATTTCTTTCTACCAGATTGCAAACGCATTTTACATTCATTCCATGAATATTTACTGAGCACTTACCCTGTGAGAGGCATGACGCTAGGCTATGGCTATGGCAAAACACAGCAGTGAAGAAAACACGATGCCTACGTATTTCTAGGTTGTCGGTGCTTTGTGTCGCTGGCCGATGTTATGCCGTGACATGAATGAATGCTCTGAGAGACTATTTTACTAAAGAAATGAAGAAAAAAGAGTATTTGTGTGTAGGTCACTGACTTGGGGATGAAGACACAGCACCAAGAGAGAAGAAGTAATGAAGACAAACTCCTCTGTCTCATGGTCTTAACTAGGACTTCCCTCAGGTAGGAAGGAAATAATTGGCCTCTGGGTACCATTAAATAGAGACATATATTCAGATTTTTAAAGGTGTGCTGTCATCCAGCATAGAGCGAACTCAAGGATGAATAGCATATAGGCTATTAAATATGCAATTTGAAAAAGGAGTGAAAGACACCCCAGCTCTAAAGAAGTATAGGTAGAAGCCCAGGTGAGAGACCTCCTGACCCTCCAGGAGGGTCATTAGGTCACGATCCTTGGGGATGAACAGGTATCCGAGGGAAGCCAAGGATTACAGTGGGTGAAGAATTATGGGAGATAAACAACCATGGCTTGGGTGCTAGGAACAGAGCCCTGGGCTTGGAGACAATGAACGTGAATTTGATTCCCTGCTTTGCTCTGCTTGTTTCTGAGCATGCAAGGCAATTCCTCTGAGCCTGTTTTCTCATCTTTAAAACAGACACCATAACAGCTACCCTAATTACAGCACAGAGTAGTATGAAAGTCAAGATTAGGATGAGATGCTAATAAAATACTATACAATATAAAACTTTTAGTGGTTTTATCTTTATCTCACTATTATCTTATATAAACCACTATATAGTGGTTCTTTTTTCTTTTAAGAGAAAGTATATGGGTGTATGGATAGAGAGATAGAGACATAATACACAGAAAAGAAATTACCCACTACCACGTGAGCACCTAAAATAGGGACCATGTCTTAATCAGGTTTGTATCCCAAGAATCTGGCACATAATCAATTATCATTAAATGTTGGTTGGCTGGATGAATGAATGCACCAAAAAAAGAAAAAAAGAAAAAGAAAAGAAATGGTACTAATTTTCCTAGGGCTGAGTCTGGAGAAAATATCAATGGCCTCTCATACCTTACTAGGGAATGGAAATAATGGAGTCACAGAATTCGCCTGACCTATTTTCTAGTAGTTAAATGCTGGGTGTGGACTGTACCTCACTTCTAACTTGTACATTGCCTGGCTTCTTGCTTCTCAAAATGTACTTCCAGAACAATACCAGTCTGCAGACTGTTTCTGACTCGTCATGAATTAGAGAAAGCATTTAGAATTTTTTGTACCAACTTGACAGTGCAATTTCACATCTATTGAATCTTTTCTAAAGCTGGCTTGTATGTTTTGTGTCATTTAAATTCATTTTTCTATTGATTGCTTTTATTGTATGTTACAAAAGTACTGGTGTATGACAGATTAGGGTGGGGAGAGATAGTCCTTCACTCCAGGGAGTTTGAGAAGCGCCGGCCTGGTTTATTGCCCTTGTGTTTGCATTAATCTCTCCTTGCAAAAATTATTAATAGTATTACTCAAGATACCATATTTGAGGACATCCTTGACATTCTGTGATTTCTGTAAATTAAATTAAAATTGGTTTAAGATCCCCTAAGCAGAACCTGGTTTAAATAATTACCATAGTGAGGCCCTGGCCCCGGTTGGCTCAGCAGTAGAGCGTCAGCCTGGCGTGCGGGGGACCCGGGTTCGATTCCCGGCCAGGGCACATAAGAGAAGCGCCCATTTGCTTCTCCACCCGCCCCCTCCTTCCTCTCTGTCTCTCTCTTCCCCTCCCGCAGCCAAGGCTCCATTGGAGCAAAGATGGCCCGGGCGCTGGGGATGGCTCCTTGGCCTCTGCCCCAGGCGCTAGAGTGGCTCTGGTCGCAGCAGAGCGATGCCCCAGAGGGGCAGAGCATCGCCCCCTGGTGGGCAGAGCGCCCCCACCGGTGGGCGTGCCGGGTGGATCCCGGTCGGGTGCATGCGGGAGTCTGTCTGACTGTCTCTCCCCATTTCCAGCTTCAGAAAAATACAAAAAATAATAATAATAATTACCATAGTGTTTAGTCCGGAGGAGGAAGGAACTGGTGTTTCGTGATATCATAAAGAAGGTTCAGGAAAGCTAGGATTTTTATCCCAGCTCCTCCGCCGAGAGCACAGATTGCCGGACCCTGTCCCCAGAGTTTCTGCTTTAGTAGGGAGTGGGTGTGGCCTGAAAATGTGCACCTCTAAGTTCCATTAGCATCAGGTGATGCCACAGCTACTGCTTTGAGAATCACACTGTGAGGACCATTGCCCTGGACTATGAGGCCAAAATTCTGGCTTTTGCATTGACCTTAAGCAAATGACCTGATTTGCCTCAAGTTTTCTTGTCTAAAATGAGAATAAACTGAATGATTTACAATTTTCCTTCTAGTTTTAAAATCTGTCTATTCCTACTGACAGTTGTCTCTAAATAAATATACATTAGTAATTGTGGAATCCGTGTAACTGCATTTTTTTTATTTTTTGAGAGGTGGGGAGGCAGAGAGACAGATCCCACATGCGCCCAGTCCGGGATCCACCTAGCAAGCCCCCTACAGGGGGGGTGGGGGGATGCTCTACTAATCTGGGGCCACTGCTCTGTTGCTCAGCAGCTGAGCTATTTTAGAGCCCGAGAGGAGGCCATGGAGCCATCATCTTCAGTGCCCAGGGCCAACTTGCTGCTGGAGGGGAAGAGATAGAGAGAGATAGAAGGGGAGGGAGAGGGGTGGAGAAGCAGATGATCACTTCTCCTGTGTGCCCTGACTCAGAGGCAGATTTAACAGCAGGCACACTGGGCATGGGCCCTGGGCCCCGACTTCTGAAGGGCCCCGCAAAACCCCAGCTTTACACTTTTTTCTAATGTAAGGGGCCCAATATTTTCTTTTGTGCCCGGGGCCTCAACCAACCTTAATCTGCCTTTGCCCTGACCGGAAATCAAACCCGGGGCTTCTATACCCTGGGCCAACTTTCTGCTACTGAGCCAACAGGCCGGGGCCATAAATGCATTTTTACCAATAGAGTTTTCTTTCCTCAAAAACAACCAGCAGTGACTCAGGCAGGTGTACTAGGAACGAACGCACATCAGCAATCATTTTTGCCCTAAAGGGGTATGGAAAGGCTGTTTTAGGGCTGATGTTTAGAACCATTGTTTTCAGAGCCCAGAGATATTGGTCCTTCTACTGTCCACAGCAGGGGTCCCCAAACTTTTTACACAGGGGGCCAGTTCACTGTCCCTCAGACCATTGGAGGGCCGGACTATAAAAAAAACTATGAACAAATCCCTATGCATACTGCACATATCTTACTTTAAAGTAAGAAAACAAAACGGGAACAAATACAATATTGAAAATAAAGAACAAGTAAATTTAAAGCAACAAACTGACCAGTATTTCAGTGGGAACTATGGGCCTGCTTTTGGCTAGTGAGATGGTCAATGTGCTCCTCTCACTGACCACCAATGAAAGAGGTGCCCCTTCCGGAAGTGCGGCGGGGGCTGGATAAATGGCCTCAGGGGGCCGCATGCGGCCCGCGGGCCATAGTTTGGGGACCCCTGGTCCACAGGAACAGACCAGCAAAGAGCTTATCCTTTTTTACTGAGAACAGTGTCTTTCAGCCTTTTTCACCTCATGACTCACACAAACAAATTACTAAAATTCTTTGGCACACCAAAAAATATATTTTTGCCCATCTGACTTCAAGAAAAAAAGGATAATTTTGATTCATTCACACCAGACCACTACTGTTGTGTAGGCTGTTGTCATTTTTTTATTTGACAATCTAACAGAAAAGAAGTCAGTGCCCCTGACTAGTCAGCTATTGCATATTTTAAAAATTCTTGTGGCACACCAGCTGCAAATTTTGGACTTAGAATATTCCAGACTGGTCTTAATATTATCATATTATCATGGAGGGGCTGGAAACTATACTACTACTTGATGAGGGTTATTTTATTTAGCCCTTTAGACTTCCACAAGAAGTCGTTGTTAATCTCATTTTTCTAGTTAGAAAACTAAGGCTTAGAGATTTTCGGTAAATTACCCACATTTATAGAAGGGGTAGCGATAGGGCTGAAATTCATTCCCAGCGTGAGAGATGGTGGAGCCCACGCTTTTAACCACTGAGCAATAATGATGCAGAACAGAGCGGAACAGGAGGGGGAAAAGGAGGCTGTTTGATGCTTTCAGGGTTACTTATCCTATTGCACCCCAGCCCTTCCGATCCACAAAATGGAAGATGGTGACAGAGTCAAAAATTACACTGAGAGATCACAGACACAAAAGAGTACATGTGTAGAATTTCCTGTATGTGTGAAGTTCAAGAACATTCTAAAGTAATCTTCGGTGACAAAGCTCAGAGAGTGGCTAGCTCTAGAGGATTGTGGACTGGACAGGGCAGGAGGGGACTTTCCAGGGTGATACAAATATTGATCTGGCTAGTGGTTACAAGCTGGGTATATATGTCTGCAAAAATAGAAGGTTTGTGCGTTTTACTGCATGTTAATTCTACCTCAATAAAAAGATAACTGAGCAAAATATATATATCTGCATAGACATAGTCTGTATTTTCTAATATGCAGGTATAGATTAGTGATTCCTCACTTGTTTCTATAGGTCAGTAAGAATTGCCAGCCCATTTCACAGGCAGAGTAAGCAAGGTAGAGAGAGAAATCTATAGCACAGCATGGATTCTCTGGTTCCCAGTATTCTTCATAACTTAATATTCATTGCAGAGACAATGCAAGCTTTTATGCCCTTGGCCAGACACATTTGTAAAAAAGACAAAATTAGGAATAAAATGTATGGTCCAAAACCATAAGTTGAATTCTTTTCACCAGCATGTGACTTTATGTAGTTCATTCCAGATGATTCTAAAAGGATAGTTGTTTTCAGTGAACTGCCTTATTCACTGAGTACATCAATCAGTTCACCTGAACATTTCTGATCTTAGCCTTAGGGGACTGTGTACCCCTATTTTTTGTAAGATAATGAAAGATAATTCCCTGAGAGTCCTATTTGCTACGTCCATTCATTTGCAAGGTCACTACACTTAGTGTTCTCATTAAGTACCACTCTAAAGTTCCATATCTCCCACAATGTATTTTGTGTAATTTATTCTTGTTACAACTCATCCCCCTTCATCTGCCCATAAACTGCAGTCATGATATTTCATGATATTGCCAGCACCATGTAATTTACAAACGGCCTTACATACCTAAAGGTCTGTTTAGAGAAAAAAAAAAGGAAGAAAGACTAAAATGTTGCAGAGAAAGCCCAGGGAAACAAGTGGAATCAGGAAGTTTCATTAGCGACAGCTCAGAGATTTTTATAGCAGTAGTTTTCTTATTGCTAGACGGGAGCCGACGCTTTCCGGGGGAGTGGGGTGGGGGAATAAAGCAGGCAGCAATTTTGTGTTCCTAATTAAACTGTTTGCCACCAGTGGCAACCCAGAAGCTGCCACTGTTGAGCAGGCCACATCGAGGGACCTGGCATTGGCTTGCTAAGAATATTTCGGTGCACAGATTAGTAAGAACTATTCTCAGAGCAAGAAATACAAACCTATACAAACAAACAAAACATGGATGGATGCATACCTTTGAAGTCCTTTCTGTGTGAGAGAGGTCTGCCTTGCATGGCCACATGAACAAAAGCCTGGAATTCGCAGGAAACAACATTTTTAACCCATCCCATTGTATGCAGGTGTAGGGGAGATTCAGAACAGTCGGTAATTCCCAAAGCCACAGAAACGGAACAGGAATCTGCTACTCTCCCCGCGCCTTGGTGTATAGCTCCCGTTCTGTGTAACTGTAACAGGAGTCAGAGACAGCTCGGTCTCCTCCATTCCATTAGGTTTGTGAACTGACTTTTCTGTCCTCACTGCATGGGGTTGCATTGAAAATAACTGCATGTTCTGTAACTGTACTGAAAAAGACAGTTATTGTCATTAACTGTATGCTCCTCCTTTTCATTTTGTTCTGGAGGAGAGTACCCTAACCTAGTGGTATTTCAAAATATTTTTTAAATTATGATATTTATAATACGTGTTGGGGCCCTGGCTGGGTTTCTCAGTGGATAAAGCATCATTCCGCATGCCAAAGGTCATGAGTTCGACCCCCAGTCAGGGCACATAGGAGAAGCAACCAATGAGTGCACACCTAACTGGAACAACTACATAAAATGAGTTGATGCTCTTCTCTCTCTCCCCTCCCCTTTTTTCTCTCTTTCTCTCTCTCTCAAATCAATGGGGGAAAAAAATTTTTTTAAGGTCTATCACAGCATAAAAGTGCTAACCTGGCAAAGATGTGCTTTCAACTAAGCTTTTCTAGTCACCTCATCGCTGAGAATACTAAACAAATGATGCTGAAGTATCCATGGTGTTCAGAGACTTGCCATTAAGGCAATTGCAGATCCTTTAAATGTTAAACAATCCCACCCACCCCCCACCTTGAAATTGCAGAAATAAGTAAGGGAAAAATTAGACTTACTTCGTGCACCTTTAATTAAAACTCAAATCCTGTAACATTTACTTTCTAACTTGCTACCACCCGGTTTCACTTTCCAGATAAAGGGTAAGCTGCCCCCCGTCAAAAAAAAAAAAAAAAAAAAAGAACTAATAAAAAACCTCCCTGGTGTTAGCATAGGAACCCCTGATGCTTGAGGCCGAAACTCATGACAGGATCTCACACACTTCAAATCTGGTAGCATTATTTTTCTTTCACATAGGCTGAGAAATGTGATCTCTGCTGGCCGGAAAGAGAAACAGGTCGGCTCCTCTTATGAATGTTATGAAAAGCCTGTTTTACTTTAAAACCGTGATGTGATTGCAGGTTAGTCAATTTTAAGAGATCTCTCTTTTAAATGGCTCTATATTATTCTTTGAAGATCCCATTCATTTTGGCATCACAGGATGCTAAGGGGGCTGGCGGTTTTTCCTTGCTGAGTAAATGACATCACACAGGTGGCATACCACAATAGCAGGTACAAGGGGCAGTGTCCACGGAGCATGGGCACCTAGGTGATCCGGGCAAGCCCTCAGAGTACAGGGCTTTCGTTCTCTGGGGGTTTATGATTTGTTTGCGTACTTGTTTTTAAAGAAAGACAGTATCAGTCTTTGAGATTCTGGGAATGAACGTAGGATTGTTTTCTTCTTTTCATGAGAAATGTGATTGCAAATACGTATCACTTTCCTCTACATTCATTAAATGCTGGCATTTAGAAAAGAGAACATGATCCAAAAAATCTAGAGACTGATTTTCATTTGCTGGCTGTCTCGCATATAAAATGATATGTTCATAAAGACATATACGGATAATTCTAAGTATGACTTAATAATCGTCCCAGTGCGTGTGCTACTGAAAAACATAATAGTTAAAAAATACAGTATATTCCCATCTTCCTAAAAAAATTAGGAGTGTGTTTAATTAATGCCGAAACGCAGTAGAATTCCTGTGGAAGTACTTATGACATCCACATGAATACCAAATGAGTTCATTATGATCTGTGTTATTACAGTGAATACCAAATGACTTAGTAATGCTGGGACGCTCAAAATGAAGTGTTACCAAGTGTTGTGGTATAACAAATCTGGTTAAATATTCTGTGATTAAAGTTATTATAAGCTGAGTCTCAATCAGAAGAAAGCAAAATTCCATCCCTATTGCAAGGAGTTAAGAGCAGAGTCAACCCGTTGTTTCTAAGCATTGTGATTCTTAACTTTGAACAGTCCCTTAAAGCCTTTCTCCAAACACTATAATCCTTTAAATTACCTTGGTTCAAAATGGCAGGGGAGGTGGACGGGGGTGGATGGAGTGATGTGGTGGGGGTGGGAGGTGGGTTGGTGGGAGGAGCAATCAATATTCCTCAAGAATTCAGCAAAGTTTCCACAGTTTGCATATTAAGAAATGGAGTTTTCAGTTTAATTATTCTCCTCTAATGACAAGCTTATTAAAATAATTATTTAATATGTATCTCAGGGTAGTGAAGCAATGATAAACAAGGACTACTTCTTCAGTTTTCTAGCCGAAGTCCTACATTTATATGGCAGATAGTCCACTGAAATTTCTAAAATGCATTATTTTTAATAATGTAGCCCAACTGTATTTGTATAAATGACCGCTGCACATTCTGTTGTCAGAAAGCTGAGCTCTCTACATTTGCATTGTATTATTCATGAACTTAGATGGAATACGTCGTAACAATTCATATCTATTATAGATTTAGTAAGACAAGAAGGCATAAGTGGATTTAATCAGACATGTAATTATTTTTATGCCTCCAACTAAAAAATATGCCTAAATGAATTTATGGTTATTTAGCAATCAGGGCAAATGGTCTTTATAAATGTTGAAACAGCCGCTGGTAAATATATTTGCAAAAGGAGGAAAATGGCACTTGAATTGTAGTTTGGTAAATGATAAAGGAATTGTTACCCGTGTACAGTATCCTAGCAGTTAAATATTTGTTTCATCATCCTTACTATTACAAGAACATACATTTAACACAAGAAAACCTTGCATTTCTTTCCTTCTGTAATAATGGAGCACATTTTCTAATAAAAGGATTTTTAGAACACATTCGAATAGTAGAAAGATCTTTTTTTCAAATCTGTCATGCTGTTTGACTTTTGCATTCCCATTTATTCTATTATTTGTGGTATCATTCTAGTTCTTGAGATAGAATACTCTCTTTAAAATAACAGGTCATGATCACAGACATTTCTGTCAAATATGTTGATTCTGGTGTCTATTAGGGTTCCACACTGTTGCTTTTACAATGATTTCGAGGTATTTATAAAACTTTCTGCCTCTGAGAAGAAAACGCAGTCCATGGCTATGATCACTTCGTTGTGTTGAAGCATCTAATAAATTACATATCAGTAAATGTAGATTTTGGACAAATACCCTGAGAAAATCTAATTTTCTTGAAAATTACTGTGTCTTTTTTCATTCTTTCAAGCTTTCATTTTAAATTTAGTGCTTATGACTGGTGAAAAATTAATAGCACCCACACCTAAAATTTTCTCTATGACCTGTTCCTGAGAAAAAGGCTAGAACCCCTCTAATATGTCAATTATGACCCGGATAAATTACCATATGAGAAATTATTTCTTCCTTCTTGGATTAAATATGAAACATATCACATATTTAAGTTGTATGGAAGCAGGCACACTAAAGACATTCCGGCACACAGTGCGAGGGCAGGCGACATAAATAAACTGTCACTCCCTCTACAAGGTGAGCTTGTATTTGAGTGTGCCTCTAGGTTTTATGCATAAGAGGATTTCCAATACTAACTGTCCGGGTGATACTCAAATAATAACATACCGCTGACTTAAAAATCACTTGCCTCTGACTTTTGTAAATCACGGGGCTCTCTTTCATTCCGGTGTGTTGTTTCGATGATCAGTAGCATTTCCAATAAATTATACACTGACCAGTTGGAAGAGCTTCTGCCTGTTATTGGAGCAAGCTCTGTGCAAGCCTCCTCTGTCAGATGCTGCACGCCCAGCCCGCAGCCCCGCACCATAGCGGAGTTCCTTGGCAAACGACAGAGCGCCCTCTGTCGACGGAAAAGGGAATGCGCCGTGCAGGACACAGGAGTTTTCCCATCAGGAGTCGCAAAGCTACAGTTAGCTGGCACCCATTTGTGATGTAAAAACTGTATTTTAAACGATAAAAATATTGATTTGATAGATATTGATGGAGTGCAGACTATTTATGGTTCAGAGGCAATTGTAACATTACACACACACACACACACACACACACACACACACACACACACATACAGACACAAATAGTAGTGACTACATACCTGGAAATGCTAGGTAAGACGACTCTTGCTCTGTGTAGATACAGGGTCACCTACCCACGCGTGTATTTCCATTCAAATATTTCTGCAACCCGAATGGAAGACTTGGCACGAATAATGATGCTAAACGCTCAGGATCTATAATTTAAATCATCTTTTACATGGAAAACGATAAAACCCCACCGAACCCGGAGATTTCTAATTCCCTCAGGTTCAAGGAGGTGGGGGCGGGTGGACAGAAAGCAGAGCTGCGGAGCAGCCCGTAGCTCCCGGCTGCCTCTGCAGGACGGCGGGAAACCGGGCAACCCACCGGGATGAGCCTTTATAGAACAGTACGTTTCATTCCGGTTTAAAGCAGTAATTCACTGATGGGCACTCAGCTCTTCACCTCGACGTTTCCATTTACTTTGTATTGGGATAGGAGGAGAGATCAGATCTCACAGAAGTGACATCTTTACACCAGTTCAGGTGTTGGTTAGTTTAAAAGCAAACATGAATTGAAATGTTAACTTGCACCAAAATACCTGTAGCTAACATTTTTAACTGTGTGAGTTTTTTTTAACTCTTCTTTTAAAAATGTATTTATTGATTTAAGAGAGAGAGGAAAGGAGGGGAGAGAGGAAAGGAAGGGAGAGAGGGAGAGAAACATCCATCTGTTTCTATCTGTGTCCTCCTGGGGACCAACGCGTCAACTTGTGCATATCTGGTCGGTGCTAACCAACCAAGCTATTCCTCCCAGGGCAGTTGTGTGACTTGACTGTTTTAGAGAAATACATTCTAGTTGCTGTTGCATGATTCAGGTATCTTCTGCCTAAAAGATTGAATTTGGGGGGGGACTGTGTATTTTTAGATGCTCATCTAGCTGTTCTTGTATTTAAACCTGAGTATTTGCAACCATGAAATTAACCTAAACTAGAAATCTGATTGCAATCTTCAATTCCGCTGTTACAAAGGGAGAGTTTTCTTTTTAAGGTCCCATTTGCAAACGCTGAAGGAAATTGAGCGTTGATAAATTAATCTTTATGCCATTGCCAAGAAACAGTGCGACCAGGGAAAGGCAGTCTGTTAAATTGAATTTTCCAGATATGTTTATTGGTATTGATGAAATTGACCAGACAAATTGCTCATGTATACTTTTTTGTTTAGTTACAGAGATTCTTGACTTCTAGGTACCCAGTCTTTATCTATTTGACATAGTTTTTTAAATGTGAATTAGAACGCTATCCACAGATTTTTTAGCATAAGTATGTGATATAGGCTGAGCAAATAATTTAAAACATGAGTCGGAATTCTCAGTGATAATGGTCTGACAAAATGAGACCAGTGATGCCTCAGAGGTTGTCAATAGACGCAATTCAAATAGCTACATGAAAACTAAAAAATTTGCCCTGAGCAGATAGGTTGGTTGGTTAGAGCACCATCCAGAAATGCAAAGGTTGTGGGTTCGATCCTTAGCGCACATACAGAAACTGACTGATGTTTCTGTCTCTCTCAAAACTCAATAAATAGGGGTGGAGGGATGCTTTTGGGGAGTCACTAGAATCTATGTAAACACAATAAATTAATTAAAAAAACTCAATAAATAATTTTTTAAAAAAGACATTTTAAAAATGAGTGAGGTGGCATGCCTGGGATTTCAGCTCATCGGAAGAGAATCTGCATTGGGAGAGATTGCAAACAGACGAGCACGAGACCCTGCTGTATCATGGGATTGGCCGTGCCCTGGTGTTTTCCAGGATTCCAAAAAGAATTTTATTAATATGCCCTAAATACGTCTGCTTTCCTGTTTATACCAATCTTAGCACTTATACTTTGATATGGTATTTTTTTTAGCTGGGGATTTTTTTTTTCCCCCTGAATCAAGATTTTTTTTTTTTCAAGAATATAATTATCTCTTTTTTTTTTTTTTTCAAACAATGAAATTATATGTAAATAGTGACAGAGAACAGAAACCGAGAGTGGTAAATACTTTTTCCATTGCTTAATAACTGAGAACAACACAATTATCAAAATGTAGCTGTGTCCGAAATGAAAACGGAGATTCCAAAACTCGTCTGCTTTGCTTTCACCACTTTAACTGAAGCTTAAAACTAAAATACATTTGCACCTAAAAGGAAAAAGAGTTTTAAAAATGAGAAATTAGCTCAATTCAACTTATAATTTGCTTTTTAATGATCAATAAAGAGTATTTAACTTTTTAAAGTTTTCTTTTTCCAAATCATGTTTTTATTTACATGAATTGAATTATAAAATAATCTCATGACAATATATAATATTTTATAAAGTAATTCAGTTAAAGAGGTGCTAAATATTTTAGAAACAGCCCACCAGAGGGCAGTCAGCTTTTAGTCTAACAGATTTGAAATAAATTTATTACTGCAGTTGAATTTTAAATAAAATATCTATTTAAATTACATTACTTTTTGCATTTAAGAACTGAACAAAATGAAAGTCATAACTTGAGATTGCAAAGCCTAAGGCTTCAAACTTTTTTTTTTTTAATGTTTATTGTATTGATTTTAGAGAGAGTGGGAGGGAGAGAGAGACAGGAACATCGATCTGCTCCTGTATGTGCCCTGACCGGGGATCAAACCGGCAACCTCTGCGCTTCAGGATGAGGCTCTAACCCAACTGAGCTATCCAGCCAGGGCAGTCTTCAACCAGTTATAGTGAAAACCACCAAAAAACTAGTAATTCTGACTTTTACCTTTCTGTACACCCTCGCACTCAGTTTTTCCATTGTGATATTTATGTTTGGTCATAAAGTAAGATTTATTTTGATTTGAGATACCTTGGGACATTAATATTTTTTAATCACAGAGACTTTGGGACAAGTCCTTACAGAAAGAGACAGACAGACAGACTTAATTTTCTTCTATTACCTGTGAATTTCAAATAAGTCTAATATGGTTTTAATGGTGAATAGTGTGCTTTCTAATATCTAGTATACCGATGATGCAGAGGAAGTCCTAGAACATGTGACTGAGGATTGGGGAAACCATAGTGTATTTCCTCAGGCAGATGTCGTGGGTGGGGGCCCCCTAGTCATCTCAATACTTGGAGAGAATATTATACATTTAGAACAGGTTTTAAAATCAAGATCCTTGGCCCTGGCCGGTTGGCTCAGCGGTAGAGTGTCGGCCTGGCGTGCGGGGAACCTGGGTTCGATTCCCGGCCAGGGCACATAGGAGAAGCGCCCATTTGCTTCTCCACCCCCCCCCCCTCCTTCCTCTCTGTCTCTCTCTTCCCCTCCTACAGCCAAGGCTCCATTGGAGCAGGGATGGCCCGGGCGCTGGGGATGACTCCTTGGCCTCTGCCCCAGGCGCTAGAGTGGCTCTGGTCGGGGCAGAGCATCGCCCCCTGGTGGGCAGAGCGTCGCCCCGGATGGGCGTGCCGGGTGGATCCCGGTCGGGCGCATGCGGGAGTCTGACTGTCTCTCCCTGTTTCCAGCTTCTTTAAAAAATAAAAATAAATAAATAAAATAAAAAGATCCTTGCACCTACAATTTATTTAAAATAAGCAAGAGCCACTGAGGTTTATTTTGTTGTTATTATTTGCAGAACTCTGGTGTCACAGTTCTAAGCCCTGGAAACAAAAGGAGACCTGAAAGAGAGACCAGAAGTAACAATTAATTCCTCACCAGTGCGAGGGTGCTTCAGGTACTCGCTCGTTTGCTTTCTCGCTGTAACCCTGCACGCTGTTGAGACCCAGGTGAATGACTAGACTATGGTAACAGAACTGAGACTTACACCTTGTCCTCTTTCTCTTCACCAACTCAACTTGACTTGGAACTCAGAAATTTATTTTCATTTCATTATTTTTGTCAAAATGAAAACTAATTTTTTTTCTGATTGTGAAAAGCACCTGTGTTTTTAAGAAAACAAGGACTGCACAGTCACAGAGATGAGCCCTCTGAATGTTATGATGTAAACGCTTCCAGATATTTTCTATCGCGTGTATGTATTTACAAAAATGGAAAAGCACTGTCCATCCTGTGTCACAGTCAGTTCTAGTCACATCTCAGTGTAGTGTGGACATCTTCTCATGTCACGTAGGTAACGAAAGCTAATATCTCCTGAGTGTTTACAACGTGCTGTGTACCCTTCAAAGCATTTTCTTGACTTATTGCATTAATTCTCACAATACCCCTGTAAAGTAGATATATGATTTCCTTCATTTTGTAGGAGAGAAAAGAGACTACCAGCCACCATACAGACCTCATATCTTAAGCCTATTGTTTTTTAAGGGCAATATAGAATTCTGCTGTATAAATGTATGATTCTTGATTTGTTTTTGTTTTGTTTTCTTTTGTTTTTTCCCAAAGTGAGATGCAGGAGGCAGAGAGACAGGCTCCGAAGGCACCCGACCAGGATCTACCCAGCATGCCCACCAGGGGGCGATGCTCCACGCCCTCTGGGGCATTGCTCCCTTGCAGCCAGAGCCATTCTAGAGCCTGAGGCAGAGGCCATGGAATCACCCTCAGCACCCAGGCTAACTTTGCTCCAGTGGAGCCTTGGCTGCAGGAAGGGAAGAGAGAGACAGAGAGAAAGGAGAGGGAGAAGGGTGGAGAAGCAGATGGGCGCTTCTCCTGTGTGCCCTGACCAGGAATCGAACCTAGGACTTACACACACGGGACCAATGCTCTACCACTGAGCCAACTGGCCAGGGCCTGAATCTATGATTCTTTATCTAACCATTCCCCATTGGTGGGCAATTCCATGTATCTAGGAAGGAAAATTTTTCAGAGGGGGGGAATTTCTGTATCCAAGCTAGTATCTTCTGATATGTACAGGTATGCCTCAAATCATCATCAGGTGATCTTATCCCTCCATCTTCTTAAAACTCCTGTTTTCTCTCTATTCATTCCTAAACAGTGACTCAGATCTATTTTTTCAGGACTTTCAAACAGGTCTCTTATCACTGCCCTGAAGAGAGAGTGGCTCCTACACAGGAGTGAAATAACCAGCGTTCAAACCTAGCCTTAAGCCCTGGCCAGTTGGCTCAGTGGCAGAGTGTCGGCCCAGCGTATGGAAGTCCCAGGTTCAATTCCTGACCAGGGCACACAGGAGAAGCACTCATCTGCTTCTCCACCCTTCCCCCTCTCCTTTCTTTCTATCTCTCTCTTTCCCTCCCGCAGCCAAGGCTCCATTGGAGCAAAGTTGGCCCGGGTGCTGAGGGTGGTTCCATGGCCTCCACCTCAGGCGCTAGAATGGCTCTAGCCACAAGGGAGCCACGCCCCAGGTAGGCAGAGCATCGCCCCCTAGTGGGCATGCTGGGTGGATCCTGGTCGAGCGCCTAAAGGAGTCTGTCTGTCTGCCTTCCCCAGGCTTCTCCCCCTCGTAGATGTGTGACCTCAGATAGTACCGAACCCTATCTGTGCCATGTTTTTTCCTATGTATACATACCTGTGATGATGTTTAATTTATAAATTAGGCACAGTAAGGGATTAGCAACAATAGTAATAAAATAGAATAATTATAACAATATACTATAATAATAGTTAAATAAATATAGTCTCTCTCTCTCTCTGATAAGTGATCTGATAACTACTAAGTGACAGCTATTACGTGACTGGGGTCGGGTGGGGCTGGAATACAGTGGCCGCAGGGATTACTCACCTCCTGGATGGGACCCAGCAGGACAGCATGAGACTTCATCACGCTGCTCAGAATGGTGCACAGTTTAAAACATATAAATTGTTTCTTTCTAATGCTCCATTTTATGTTGTCCGATTGTGGTTGACTGTGGTTAACTGGAACCATGGAAGGCAAAACCACAGATAAGGGGGAATTATTGTACTTTATCTCCCTGAGCTACGTGTTTCTTCTCAGCAAAGTGAGGAGCAAAGTACTTACCTCCCTGAGCCGCCTGAGAATCTTAAATATGAGGGCCTATACAAAGTGCCTGGCGAATAGTCAGTCTCCGATAACTATGGGAGGGAAATACTCCCTTACTTGACTAGGGTGCCAAGTTCAAAGGCAGAGAAAACAGTATAACCTACATTGTTATAAAAGGCAAATTTCCATTTAAATGCTAGACTTCTCTAAGGACTTAGAGAATTCCAAATTATAGTCTTCTTATCTTGATCCACACATGTGAAGAAAACCT
Organism: Saccopteryx leptura; assembly: GCF_036850995.1. Classification (NCBI taxonomy): domain Eukaryota; kingdom Metazoa; phylum Chordata; class Mammalia; order Chiroptera; family Emballonuridae; genus Saccopteryx; species Saccopteryx leptura. The sequence goes on along the minus strand of NC_089514.1, from coordinate 18,249,540 downwards.
GAAGTGAATCCCTTTCTTGAATATATATATATTTGAAAAGGAATTTTCAGTTGAAGCAAATTTAAAAGAAGACTAACAAAAGTTTCTTGGAGAAATTCCCGCCTGCCCCCTCCCCCCACTCAGTCGATAAAGCCTTCGGAAAAGGAGGTCTGAGTGAACTAAAAATCCCTGTCCTGTCATTCCGTTTCTTCTTAGATGCCACCCTGCAGTGTCTCTAAATACTAAAAGCTTGTAATACCTACTCAAGACTCGGGCTCTGTTACCTCTGCTTCGGTTGACCACCACGTTCGATTTGGAGCCAGCACCAAGACGCTAAGTCCAGTCCACTCCTCAAAGTGATTTCTGCCTCAAATGTGAGGCTCCGCCCTTAGTCGGCCCACCTGGGTGAATGTCAGGTGGAGGTTGAGATGAGGAGGTCCCAAACACATTGCTATCAGGTAGAGCCAGAGGTTTAGCTAAAACCTTAGCAGGGTGCTTCTGCTGTAAACCGGACTCTTCATTATCTGCAGGTGCCCGGCCGTAAGACCAGGAAGAGTGCAAGCTACTCTCTCTCAAAAACCAAAGGTGCTGAGGGGAATTTTCCCAAACTGCACAGAATCACAGACGTCAGCGGAGCACGTGGTCTGAGGCTTGGCCATGGAACTCATGAATACCAGTCGGTAAGCCACTCACGGGATAGACAGTCTCCATTTCTTTGTAGGAGAGATTGCTGAGCTAACACCCAGAACAGTCCTTGTCTGATATGCGTCCTTCGGATTTGTACAGAACTAATTCAGCAGTGAGGTCACTCTGCATGCGTCTTCAGCTGCTGCCAGTCCCAGTCAGGAAGCTCATCGATGGTGAGGGAGTTTATCTCTTTGAGCCCAGAGAGCTCTGAGGCCTCACATGCCTTATCTTGTGCGCTTTTCACGAGAATCCTCAATATCTAGCATGTTACCGACAAGGTGGTGGAGATACAGGTTAAGAAATTCACCCAGGCTCTGAAAGTTGGCTCCTGTGGTATCATAAGTCAACACGACAGAGCTGACGCTCAGATCCAGATCTTTCTGACGCCCAGCTCAGTATTTTCACAGTGCTCCTGGGGCTGCTGTGCCCCTGTGGGTTTTCCAGAAGCTACCGATGAACGCAGACCCTGTAGGGCCCTGGGTCAGGCCAGGGGCCCCGTACTGGGAGCCTGCTTCTTCCTCCACTGGGGGCAATCAGAAGCACTAAAACAGACATCAAAACTGACATTTATAACTCTCGCTTTTATTGCCTGAGCTCCAGAAAGTGATAAGTATCAATCTAGCTACTGGCATTTAGAGCTAAAGAAACCCTGAAGTCATCTGATGGGCCACCTTCAGTATTTTATTTTTTTTATGTCAATACTGCAACACCTGGACTTAAATAAGAAATGTCCAAATGGCCCCAAAGTTGCGGTGAAAAGTTGCATCCAATTACCAACCTATTAGGGAAGGTTGTTGGTTTAACTAGCTCCGAGTGGAGGTCGGATAAAAGCCAGGGGACCTGCGGTAAGGTTTGCCATTCTGGTACTGCGGTTCCAGATCGGAAGTGCTTCCTCTTCTAATCATGCCGTGTTTACGTTTTCCTGTGCCTTTATTTATTTTTTATTTTATTTATTTTTTTACAGAGACAGAGAGTCAGATAGGGACAGACAGACAGGAACAGAGAGAGATGAGAAGCATCCATCACCAGTTTTTCATTGCGACACTTTAGTTGTTCATTGATTGCTTTCTTATATGTGCCTTGACGGGGGGGGGGAGGGGGTGCTACAGCAGACCGAGTGACTCTTTGCTCAAGCCAGTGACCTTGGGCTCAAGTTGGTGAGCTTTGCTCAAACCAGATGAGCCCGCACTCAAGCTGGCGACCTTGGGGTCTCGAACCTGGGTCTTCCGCATCCCAGTCTGACGCTCTATCCACTGCACCACCGCCTGGTCAGGCTTCCTGTGCCTTTAGAGAACTGGTTCATTTTCTTGTGCTTAGTGTTCAGGTTCTAGAGCTCAGTGGCTGTCTCTCTTTAGGGCACATGCAGCAAACTTTGTCCTGTGGAGTATCAGTCAGGATAAGCCAACTTATAACTCAATAATAGACCATCCCCGGTTCTCAGGGACTCCACATCACAAAGGATAATTGCTCACTCACATTACTCATCCATCTCCTGTTGACTGGGAGTTCTGCTCCGTGGGGTTTTCACACTGAGGCCTGGCAGTGTGACAGAGAGCTACTATCCCGAACATTCCGGTCACCATGTCCGAGGAGAAACAAGCTCTCCACAAGCTCGCACCAGCAATCTCTAGTTTGGTAGTGACAATGTGTTACTTTTTTTTTTTTCCAATTACAGTTGACATCCTATATTATTTTCTATTAGTGTCAGGTGTACAGCGTAGTGGTAGACATGTATATAATTTACACAGTGATCCTCCTAATGAGTCTAGCACCCACCTGGCACCATACATGCTCATTACAGTATTACTGATTATATTCCCTGTGCTGTACGTTCTGTCCCCAGGACTATTCTGTAACTGCCCATCTGTACTTCTTAACCCTTTACCTTCTTCACCCAGCCTCCCCAACCACCTCCCATCTGGCAGCCACCAGTTCTCTGTGTCTATGAGTCTGTTTCTGTTTTGTTTGTTCATTTATTTTGTGTTTTCGAGTCCACCTTTAAGTGAAATATACTGCTCACAAAAATTAAGGGATATTTCAAAATGCATATGAAGCAATAAAAAAAAAGCATTTGATTGTTTTTATTAAACAAGAACATCAGAAAAGCGAATGACAAGTCAAGAAAGTTGTTTGATTATGCAAATGAGATGCCAAACCAATTTTTATTTCATTGGTGAAAATGCGCTCTACGAAAGACTGAAAGTACTAGGGTATCTGCATGTTCTCTGACCCCCTAATTTTTCTTTTTTTTTTTTTTTTTGTATTTTTCTGAAGCTGGAAACAGGGAGAGACAGTCAGACAGACTCCCACATGCGCCCGACTGGGATCCACCCGGCACGCCTACCAGGGGGCGATGCTCTGCCCCTCAGGGGCGTAGCTCTGTTGCGACTAGAGCCACTCTAGCGCCTGGGGCAGAGGCCAAGGAGCCATCCCCAGCGCCCGGGCCATTTTTGCTACAATGGAGCCTCACTGCGGGAGGGGAAGAGAGAGACAGAGAGGAAGGAGAGGGGGAGGGGTGGAGAAGCAGATGGGCGCTTCTCCTGTATGCCCTGGCCGGGAATCAAACCTGGGACTTCTGCACGCCAGGCTGATGCTCTACCACTGAGCCAACAGGCCAGGGCTGACCCCCTAATTTTTGTGAGCAGTGTAATATGGAATTTGTCTTCCTCTGTCTATTTCAATTAAGAAAATATTTATTTCACTCATCATAATACCTTCTAGGTCCAACTAACTTGTCCAAAAGGTAAGATTTCATTCCTTTCTATGGCCAAGTAATATTCTGTGTGTGCATATACCACACCTTTATCCAGGTGTCTATGGATGGGCTCTTAGGTTGCTTCCATGTCCTGTGTTGCTTCTTCTCTTTTGTAAGAACAAGTAACATGGCCTTATCCTGCCCCACCACAAGAGGGCCAAAAAATGTGGTCCCATCAGAGCAGAATGCTGGAAGTCAGTATAATCCACTCACTGGTGATGCTATGCACTTGCCATTTATACTTTAGAAAAGAAAAAAGAGGCCATGGCCGGTTGGCTCAGCGGTAGAGCGTCAGCCTGGCATGTGGAAGTCCCGAGTTCAATTCCCGGTCAGGGCACACAGAAGAAGTGCCCATATGCTTCTCCACCCCTCCCCCTCTCATTTCTCTCTCTCTCTCTCTCTCTCTCTCTCTCTCTCTCTCCCTCTCTGTCTCTCTTTCTCTCCCTCCCCCTAAACCCTCCCCCACAGCCATTGCTCAATTGGAGAGAGTTGTCCCTGGGCACTGAGGATGGCTCCATGTCCTCCGCTCAGGTGCTAAGAAGAGCTCGGTTGCTGAGCAATGGAGCAATGCCCCAGATGGACAGAGCATTGCCCCATAGGGGGCTTGCTGGGTGGATCCTGGTTGGGGTGCATGTGCAAGTCTATCTCTGCCTACCCTCCTCTCACTGAATAAAAAAAAGAAAAGAATAAAGTCTCTTTTGCATATGCCTGTTCACATGAGAACAGTTTTAATATTATAAAATATGGCTGTAAAGGGAATTTGGGAATTCAAGTTGTCAGTGATCTGCCACCATTCACAGCAGAGCAGCCAACTCCCATTCTCTCATCCCCACATCCAGCCATGCAGGTTTACTGAGCAGCAGGTAGATAATGATGAGCAAGCACATGGGCGTTGTTCATTCGTGGGGTTGACAGCAGTATGTGGGGAGAGAACCCACAGGCCACCCCTGGACAGTATGACAGGAAGGTGCTGGAAACAGTCGGAGGGGCACCCCGTCCAGTTGGAGTGTCAAGGGAGACTTCCTGGAGGGTGTTACATCTAGGCTGCAAAAAGTAGGAGGATGGAATACATTTGGTTCATTTTATCTCAGTCTTTCTCTCTAAGCCTAGTTGTTATTTTTACATAATTGTAAGAACATTGTTTAGCCATGTTTCTATACTGCTGTTAGGTAAGAAAATTATGGTATGTCAACGCAGTGGAATATGCAGCCATCAAAGTGATAATTAGGAAAATTGAAAGATAGCATAAAAATGTTATACAAGGTTATATGAGAGCAAAAGTTAAAATTACATTTTTGTTGTTAAAATAGATAAAAGGACAAGATCTGAGAGACAACATGAAAAAATGGAAACAGTTGAGACTTATGGGTAGGATTACGGTTAACGTTTTTATTTTTGTTATTTTTCAGTGTGATTGTAATGTTTGTGTTAACGTCGATATGTTAAGGTCATACATGTACAACACAGTCGGTTAAGTGCGTCCTCAGTGTCCTTGCCAGAATCTATTTAACTTGGGCATTTTTGCACTTTTAATTTTGTGCCCTAATATCTGCATCTGTTAAGTGTATGTTTTCCTGTATAGCATCCATACAAGGATTAAAATTTGAAACGTACTTTTTTTTTCTTTTTTTTTTTTTTGTATTTTTTTTTTTCTGAACCTGGAAACGGGGAGGCAGTCGGACAGACTCCCACATGCGCCCGACCGGGATCCACCTGGCACACCCACCAGGGGGCGATGCTTTGCCCATCTGGGGCGTTGCTCTGTTGCGACCAGAGCCACTCTAGCGCCTAAGGCAGAGGCCATGGGGCCATCCCCAGTGCCCGGGCCATCTTTTGCTCCAGTGAAGCCTCGGCTGCGGGAGGGGAAGAGAGAGACAGAGAGGAAGGAGAGGGGGAGGGGTGGAGAAACAGATGGGCACTTCTCCTGTGTGCCCTGGCCAGGAATCGAACCCGGGACTCCCACACGCCAGGCTGACGCTCTAGCACTGAGCCAACCGGCCAGGTCCTGAAACGTACTTTTGAATACCTTTTATAAGCTGATGAGTACCAATTTATAAATCTAACTCCAGACTCATCTAGACCCAACCCCCTAGTCAACATCTCTACTCAAACCTCTAAGAGAAGTTTTGAACTCAATGATTCCAAAGTTAGACTCCTGATTTCGACTCCCTTCCCAGCCCACTCCCCCTGCAGCCTTCCCCATTTCAGTTGACATCAACTCCCTTCTCCCATCAGGCTAAAACAGGGGTAGTCAACCCTTTTATACCTACCGCCCACTTTTGTATCTCTTTTTGTAGTAACATTTTCTAACCGCCCACCGGTTCCACAGTAATGGTGATCTATAAAGTAGGGAAGTAACTTTACTTTATAAAATTTATAAAGCAGAGTTACAGCAAGTTAAAGCATATAATAATAATTACTTACCAAGTACTTTATGTCGAATTTTCACTAAGTTCGGCAGAATAAATCTTTATAAAACAACTTACTATAGTTAAATCTATCTTTTTATTTATACTTTGGTTGCTCCGTTACCGCCCACCATGGAAGCTGGAACGCCCACTAGTGGGCGGTAGGGACCAGGCTGACTACCACTGGGCTAAAACCTTTGGAATCCTCCTTGCCTCAGAATTCTTTCTCCAACCCTCATCCAGTAGGTTAGGAAATCTCGTTGGCTCTGCCTTCAAAGTAAACCCAGAACCTGACTTTTCCCCCACTTGCACTTCTGCCCCAAGTCAGAACCACCTTCGCCACGGGGCTAGACACTGAAAGAACTTTCTGGCAGGTCTCACTGCTTCTCCCCTGACCGCCTGCAAGCTATGCTCAGCACCCCAACCAGAGTATCTTTGCAAAGTCTGCATTATATTATGTCAAGTTTCTGCTCAAAACCCTCTGATGACCACCCCCCACCACCCATGAAAACCAATCTTTTGTTTGTTTGTTTGTTTGTTTTGTATTTTTCTGAAGCTGGAAACAGGGAGACAGTCAGACAGACTCCCGCATGCGCCCGACCAGGATCCACCCGGCACGCCCACCAGGGGGTGATGCTCTGCCCATCTGGGGCATCGCTATGTCGCAACCAGAGCCACTCCAGCGCCTGGGGCAGAGGCCAAGGAGCCATCCCCAGCGCCCGGGCCATCTTTTGCTCCAATGGAGCCTTGGCTGCGGGAAGGGAAGAGAGAGACAGAGAGGAAGGAGAGGGGGAGGGGTGGAGAAGCAGATGGGCACCTCTCCTGTGTGCCCTGGCTGGGAATCAAACCCGGGACTTCCGCACGCCAGGCCGACGCTCTACCACTGAGCCAACTGGCCAGGGCCATGAAAACCAATCTTGACATTAATCTATGTCACCCTCCATTTACCTCTCTTGCTTCTTCTCTTTCCTTCTCTCTCTTTGTTCCAGCAATAGTGGTCTTTCTGCTGTTCCTTCAACAGGCCAGCATACTCAGCCTTCGGGTACTTACTTTAGCTGTTCCCTTTTCATGAATCCTCTTCCCCCTAAATATCTTCTTGGCTAATTTCCTGGCCTTTGTCAAGTCTTTGCTCACCTCTCACCCCAGAGAGGTGTATACTGAGCACCTTTTTATACTGCATTCTGCCTTTCTTCCCTGCCCAACACCCCCTTAAGATTTAACATATAGACTCTAACATACCGCTTAATCCACTTGGATAGCTCCTGGTTCATTGTCTGCTGGAATGGCAACCTCTCTTGTGTAGGAATCTGTTTTATTTGTAAGTTATCTCAAGCATGTAGAGCACACAGTGGGTGTTCACTAAGTGCTCTGAATAAATGACGCAAAGAGTAGAGAGACTCCACACATTTTCCACAAAAGTAATTACAGGAAAATCTTCAAGGTAAGGTACTGAAGAAATTATTTATTTTAAAAGGATCTTTTGTAGGAGGTGAAACCAGAAAAGCTAAGCACACCACACAAAACTAGGTCTTTAGAGAATTACCTTTTGACTCCGAGAAATTCATATTACAACAATTTGTTACTTCCAATGAAACTGCAGCATATGAACAAAATTTATAAAATGCAGAATTTACAGTGCTGATACAAAAAACATATGTTAACTAAGAGCAAGCCTGTATTTTTACTTCTCAGTATTTTATTGCCTTAGCCAGGCTGTCAACTAACTATATAAATTTCAAGCATTAGAAGGTACAAATCAACTCACTAAAAAATCCGTCAGCGCTTTCTGCATTAATCAAACCTCAGCTATTGTAACCTATGTGGAAAAAATGTTTGCGACAGAAACTGAAAAAATAATTGAATAAGCACAATATTAAAAAGCATGGGTCTGAGTTACTACTTAAGCTTAAATAGAGAGAAAACACAAGGTTTCTGTTGTATTTTTACATTGACATTTATTACAAATTTATTATACATATAAAATAGATTGAAACATGTTCTTAACATAATTTTAATGTGCTCAATTGCATTTAAACTCTTTCATAAGTAGTACATGAAAATTTCTATAATTGGACACATTTAAATTATAATGAAAAATATATTTCAATCTATATTACTTGCTTTAAAGAATAGTTATAAATTCAACAGCTAATACTCATTAATGTTTTTGATTCTTTAAATTGTGACCAAAAAAAGATAATTCCTTGATTTGAATAAGTAATTTCTCTCTTTAGTCAAGAGCCAACATCATGTTTGGTGGTGACTGCCAAAGGCATTTATATTAAAATTTAAAAAAAGGAAAGTATGCTATCTCAAATACTATATAACATTTTTCTGAATATTCTAGCCAATTAATAAGACACAAAATAAAAATAAAAGGCATAACTTTTGGGAGGAGGAGAGGAATTATTTTTTATCAATAAATTTATATACTAAGAAAGCCAATGAAAATCTTATAATTACTAAGAATTTCACTAAAGGGAGAAATATGAAATCTATGTATATGATTAATGTTTTCAATAAATATTAAAATGTTAAAAATATAAAAAGCTAAGATTATGTTCTTTTTTATGGCAGTATATAACAACACACCTAGAATAAAATAAAAGAAAATGAGCAGCAATTATAACCCTTTTGGGGGAATTTTGAAAGATTTGCTTGCATTAAATCCTAAACTAAATAAAGATATCAGTTCATCCCAAACTGATTTATAAGGTTAATGTTATTTCAATTGAAATAGTTTCTGTCTTGAACTGGATTGATTGAATTAGCTCAGGCTTTTCCTGCTCTAGTGGATTCAAAATTATTTCTGTTACTCTGTTCTTCTCGCATTTCATCCTAAAATGTTAACAAAACAATGTAGACACGTTTGTCTATCAATATCAAGACTTACTTTACAGTCTTTCCCCCAAGAGAGGCTCATTGTAATTCCTCACCCACAATCACCAACAATCCCCAGGTTCAGCTGGGATCATCTGAAAGTTTAGTTCTAGACTTTTGTTTTTAGAAAGCTTTTAATTTTCCCTAACCTTCTCAGATTCTTTATTACCACTAAACTATAAATTTTACTGGTGTCTTTACTCACCATAGATCGAGACAGAAGCAGAAATATTATTATATGACTATTCACAGACTTACCCATAGCTCCTGCCCTCCAACCTCTTTCTGAAAGGCTTATTCTATCTTTCCAAATTCATTCCTGATATCAGTTAATATGGAGTTGACATCAGAGTAACGGACAAGTTGAAAATGTTTTGTAATAGATGCTTCTTGTATATGCCTTGACCTGGCAAGCCCAGGGTTTTGAATTGGCAACCTCAGAATTCCAGGTCGACACTTTATCCACTGCGCCACCATAGGTCAGGCTAAATAGTGGCTCTTTTTATTCACTTATTCAAGAAATATGTATTGAGCATTAAGTGCCAAGGGCAATTCAGGCCCTGGAAATAAAATAATGGAGGAGGGGCAGACAAAAATCCCTGCCCTGCTAGAGCTTGCATTACAATGGAGAAAACAAACAATAAATAAAACAAACAACTAAATTAAATGAGGTTAGAGATCATAAGTATTTTGAAGAAAAGTAAGAGAGTAGAATGGCTTGAGCTGGATGAAAGTGGGGGAGGGAAGTGTTCAAATTTTGATAAAGTTGTTTCTCGACTATGAAGTGGCCTTTGGTAAAAGATTTGAGGTAGTTGAGTGGTGAGCGATACAATTACCCAGTCAGATCATTCTGGATAGCAGGAACTCCTCATTGCTGCCATTATCCAGCCAGGCGTCATCAAACTTTTTATAAAAACTGGCCACTTTTGCAGTGCTGGTCAACCTGGTCCCTCCCACCCACTAGTGGGAGGTCCAGCTTTCGTGGTGGGCCAATCGTGGCACCATTTGGTTGCTCTGCTACGCCCACCATGAAAGCTGAAAGGCCCACTAGTGGGCAGGAGGGACCAGGTTGACCAGCACTGCAAAAGTGGCCAGTTTTTATAAAAAGTTTGACGCCTGACCAGGCAGTGGCACAGTGGATAGAGCGTTGGACTGGGATGCGGAAGACCCAGGTTCGAGACCCCGAGGTCTCCAACTTGAGCACAGGCTCATCTAGTTGGAGCGAAAGCTCACTGACTTTGAGCCCAAGGTCGCTGGCTCGAGCAAGGGGTTACTTGGTCTGCTGAAGGCCCCCAGTCAAGGCATATATGAGAAAGCAATCAATGAACAGAACAGCTAAGGTGTTGCAACATGCAACGAAAAACTAATGATTGATGCTTCTCATCTCTCCGTTCCTGTCTGTCTGTCCCTGTCTATCCCTCTCTCTGACTCACTGTCTCTATATAAAAAAATAAAAAGTTTGACAACGCCTGATTCCAGACCAAAAAGAGACTAGCCTTGCCTGGCGTCTTACACATAGTGGGTACTCCATATATAGCCAATAAACTAACACAATGGATATTCAAAGAAGTATCAAGTAATCAACTAGTTCTAGAAGCTTCAATCAATATGTAAATAGAACAGATTGATTTGGGAAAAAATAAAAAATATTTAGCAATATCTTCTTCATAAAATAAAATACATTGCAGGGTTGCAGCTTAACAACTTAAAAGATTTTTCTTTATTTTTTTCTGAGAGTAGGTATCAGAGAAGTACCGTATTTTTCGCTCCATAGATGCACATTTTGGAGGGGAAAATGCCCGTGTGTCTTATGGAATGAATGTTCATTTTTTTTAGCTGCTGCGGGTTCCCGGACAACTAGAAGAGTATTTGAACATTGAAGTCTCTTCTCATTTGTTAATAACAGTGCTAATGGTTGTTAATACTGCTGTTGAGTTTACATTGTTGAAATATTATTATGGTATATTTTATTAAATATTTTAACACACCATTTGGTTCAGAATATTTTTTTTTTCTTATGTTTCTTCTTAAAACCCTAGGTGCGTCTTATGGAGCGAAAATACGTAATTTATGCAATAAGCATTTGATGGATTCTAATGTGGGTGCTTGGTTCAAAGTAATCAACTAGTTCAAAGGGTTTGCATTTCTGTGGAGGATGATATTTTGTTGCCCATTTGCTTTTGGCCATTGTTTCATCAAAAAAGAACTTTTTCTATAAACATTACAGTCTTATTCCGATTGACAAACAGCAGCGCACAGGATTTCTTACTGCTGAGGTATCTAATATAAAACAGATCTGTGCCCACATAAACATACACAATTTATAACAAGACTCTGGGTTAGCAGTTAAATGTGTCTTGATTTTTGAGGACTGAAATATTTGCTCTTCCGCCAGCGCCATGGAGAGTTCATAAATGATGGGAAGTGCTTTGGCTTTCAGAGAGATGGTATTTCTCTGCAGTGCTACCTCTTTGGGGAACAAATATGAAAAATAAAATGTGTCATTTTACATGATACAGAGTGTTTTTATTGTCACCTTCCCGGCTTGAAAAGCAAATGGGACAGATCATCAAAAGACATATTGCAGGTGCAGGTTCTGCCTTAATTTTAGATATTCTAATGGAGTGTACAATCCAGGGAGTCTTTTTTCTGTGTCTCTTATTTCTCCCATTCCTTATCCATGGGCAGAGTGACCTGGTAATAAAGCACTAAACTGTGAATAGGATGATTTATTTTCGGCTGGCAGCTTTTCTCAGCTGATAGCTCTTGGAGATGATGATTTTCCTACCAACTTACTCCACAGGAGTGTTGTCAAAAGCCATCAGCTTGTGCCCTGGGAATTTAACAGAAGTGACTGTGTACACATATAGCTTTAAGGACAATTTGGTACATTTTCAAAGAACCCAGTGGTGATGATCAACTCTATATATTTTTGGTAGACTTGAAACGTATTTAAAAAATTAATAAAACTGTGCTGAAATTATGTCACACCTCCTAGGATGGCTATAATAAAAAAGACAAACAGTAGTAAGTATTGATGAAGATGTAGAGAAATTGGAGCCTTCATATATGGCATTAGAGAAGGTCATGTGATACAGTCACTGTGAAAAACAGTTTGGCAGTCCTCAAAAAGTTAAACATCATATGAGAAGCGATCGGTGAACAACTGAGGTAAAGCAACTATGAGTGGATACTTCTCATATTTCTCTTCTCCCTCCCCCTTCCTTTCTCTCTTTCTCTCTCTCTCTAAAGAAAAGAAAAAGGAAGGAAAGAAAGAAAAAAGAAAAAAGTATAAACATTGGAAAGAAAATAAAACTCTTATTTTTCATAGATGATGTGATTGGGTGTATAGAAAAATATAAAGAACCAACCAACAAATACATTAGTTAATTCACTAGAAACAAGATTATACAAAAACAGTTTATTTCTATATACACATAATAAAAAAGGATAAAAATAAATTTGAATATATTCTACATATAATCTAATTATAAATATCAATATCTGGAGAAAATCAAACAAAAATTATTCAAGATCTCAGCAGGGAAAGCAACAAAACTGTCCTGAGAAATTAAAGAAGACCTAAATATATCAAAGGGTATACTACAGGGATCCCCAAACTTTTTACACAGGGGGCCAGTTCACTGTCCCTCAGACCATTGGAGGGCCAGACTATAAAAAAAAAACTATGAACAAATCCCTATGCACACTGCACATATCTTATTTTAAAGTTGTTTTTTTTTTTGTTTGTTTGTTTTTATTCATTTTAGAAAGGAGAGAGAGAGGGAGAGAGAGAGAGAAGGGGGGAGGAGCAGGAAGCATCAACTCCCATATGTGCCTTGACCAGGTAAGCCCAGGGTTTCAAACCGGTGACCTCAGCATTTCCAGGTCGATGCTTAATCCACTGCGCCACCACAGGTCAGGCACACATATCTTATTTTAAAGTAAAAAAACAAAACGGGAACAAATACAATATTTAAAATAAAGAACAAGTAAATTTAAATCGACAAACTGACCAGTATTTCAATGGGAACTATGCTCCTCTCACTGACCACCAATGAAAGAGGTGCCCCTTCCGGAAGTGCGGCGGGGGCCGGATAAATGGCCGTAGGGAGCCGCATGCGGCCCACGGGCCGTAGTTTGGGGACCCCTGGTATACTGTGTCTATGAGTTAAATTACTCAATATGGAAAGATGTTATTTCTCCCTAAATTGATCTGGAGTCCATGCAATCTCAATCAAATTCCCAGAATTTTGTTGAAAATAAAATTTAATGTTAAAATGTATAAGGAAATGTGAGCGGCTAAGAATAGCCAAGTCTATCTTCAAGAAAAGGAAAGAGCCAGAGGCCGTGCACTACCAGAAATCAGCAGCTATTCGAAAACTCTGATAATCAAGACAGCGTTATACTGGTACACATATAGATAAACGGCCAAAGGGAATGGAAGAGAATGTCCAGAAACAGACCTTGATTTATGAGAAATACAGTCACCTGACTTATGAGAAAGGTAGCATGGCAAAGCAGTAGGGGTAAGAGTTTTGTTTTGTTTTTCAATAAGTGGTATTGGGTCAATAAGCTATTTATATATTTGTTATGTATCTCATCTTCAAACTCATACACAGATCAATTCCATATATAATGCAAATAAATGTGAAGTGTAAAACAATAAAACATTTAGAATAAAATATAAGATAATGCCCTTATATTTTTAGATAGGTGAACATTTTTTTTTATAAATAAATTTTTATTTTAATGGGGTGACATCAATAAATCAGGGTACATACATTCAAAGAAAACATTTCCAGGTTATCTTGTCATTTAGTTCTGTTGCATACCCATCACCCGAAGAGAGATCATCCTCCGCCACCCTCCATCCAGTTCTCTCTGTACCCCTCCCTCTCCCCCTCTCCCTCCTTCCCTCCCCCCACCCCCCATAGCCACCACACTCCTGTCCATGCCTCTTAGTCTCGCTTTTATGTCCCACCAATGTATGGAATCCTGCAGTTCCTGTTTTTTTCTGATTCGCTTATTTCACCCCGCACAATGCTACCAAGACTCCACCATTCCGCTATAAGTGATCCGATGTCACCATTTCTCCTAGCTGAATAATATACCATGGTGTATATGTGCCCCATCTTCTTCATCCAGTCCTCTATTTTTTTTACAGTGATTAAAAGCCTTTAAGCAAACTCTTGGCCAATACAGCAAGAATCCCTAAAAGAGTAGTGTCCTTAACATGTTCCCCAAGTCCAAGTTGGCCCCATCACCATGCCAAATCCCTGAAAAATGCAACCCAACCCCAGTTCAGTCTGTTAGGAGCTGAGGTGAACATTTTTTTAAACAGCACACCAAATGTAGCAAACAAGTAGAAAAAAATAATAAACTGGATAAACTGAACTCCATTTAAAATTAAGAATTTCTGCCTGACCAGGCGGTGGCACAGTGGATAGAGCGTCTGACTGGGATGTGGAAGGACCCAGGTTCGAGACCCTGGGGTTACCAGCTTGAGCGCGGGCTCATCTGGCTTGAGCAAAAAGCTCACTAGCATGGACCCAAGGTCACTGGCTCGAGCGAGGGGGTTACTCAGTCTGCTGAAGGCCCGCGGTCATGGCACATATGAGAAAGCAATCAATGAACAACTAAGGTGTCGCAACGAAAAACTGATGATTGATGCTTCTCATCTCTCTCCGTTCCTGTTTGTCCCTATCTATCCCTCTCTCTGACTCTCTCTCTGTCCCTGTAAAAAAAAAAAAAAAAAAAAAAAAAATTAAGAATTTCTATTCGTCCAAAGACACCACTAAGAGCATTACAAAGGCAAGCCACAGAATGGGAGGGAACATTTCCAATCCATATATTTATCAGGACACGGATCTAGGTCTACAGATCCCTAAGGGAAGGCTAAAAACCAAGTAGAAAAAATGCTTTAGAGACTTGAAGAGACCAACAAAGAAGGAATCCAAATGACTAATAAACATATGAAAAGGATCTCAGCATTACTAACCATCATGGAAATGAAATAACCACAGTGAGAGACCACGCCCCACCCACCAGAATGGCTGCTGTGTGAAGACTGGGAGCCACGTTAGGTCACTCAGGGTTGGGGAAGTGCAATGGGAACTCTTAAGAACTATTGTAGAAGCATAAACTGCTAGCACTTTAGAAGAGTGTGTGGCAGTATCTATGAAATGTGCATATATCGTTTAACCTAGTAATTTCACTATTGGGTATATACTCAATAGAAAGACAGACATACATTCCCCAAAAAGATGTATCTAAGCACGTTTATAGAAGTGTCACTGGTAAGAGAGAAAATATGAAAATGACTTGTATCAACAATAGAATAAAGTGTGAAATATTCATTAAATAATATTATATGTGGCCTGACCAAGAGGTGGCACAGTGGATAGAGCATCGGTCTGGGACGCGGAGTACTCAGGTTCAAAACCCCGAGGTCGCTGGCTTGAGCGCAGGCTCATTCGGTTTGAGCAAGGCTCACCAGCTTCAGCCCAGGGTTGTTGGCTTGAGCAAGGGATCTCTCGGTCTCCTGTACCTCCTTCTATCCCCGGTCAAGGCACATGTGAGAAAGCAATCAACGTACAACTAAGGTGCTGCAACGAAGAATTGATGCTTCTCATCTCTCTCCTTTCCTGTCTGTCTGTCCCTATCTATTCCTCTCTCTGTCTCTGTCACAAAAACATATATATATTTTTATATATATTTGAATATTTGCCTATTCTTACAATATAGGCAAACATGTACTAATCACAATTTTCTGTATTGCTGATACTTTGATATCTAATACCCAGGACCTCACTAACCCTGGGAGAGACCTACCCTTCCAGGGTTAGTCGATTCCTAGAGGTAATGCCTTTTATATGTAAACTAATCAATCCAAACCTCACACCCCCAACCACCACCTTTCTGGAGCACTTGCATTATGGGCTGCTATTGTTGCATCCACCGGGTATGAGAACAAACGTCAGAGACTTTCAGGAGTTCAGATGTTACTTTATTGGCCAGTTTAACCTGCGCAGGGGCGAACTCCCAAGATGTCCAGAGACACCGTACTCACAAGGAGCTGCAAACGAGAGTCGCGCCTGGCGCTTACAGCTAGGTCCTTATATATCCTAAGTGAGCAAGCATTATACAGAAGCAGATGTGGCAGTTAGCTATTCGCTAGGGAGGTCGCACGCAGCATAGCAACAGGGGCCGGGTTTAGCTTAGTGGCGAATTTCAAACATAAACTTCTTTGTTCTCAGCCTCACAGGGGCCCTATCAGCACCTCCCTGTTCCTGCTCCAAAAATGTTACACTCTGGCAGCCACAGCACGCCTCCCCGAATCTAACACTATGACCTTGCCAGAGTCATCCCAGGGCCAGAGCCACCTATCAGACAGCCAGAGGAGGCCCCTACACCTCTAGAGGCCCCAGAAATTATTCACTAGTCGATCCCAAACCTGCTTAGCCTGCCTCCCACATTCCTTCCAGCAAAGACCACAATAAAGGCTCTTGCCCACATTTCTCCCTGTTCTCTATGCCTCCTACTGGTCCTGAGGCTTTTCCCAGTGCCCTGTGTGAGTGCTGCATCCCTCCTTCTGGGAACTGTAAGTAACAAACTATCTTTTTAATGGCAGCCGTCTGCTGATCTGTTGGCCTCACTATACCTGAATACTAATAAAACCTACATTTTTAAAACACAATGAGAATGAGGGAACTAAAACCACATACAATAGCCATAATGAATCTCACAAACATGATGTTGAGTGAAAGAAGGCAGAACAGAGTGCAGGGTGTCTGCTGGTGATTGTAATGACCAGAAGGGTGCACCAGAGAGACCTCTGAGGGCACTGGGGGTGTTCTGTTTCCCTATGTGGGCTGGTGATTAGATGGATGTGATGACTTTCTAAAAATTTCATTCATTGTTATGTACTCATGATTTGGGCACTTTTAGGTATGGATGTCACACTTCAGTTATATTAGAAAAAAACTACTAGGATTCAGCCACAATTATAACCAAAATAAAATATTCCAAACCCATAAAGAATAAAAATTATCTAACCATGTAAGTTTTAAAATTAACAATAAAATGAACACTAGGCAGCAGGGATACAGGAAGGAAAAAACCAAAAAGTTAAACATTAACTTACCACACGACCCAGCAATTTCATGCCTACGTACGTATCTAGAAGAATTAAGAATAGGTGTCCACACAAAACTCATACACAAATATTCACAGCAGCATTATTCATAAAAGGCAAAAAGTTGAAACAACCCCAAACAATTATCCATCAGCTGGCGAATAGAGAAATAAAATGTGGTTATATCCATACAATGGAATAATTCAGCCACAAAAATGAGTGAAGTGCTGATACACATTGTAACATGGGTGAACCTTGAAAACAGGCTGAGAGAAGCCTGATGTAGAAGGCCACGTATTACGTTCATATGAAATGTCCAGAATAAGTAAACCCATGGAGATGGGAAAAAAAACAAATGGTTTGCAAGGACTGGAGCGTTTGTGAGTACATAGGGAGCGATTGATAATAGGTAGTATAGGATATTTCTTTTAGGAAAGATAAAAATGTACTAAAATTAGGCCCTGGCCAGTTGGCTCAGCGGTAGAGCATCGGCCTGGCATGTGGGGGACCCGGGTTCGATTCCCGGCCAGGGCACATAGGAGAGGCGCCCATTTGCTTCTCCACCCCCACCCCCTCCTTCCTCTCTGTCTCTCTCTTCCCCTCCCGCAGCCAAGGCTCCATTGGAGCAAAGATGGCCCGGGAGCTGGGGATGGCTCCTTGGCCTCTGCCCCAGGCGCTAGAGTGGCTCTGGTCGCGGCAGAGCAATGCCCCGGAGGGGCAGAGCATCGCCCCCTGGTGGGCAGAGCTTTGCCCCTGGTGAGTGTGCCGGGTGGATCCCGGTCGGGCGCATGCGGGAGTCTGTCTGACTGTCTCTTCCCGTTTCCAGCTTCAGAAAAATAAAAAAATAAAAAAAAAAATGAGTGAAGTGCTGATACACAGTGTAACATGGGTGAACCTTGAAAACAGGCTAAGTGAGAGAAGCCTGATGTAAAAGGCCATGTATTACGTTCATATGAAATGTCCAGAATAAGTAAACCCATGGAGATGGGAAAAAAACAAATGGTTGGCAAGGACTGGAGCGTTTGTGAGTACATAGGGAGCGATTGATAATAGGTAGTATAGGCTATTTCTTTTAGGAAAGATAAAAATGTACTAAAATTAGATCGTGGTGACGAATGAACAACTTTGTGAATATCCTACAACATCACTGGGTTTTTTGCTTCAAAAGGGTGGATTTTCTGATGTGTAAATTATATCTCAATGAAGCCATTATTTTTTAAATGTTTTAAATCAAGGACTTGAAACTTGATTGAATAATGAAAGGTTATACAGGGACTCTTGTTCATTTTTGGTGTGAGAATGTTTTCTTTTTAATGGACATTTGGGCTACTTCTTTTAGTGATCTGTGGTAATGGTTTAAAAACAGGCCTTATAAAGATGATCATTACACAGTTATGAATGAATTTTTAAAAATTAATTACATGCCCCACTTTCAAGGCTTCTTTTGCTTGGTCTCATGGACGTGGGGGTTGTAAACCCGAAGTCTCAAAGTAGTGCTGTGATCTTGAGAAAATCCTTTATTTCCTGCAAGGCTTTTAGTTGCATCTTCTCTAAAGCAGAAATTGTTATAAGGATGGAGAACGCCCAGGGCAGTTGTGAAAGCCAGCTGGCAATTAAGAAATAGTCATTACAGGGAGGTGGGAGAGACAAGAGAGTGAGGGTGTGATGTTTGACTTTACTATCAATACATTGATTCCTTTTTGTTTTTTAAGTGAGAAGAGGGGAAATAGAAAGACAGACTCCTGGATGTACCCCAAGCGGGATCCACCTGGAAACCCCCATCTGGGGCTGATGCTCAGATCAACTGAGCTATTCTCAGTGCCTGAGGCCAATGCTTGGACAAACCGAGCTATCCTTAGTGCTCAGGGCACTACATTGTTTCTAACACACATTTTTTTTTTCATATTAGCAGCTCTGAAATTAGGATGCATCTACTAATCAATGGCATATCATAGCTTAATTGGAAATGTTTTCCTTTTTTAGCTACTTAGACTATGAAATGATGGTATTGCTAGTCCTATTACCACTACTCTACTATTGACACTTGGATGGTTTTCATGTTCTACCCCTTTTCCCAGTGCTCTTCCTGACACATTTGATCTTCAAAGAACCACCATTTACTTCTCTGTCTCTTCCCTTTCCCCATTTTTTGTCTCTTGTTATACCCATTTATTATTCCTTGACTTAATAATTCAGTCAGTGCAACTATGTGCAGTCGATTTAAACCTCTCCAAAAAAGGTAAATCCGTGAGGTGACAATGTGATCATTAAACCACCATGTTTTTATGATGGTGTGAATTATACCTCAGCAAAGCTGGGGGGAAATCCTTGCTGAAAACTACAATGAATAAATAGATATACAGCTAAAATAATTAACTAAATACAAAAAAAAAATACGCTCTTTTAGAAACAAGGCCATAGCTTAAAAAATGATCATTCTCAAAAATGACATCTCTATAGGAAAGTTTAAATGTGGAAGCTAGTCTTTGTTTCCAAAGGAAAAAGAAATGATGAATATATAATTCAAATAAAACCCCTTCCACTTAAAAATAAAAACGTCTTCCGCCTTGGCTTTCTTTGTGTCTATAAATTAATGGGTGTAGGATTAGTTCTACCCAGTCTTACATCCCAGGGAGTGTCGCAGGCAACTGAGGACGTAGCAGTGAACTATAGAGACTGAGTTCCCTTGGGGAGCTTATATTCTAAGGATATG
Organism: Saccopteryx leptura; assembly: GCF_036850995.1. Classification (NCBI taxonomy): domain Eukaryota; kingdom Metazoa; phylum Chordata; class Mammalia; order Chiroptera; family Emballonuridae; genus Saccopteryx; species Saccopteryx leptura. The sequence goes on along the minus strand of NC_089514.1, from coordinate 18,229,981 downwards.
GGGAGAGAAGGGCCACAAATTAATACACATTTACTATTTCAAGTTATATGTGCTGTAAAAATAATAAAGTTGAGTGTCCTGGATTGCTTTTCTTATATAGGGTGTTTCTTTATACCAGGAGTTCCTTCTCTGATTAAGTGATAATTTGAGTTAAAAATAGCAAGATAGTAACCATTATGAAAATACTCTATATACTATGAAGGCAAAGAAGTCATTTTTCTCTCATCGTGCTATAAAGTCATTGTGTTCTGGGTTAGCCCCGAAAGAAAGGACTCTCTGTCATTCCGTAGTTCGTGGGCTTGTCTGAAAGACAGACATGGCAGTGATAATTACCACATAGAATAATGACTACTAATATAGAAAAGTCTAACACTTCCGTGGAAACATACAGGAAGCAGAGCACAACAGAAGGCTTCACAGACAAAATGCCATGTAGGCTGAATCTTTAAAAATATTTTTAAAATAAAAATAGGTCGATGTAAGAAATATCCAAACCTGTAAGAATTTTTATGGCCAAACTGATGACAATTTGCCAGGAAGCAGAATCTGAATGGATTGAGAAAACGCTCTGAGAAATGGCAGCGTCTCCTGCTCTGGCGGGGAGATAGTGCCCTCGGAGTCCTGGAAAAAAAGGTATTTTATTGTAGATGAAAAAAGAAATAGACAGGTTCCATTAAGCTAAAGATCAGTGTTTGTCAAGGAAGATACCAGCCTATAGGACACAACTATTCCCTGTGACTCGCTTTTAGTTCAGAAGTTTTCATTTCAGACCATCCTATGTGGTTACTGTAGGTCTCTGAGTTTGTGAGGCCACCATGCAGGCCTCGCCTGAGCTTGTCAGGTTTAGGATGGGGCCCCTTTGTCATCCACAAATATAATTTTAGAAAAAATTCGTATAACACACACACACAAAAAAAAACCCACAAGAAAAAAGTATTACCGCCATCACACATTTTAGTTTCATTTGCCCTTTGACATGTAAAAATAAGAAAAGTTTCTCCTTCCTTACCCCTAGGGTTGGCAGACTTTTTCTGTAAAGGATGATACACTAAATATTTTAGGCTTTGTGGGCCGGACAGTCCCTGTCCGCGCCATTCAGCAACGCCAATGCGGCACAAAAGCAGCCGCCGACAATACAACAGTGAATTGAACATGGCTGTGGCCCAGAACATTTTATTAATGAAAACAGGCAGCCAGCTGATCTGGCCATAATTTGTGAACTCCTGCCTCACCTTCCACTCCAGAGATTTGTTATAAAAGTGTGCTGCATGACCAATTTTTAAGACTGACTAGAAGTTAAATGATGTATAAGAATTTTTCAGGATAGTGAGAAATTCAAGGGAGGAACAGTACAGTGAAGACATATTGAAAGTCATGTGCAAACTACAGCCATGAAAAAAGATTGTTTTAATTCATGGACTATTCAGAGAACTGAACTAACCTTAGTTGATACAGTTAGACAGACCTGATATTTCACAAGCTAAATTAAACTGCTCCTGTGTCATTAAGAAATTAACAGCCGCCTGACCAGGCGGTGGCACAGTGGATAGAGCATCGGACTGGGATGTGGAGGACCCAGGTTCAAGATCCTGAGGTCGCCAGCTTGAGCGTGGGCTCATCTGGTTTGAGCAAGGCTCACCAGCTTGAGCCCAAGGTCACTGGCTTGAGCAAGGGGTTACTCAGTCTGCTGTTGCCCCACGGTCAAGGCACATATGAGAAAGCAATCAATGAACTAAGGTATCGCAACAAAGAACTGATGTTTCTCATTCTCTCTCTCTTCCTGTCCGTCCCTATCTGTCCCTCTTTCTGACTCTGTCTCTGTCACACACACAAAGAAAGAAAATTAACAGCCACCTTCTAGTTTACCAAGAGGGAGGCCATGATGAGAATGAATGACTACAAAGATATGTCAATTTTAACTTGTCCTTCATTGGGCTCTCTGAGTTTGTTCCCTGTGGGTATTCATACTTCCTGGTTCTAGTCACTTCCTAGTGTTCAGACGTGAATAAAATGAACATCATGACTTGAACATCTTTATTTCTCCCTTAGTTTCACATTTCTTTTTTTGTTTTTTTCCGAAGTTAGAAGCAGGAAGGCAGTCAGACAGACTCCCGCATCTGCCCGACCAGGATCCACCTGGCATGCCCACCAGGGGGCGATGCTCTGCCCATCTGGGGTGTTGCTCTACTGCGGCCAGAGCCATTCTAATGTCTGAGGTGGAGGCCATGGAGCCGTCTTCTGCGGCGGGGCCAACTTTGCTCCAATGGAACCTTGGCTGTGGGAGGAGAAGAGAGAAACAGAGAAGAAGGAGAGGGGAAAGAGTGGAGAAGCAGATGGGTGCTTCTCCTGTGTGCCCTGACCAAGAATCAAACCCAGGAGTTCCACATCCTAGGCCAACGCTCTACCACTGAGCCAACCTGCCAGGGCCCAAACACATTTTTAAAGATCTCTGATCCTGCCATAGGAATTTAATTTCATCATTAGCTACTCCTGAATCTTAACATCCATTAGCTTCCCTGACATTTGGCCTTTTACACTTGAACAGGATGACCTGGAATCAGCAGAGATTCTCTGCTAAGTCTTTCTTTCCAACCACCCCTAAATTTCTCTTCTGCTTCCTGTATGGAAAATTGTGTAGACAAAGCCAGGAAAAGAGACGCATCACTTACAAAGAAAATCTCTCAATAGGAAAATGAAACCAAGAAGCTGCTCGGATGTCTTTGGGCAAGTGTGTGTGTATTATCTCTTGAAGATCTACTCCTGATATGATGATAGCAGTTCAGGCATCAGAGGGAGACATAGGTTTGAGTTCTAACTTACTTCTTAGTGTGGTAAGATGAGCAAATCACTTTACCTCTTTGTGCCTCATCTGTATAATGGATATTTAATTACTTCCCAGGGTTGTGGTATAGAAAACTGTCACCGCAGAAGGCTCAAGTCCCAGGGGTCTTTTCCCTTCTCAGTTCTTGTCAAGCATAGTGAGCAGTTTATTAAGCAAAGCTGTACACTTGGCACAAGGCACAAGCGGGCAGCTCAGCTAACCTTAGGCGTTATATACTCTTAGTTTCAGGACTTGCTTTTCATATTATTGGGTCTAACATGTAAGGTTTCAAGACTCATCTTCCCTGATATTGGGACTAACATACAGTGTTTAAAGGCAGTCTGGACATCTGCTGGTTTTGTTTTGTCTTTAGTGATTGAGATAAACCCCCTTTTTCTCTCCCTTCCCCCTTTCCTGCCCTCGTAACTGTCTATCCTACCTAACAAAACTAATTTGGGTAAAAGCTTGGAATAGTATTCAGTAATTCCACTCCAGTAATAACTGCTTAGTCAATATTAAGCTTTTTCATTCCCATTAATTAATATATATATATATGTTTGCAAGTTTAAATATAACTTCATGAACAAAAAGATGAGAAATCAGGATTTATTTACTAGTGTAGAATTATTTGAAGTTGAAAGTAACTTAAATAGTTTGGGTTTTAAAAAAATTAAATAGCATTTAAATCATTTCAAGGAGAAAAAAAGGAAAAGAATATCAGGATGAAGGAGAAATTAAAATAGCATTTCTACCCTAGCTTCTTTTGATTTAGTGTTTCATCTTAAACCTTAACTCATCATTTTTAGTAATAGAGTATTTATTCCTGGCCCACTTCTGTTCTCACTCTTGTTTTTCTCTCTTCTTTCATTGTGCCTGTAACTCATGCTGCTCGTTGTATTTTATGTTCATCTGTAAGCTCCCTGAGATCCTTTTTGGAACACAGTGAGGTATAAAATAAAATAAAATACTGTGTGTTTGAGATGGCAACCTCAGAAAGAGAGGCCAAGGAAATCAATAATTCTCAACAATGCCTAAAACAGTCAGGTCCCAGCCCTTAATCCGGGGCCTGCTGGGTAATAAAACAACAGTTTGCCTTTCCTTGAACCTGTTTTACTAATTTAAAATTTTTAAATAGCTAACATTTATCAATATTTAGTATCTGCTGACTATGCGTCTAAGAACTTTTGCCCATTTATTCATTCAATTTTCCCAACAATTCTAAGAGGCAGGCACTATATATATGTTATCCCCAATGTATCATACAACTGAGGAGCTGGGTGACAAGTCAAGTCACACACCTGATAAGTGGCAAGCTAGGGCTCCCCTGAGGGCACCCTGACTCTAAACCCCTTGCCCTTAGCCACTAGGTAATATGACTCATAGAGGATTTACAAAGGACTTAGAAATCCTTTTGCAATTCCTTTCTTTATTTGGTTTTAGTCTCATAAATATTTATAAAGCATATGAAAGACCACTCTCTTATAAATTAGTTGACTGCCCTTAAAGTTGTTATTTCTTGGTCCTTTCTTCATCATATTTTTCAAACAGTTCAATACAGATTTCTCGTGGCTAGGAGAGAGAGAGGATGAGTGAACACAGCCTGCCCTTTCAAACTGTCAAATCGACGTAACAAAATATTCATAGAGACATTACTATACAGACCCAGTGCCAGATCCTGAGGCTACAGAGTCGGGCTCTTTGGCTATACGATGTCTAGATCAGTAAAGAATCCAAATATGAAACATGAGGTGATAATTGTGATGAAAGATAGCATGGTAGGGACACATGACTCTCTGAGAGCCATGGGGTGGGTACCATACCCAGATGGGTCATACAGGGAAGGCTTTCCACAAAAAAAAAAAAAAAAAGCTTCTGTTGAAGTCTTTTGAAAGATGAGAGGAGAGACATGGTGGTGTTCAGGGTATGGTGTATCAGTCCTCTGGGGTTGCCACAACAATACACTATGGACCGAATGGCTTAATAACAGAAATTTGTTTCTTACAGTTCTGTAGGCTGGGAAGTCCAAGATCAAGGTGCCAGCCAACTTGGTTTCTTATGAGAGTTCTCTTTCTGGCTTGTAGATGACTGCTTTCTTGTTGTGTCCTCACATGGGGGGTCGGGGGTGGCAGAGGACAGAGAGAGGAAGGAGAGAGGGGAGAGGGGAGAGTATGTGCTCTGGTGTCCCATCTTATAATAAAACTAATTCTAGGCCCTGGCCGGTTGGCTCAGTGGTAGAGCGTCGGCCTGGCGTGCAGGAGTCCTGGGTTCGATTCCCGGTCAGGGCACACAGGAGAAGCGCCCACCTGCTTCTCCACCCCTCCCCCTCTCCTTCCTCTCTGTCTCTCTCTTCCCCTCCCGCAGCCAAGGCTCCATTGGAGCAAAGTTTGCCTGGGCGCTGAGGATGGCTCTGTGGCCTCTGCCTCAGGTGCTAGAATGGCTCTGGGCAGAGCGACGCCCCAAGATGGGCAGAGCATCGCCCCCTGGTGGGCATGTCAGGTGGATCCCGGTCGAGTGCATGCGGGAGTCTATCTGACTGCCTCCCCGTTTCCAACTTAAGAAAAAAAAAAACTAATTCTATTGGGTAAGAGTCCTACTCTTATGACCTCATTTAGCCTTAATTACCTCGTAAAAGCCTTATCTCCAAAAACAGTCACATTGTGCCCTGGCCAGATGGCTCTGTTGATGAGAGCGTCATTCCTAAGCACAGAGGTTGCGAATTCAATCTCCAGATAGGGCACATTCAATGTTCTTGTTTCTCTCTCTCTCTCTCTCTCTCTCTCTCTCTCTCTCTCTCTCTCCCCCCCCCCCCTTTTTCTCTCTAAAAGCATTAAAATATAAAAATAAATGTATACACATACACACAAATACAGTCAGTCACACTGGGAGCTGAGACTTCAACATGAATTTTGGAGAGACACAAACATTCAGTTCATAACCTATTCCTGGAGGGAGAAAAGGGTTTGAGCATAAAGTATGTTTCAGAAAAATAATGTATAATGGAGAACCCTGTTTCTTTCAAGAATTTGAACATGACAATAAGATAGGGAAAGAACCAAGCTAAGCTGGAATTTAGACATTATCCAACCAGCAATAGCAATGACAAACCCTTAAAAGACTCTCACGTCAGAAGGGGCACGATGAGACTGAATTCTTGGAAAGACCTGTTGTTGGAAAATAGATTGAAGAAGGCCACGACAGAAGGCAAAACAATCAAGGAGATTGTGGTATTAGGGTGGTCACAATGAAGACCGATGTGGACAGGTTAGAGATGTTTAGGGGGTCAAAAGAGTAGGATTTAGAGATAAATTGAACACTGTAGAAGAGGGAGAGAGAGGTGTCAAAGATGGCACCCAAATTGGTGGCTGGGGCTTCCCTGACACAACTGAAGGAAACAGGAGCTACATGCAAAATACAAAGACAGAATTGACGCTGTGTCCCAGGCAGGGCAGTGAGAAAACTCTCTCCTCGTTGCTAAGTGCCCCAAGCCTAGCTGGGTCTCTGACAGCTAGGATCTTTCTGTCATTGAACCTGCCTTTTATAGCCGCCCTTAAAGTTTAAAGGCTAGTAACACCTTATTGCTGTTTATCAGCCCTTACCAATTTCCACAGAGACTTGAGTTCTGAATATTCCTTTTATCTTTGGTTTATTTTCTCAATGTAATAGGGACACTAGAGCTATGAGAAATGGGCCTCTATGATCTTGTCAGTGTATACTGATTGGCTGAGCAAAGAGATCTTAGATTTCTTTTCTAAAATATATCTAGATTAAGAAGTAGTTAAGTATTTTAAAAATAATAATAATGGTGGCCCTGGCCGGTTGGCTCAACAGTAGAGCGTCGGCCTGGCGTGCGGGGGACCCGGGTTCGATTCCCGGCCAGGGCACATAGGAGAAGCGCCCATTTGCTTCTCCACCCGCCCCCCCTCCTTCCTATCTGTCTCTCTCTTCCCCTCCCGCAGCCAAGGCTCCATTGGAGCAAAGATGGCCCGGGCGCTGGGGATGGCTCCTTGGCCTCTGCCCCAGGTGCTAGAGTGGCTCTGGTTGCGGCAGAGCGATGCCCCGGAGGGGCAGAGCATCGCCCCCTGGTGGGCAGAGCAACGCCCCTGGTGGGCGTGCCGGGTGGATCCCGGTCGGGCGCATGCGGGAGTCTGTCTGACTGTCTCTCCCCATTTCCAGCTTCAGAAAAATACAATAATAATAATAATAATGGTTAATGTTATTGAGGGTTACCAAGTACTGGGATAAGACATATAAATATCATACATATCAAATTCTGACAAACATCCTTTTTGGTAGGTACTAGATACTGAGATGTTGGGTCTATGTGACTTGTTAGCAAATCACTCAGCTCAGATGTCAAACTAAAATAGATTGACTCATGACACTCCAATCCTAATTTTTATACCATTTAGTCTCTCCAGTTTTATCTCTGATAGTTTAACAATTGAGATGCAATTTTAAACATTTTATTTGTCTATTAAATTATCAACATTTATACTGTGATTTAAAATAAATTTCTTGTTATAATAATGGAGGCTTATTGTGAGAAACTTGACAAATACAAAGGAAATAAAAAATAATCCATAATCCTACCACCTAGAGATAACCATTATTATAATTTTGATGTATTTCATGCCAGAATTTTTCAGTACATATTTTTTTATAGTTGAGACAGTGTTTATACATTTTAATCTTGCTTTTTTCATTTAAATTATAAATATAACCCTGTTTTCATGCTATTAAACATGAGTTATAAATGTTATTTTCAATGGCTGTAAAATATTTCATTATGGGTGTAATTGATGTAACCATTCAAGCATTTTTGAACATTTAGTTTTTTCTCATTTTTACTACTATAAATAATACAGTTGGTATTTTAAGTTATTTCCTTTAAAAATATCACCAGAAGTGTAATTATTGCTTCAGGAAGGGTAGGCACATTTTTTAAGGCTTTTATTACTTTTTAAAAACAGGATAATATCATCATAATAGACACCAGCAGAAAATGGCTGTCCCTGCCTTACCAGACCCTCCACTGCATGGGTATTGTCACCTTTGGATCTTTACTAATAATTTAAGTATTGATATTTTTAATTTTGTTTTAATTCCTATTTCTTTGGCTACAACTAACATTTAGTGTTGTTATATACTTTTAGGATTTTTTTTTTTTTTCTTTCATTTTTCTGAAGCTGGAAACAGGGAGAGACAGTCAGACAGACTCCCGCATGCGCCCGACCGGGATCCACCCGGCACGCCCACCAGGGGCGACGCTCTGCCCACCAGGGGGCGATGCTCTGCCCATCCTGGGCGTCGCCATGTTGCGACCAGAGCCACTCTAGCGCCTGAGGCAGAGGCCACAGAGCCATCCCCAGCGCCCGGGCCATCCTTGCTCCAATGGAGCCTTGGCTGCGGGAGGGGAAGAGAGAGACAGAGAGGAAAGTGCGGCGGAGGGGTGGAGAAGCAAATGGGCGCTTCTCCTGTGTGCCCTGGCCGGGAATCGAACCCGGGTCCTCCGCACGCTAGGCCGACGCTCTACCGCTGAGCCAACCGGCCAGGGCCGGATTTTTTTTTTTAATCAAGAGAGAAAGAGACAGAGATAGACAGGAAGGGGGAGAGATGAGAAGCATCAACTCATAGTTGTGGCATTTAGTTGTTCATTGTTTGCTTTCTCATTTGTACCCTAATGGGGGCTGGGGTGGGGTCCAGCCAAGCCAGTGACCCCTTGCTCAAACCAGAGACCTTAGGCTCAAGCCAGTGACCTTGGACTTCAAACTAGCAACCTTTGGGCTCAAGCTAGTGACCAGGGCCTGCATGTCCACGATCCCATGCTCAAGCTAGCGACCTCGGTGTTTCAAACCTAGGTCCTCATCATCCCAGGCTAACACTCTATCCACTGAGCCACCACCTGGTTAGGCCCTTGGGATTGTTTTTAATCTTAAAAATTTGTTTTCACCTGACCTGTGGTGGCGCAGTGGATAAAGCATCCACCTGGAACACTGAGGTTGCCAGTTCAAAACCCTGGGCTTGCCTGGTCAAGGTACATATCAGAGTTAATGCTTCCTACTCTTCCCCCCTTCTCTCTCTCTCTCTCTCTCTCTCTCTCTCTCTTTTCTAAGGTGAATAAATAAAATTTTAAAAAATTGTTTTCTTTTCCTGTTTCTTACCCATTCACCTATTCTTTTACTTAATAGATATTTATTGAGTAACTATTATGTGCCAGACCCTATTTGAAACTCTAAAGTATACAGTAAACAAGACAGTGCAGGTTTCTACTCTCATGGTGCTGATGGCCTAGGGAAAAGGCATTTAGTAAATGTGTTTAAAAAATTTTTTTAATCTGATGGTAAAGGTCTATACAGACTATTCATTTAACAGAGTAATATAATGAAGCAATAGAGCAGGGTTCTTAAAATATTTAGTCTCAGGAACCTTTTACATTCTTAAAAATTATCAAGGACCCCAATGTGGGTATATCTATCAATATTTACTGTATTAGGATAAAAACTGAAAAAATTGAAAACAGAAGAACACTCACGCACACATTCCCTCACAGCCATCAGCGATGTAATCGCCTGCCAGGTAGCCTCCGGGAAACACCACTGTACAGCTCAAGAGGGGAATGAGAAAGAAAAGACAAAGAATGACTTGGTATTATTACTGAAATGGTTTGGGTCGCATAGAGCTCTGGCAGAGCTCTCAAGGACCCTCGGCATCCCCAGATCGTACTCTGAGAACCTCTCAGATGGAAAATGACTCGAGGCTTTGAATTGGGTGGTTAGAGGAGGTCTCTCTGAGTACCACGTGTAATTTAGGATCTAAGTGATGAGAAGAGCAATAGTGTGGGTGTGAAAAGCAGAGCATTCAGTTTGTGAAAATTCATCAAGTCATGCATTTGTACGTATACATACACGTACACACACACACACACACACACACACATACACACACACACACACACACACACACACACATACACATACATATACATGTATATTTGGGCCCTTAAACAAAATCTCTGCCTCTGAATTTGGGGCACCAGATGGCCAAATGAGTTATTTTCAGTCTTTCATCAAAAAATTGATGCCCTACAACTGAGTGGACTATTTTTCTTTATTCTTTTCAAAAATCTGAATTTATTTTTAAGTTACCAAATGAAAATAATGTGAATGAAATTTTGAAACACACCAACAAGATATAAAATCTTAAACTCTAATGTGATCATTAAGATTTTGTCTTTTAGGCCCTGGCCGGTTGGCTCAGCAGTAGAGCATCGGCCTAGCGTGCGGGGGACCCGGGTTCGATTCCCGGCCAGGGCACACAGGAGAAGCGCCCATTTGCTTCTCCACCCCTCCGCCGCGCTTTCCTCTCTGTCTCTCTCTTCCCCTCCCGCAGCCAAGGCTCCATTGGAGCAAAGATGGCCCGGGCGCTGGGGATGGCTCTGTGGCCTCTGCCTCAGGCGCTAGAGTGGCTCTGGTCGCAACATGGCGACGCCCAGGATGGGCAGAGCATCGCCCCCTGGGGGGCAGAGCCTCGCCCCTGGTGGGCGTGCCGGGTGGATCCCGGTCGGGCGCATGCGGGAGTCTGTCTGACTGTCTCTCCCTGTTTCCAGCTTCAGAAAAATGAAAAGAAAAAAAAAAAAAAAAAAAGATGTTGTCTTTTTGTTTTGTTTTGTTAAAATAGGTATATCTTTAACTGGTACAATTAAATATGATAAATATCATATTCTGCTTTTTAAAATTTAACATATTATTTGCTTATTCATTTATTTAATTATACTTATGGTTTATTTTTCACCCCCCTGATCCAACTAAAATATAAGTGTTACAAGAACAGGGCAGGAGTTATGCTTATTTTGTTAACTGATGTCTTTCAACTGCTTAGAATAATACCTGATACATCAAAGATTATCAAATATCTTATTTTGATTGAATGTTAAACATATACAGGATGGAGCAAAAGTAGGTTTACAGTTGTTCATATGGAAAATATAATAATTGATAAATGATACAAGAATAAATTCTGTTTTGCATACTCACAAGTGTAAACCTATTTTTGCCCCACCCTGTATATATCTTTTCATATTTATGTCATCTTCTAACCATTCCTTTAAATAGATTCTATTCTTTACTCTTGAGGAAAGTACTCCAAAATAAAAGCCTCCTACTCAATGTTCTATATTTCACATTTCAAGATACTGACTTATTAATAAATACCCTTCAGCTTAAAAATTAGTTGTGAACTCGAATACCTGTAAGCTTAGGCAGTTAAATAAGTTAGCATGTGGGGTATAAAAGAGGGTTAATAAGGAGTAGTGGGGTCTGTGGAAAATTTGAGAGTGCATCTTTTATTATATCTGTCTAACTGCCTCCCCACTTCTAACTTCAGAAAAATTAAAAAAATATATATGCTATGTAAAATAAGCCAGACATAAAGGTACTAATATTGTATAACTCCATTTATTTGAGGTACCCAGACTGGCAAATTCAAAGGAGCAAAAAGTTGAATGGTGGTTGTTGGTAGGGGCTGGAGGGAGAAGGGGGAGAGCTAATGTTTAATTGCGACAGAGTTTCAGTTTGGGAAGATAAAATATTTTTGGCAATGTATGGTAAAGATGGTTCCACAGTGTGAATGTAATTAATGCCACTGAACTTAACACTGAAAAATGCTTAAGATAGTAAATTTTATGCTATGTTGCATTTTACTAAAGTAAAAAAGAAAAAAATTTCATCCAAGGGAATCTACCTTTCAGTATCAGACCTCTACCCAAGCTCTCTATGTAGATTTTGTTGTCAGCAAACTTCTTTTTTCAGTCCCTCGTGCAGTTACTTGCATATGTGGCTACACTCATCTGATCTTCTGTTTTGTGATTCACTGTGTGCAATAGGCTGTCACAGACACAAATGAATCAGTTAGAGATAAGATGGACAGTCGATCAGGATGTTATATAAGAAATTAAAATCCTGACTTGATCTGCGCTTTCACCACGCAACAGTTAAGGGCCTTTGAATCCTCTTATTCTATGATAGATCTGATGGCATACAATCTTTTAGAATAATTTGCCTTCCAAATTCTATTTTTGTAACTATCAGTGATTCTATTTCAAACCCTAGGGAATAGGCCTAACTTCTCAGTGGTTTCTGTCATCATTAAAATAAAGACACTATTACAGTACTTGTAAACAAAACAAGCTAGAATGTGCTTTAAGTTCCTTGAACTAATATTGTGTAAGTTGAAAAAAATAGTTATTAATTGTACTTAACACTGCATCTCATGCTCGAAAAGACGCTCAACAGGGTACAAACTAAAAAGTAAAATCCATGAATACAATACTGTAATATCTAGTTTTAATTATGGGGAAGGTGAAGATATCAAACTAGTTAAAATTTCAGTTTTGTTTTTCTAACGTTCCAACTAAAAATCTCATTTAGTATTCCAATAAACAGATTCTCCATTTTGGCAAGAAGAAACGAATAGAAATTAGTTCAAAACAATATTTAAAAATGGCAGATTCCGGCCCTGGCCAGTTGGCTCAGCGGTAGAGCGTCAGCCTGGCATGTGGAAGTCCCATGTCCCATGTTCAATTCCCAGCCAGGGCACACAGGAGAAGTGCCCATCACTTCTCCACCCTTCCCCCTCTCCTTTCTCTCTGTCTCTCTCTTCCCCTCCCACAGCCAAGGCTCCATTGGAGTAAAGTTGGCTCGGGCGCTGAGGATGGCTCCATGGCCTCTGCCTCAAGCGCTAGAATGACTCTGGTTACAATGGAGCAACGCCCCAGATGGGCAGAGCATCACCTCCCGGTGGACATGCCAGGTGGAGCCCATTCGGGTGCATACGGGAGTCTGTCTGACTGCCTCCCCACTCTAACTTCAGAAAAATACGCCCCCCCCCAAAAAAAAAGAAAAGAAAGGCAAGTTCAGGCGATGACGCAGTGAATAAAGCATCAACCTGGGAAGCTGAGGAACTAAGTTCTAAACCCCAAACCCAAGGTCACAAGTTTGAGTGTGGAATCATAGACAGGGCACCAAGGTCATTAGCTTGAGCCCAAGGTTGCTGGCTTGAGCCCAAGGTTGCTGGCTTGAGCTCAAGTCACTGGCTTGGATGGACCCCCCCCCCCAATCTACCCCCCCCCCGCCATCAAGGCACATATGAGAAAGCAATCAATGAACAACTAAGGCGCTGCAACAAAGAATTGATACTTCTCATCTCTCTCCCTTCCTGTCTGTCCCCCAACACCCTCTCTCTCACACACACACACAAGAGGCAGATTCTGAGTCCAGTTGATTTTAAAAGAAAGTCTGATAGATTACAACAAATTAGAACAAGTTCCCAGAGGGTGTTTGCTTCCCTTCAGAAAGGCCTAATTTTAGCTGTCAGCAAGCAAAACGCTGCACAGCTTTAGCAAATCAAATACTTTTTATGAAAGACGGTCTCTGGGGAGAATGGAGCTAACTAAAAGATTAGATGAATTTAATTTTTAATCCAGAAATGTATTCTTAACAGGAATCCTTTAAATAGCAGATACCATTTTTTATGATTAATGTGGGTGTTAAGAACCCCAAAGCATGTCTCGTCTGGGAAGGGCTCTGTAATTCCTCTAGCAAGATGATGCCAAGGGCAGTAGGCCTTCCTCTTTGTCCAAGCTGACCCACAGGGCATTTGCTGAGTTTAAAAAAAAAAAAAAAGTTGAGAAAAATAAGGCCAAAGTAGAGCCAAAGTGGCAACAGAAATGAGAGAAGAGCACAAATTACCTGGCTTTTCTTTCTTTTTAATGTCATTGATTTAAATAGTTTAATATGTAGAGGAAGGAGCCTGACCAGGTGGAGGTGCAGTGGATAGAGCATCGGACTGGGACACGGAGGACCCAGGTTCGAGACCCCGAGGTGGCCAGCTTGAGCACGGGCTCATCTGGCTTGAGCAAAAAAAAAAAAAGCTCACCAGCTTGGACCCAAGGTCGCTGGCTTGAGCAAGGGGTTACTCGGTCTGCTGAAGGCCCGCGGTCAAGGCGCATATGAGAAAGCAATCAATGAACAACTAAGATGTTGCAATGAAAAACTGATGATTGATGCTTCTCATCTCTCTCCATTCCTGTCTGTCTGTCCCTATCTATCCCTCTCTCTGACTCTCGGTCTCTGTATTTCTGACATATTAGTATACTTTTGTTGAATGGATTCAGAGCCCCTGAGACAAGGAGAGATGACCAGTTCTAAGATTGAAAAGGCAAGCCTGGGCCAGATTGCTCAGTTGGTTAAAGTATTGCACCAAAGCGCAGAGGTTGCCTGTTCAATCCCCGGTTAGGGCACATAAGGAACCAGCTTAATGTTCCTCTCTTTTCCTCTCTCTCCCCTTCTCTCCCGCCCTTACTGAAATCAATATATAAAGATTTTTTTTAAATATTGAAAATGCAAGTATTGTAAGTCAGGGACCTGGTTTGTTTACTTAGGTAGGAATTAGAAGTAGATCTAAAACAGAATAAGTTTTATCAAATTCTTTTACTGAGGTAGGAAGAATAAACATCTTCATGTTTAGAATCAGTCATGTGATTCTGAACCAAAATGAACAGAACATTTCCTTCAAGTTGCTTATGTATTCTCAAAGAGAAAAGAATCAGCAAGTGAACCCCCCTTTCTTTTTACACCAACCTTTGAACAGGATTTGGTTGAATCACATTTGGTATATTAGCATTTTTTCAGATAAAATGCAGTAGACACTAGCAATTTCACATGGCTTAAGTTCACATTGCTTTTTTGAATCCTGAAATTTGAGAATAACTGAGCTAAGGTGCTTCCCACATTCTATATAGATGACCTTGTATGCCATCTGTGTAAAGACCATAATGTCAACTGCAACATGTTAGGCCCTGGGCTTTGTGAAAAGCCATAAATGCTCTTGGAAATATGCATGTGGTGATGTACTTCCTGTTCAAAAGTGCACCATTTTCTCGTTCTGCTGATACAACAACCAATTGCAGCAATGTAGGGATAAGTGAAAAGTCAAGTGGTGTATCAAGATACAAAACGGTCCTCCATGTTTCTTTTCAAATGCCTTTGTGAACATTCCGGCCCGTTGTGTGGCCAGCCGGAAGCAACAGACTGGCCCCGTCTCACTTGTGTCTCAGGGAATCTTGGAGAATGTGCTTTGACTCTTAGCATATCAAAGGGAAGGCGCAAGCCCTCTGCACTACTGTGAAATGTAATTTGCACACCACTTTGTATGGTAGGAGAATGCAGCAGTGTGAAGTTCGACAAATTGAGCCTTTCGTGAGGAATGCTCTCAATGAGATTCCTGTCCGGTACTGACACACAGATGTTCTCAGTTGTTAAGTGATTTACTTTACGGTTCCTTTCCATTTGTCAACCATCAGAGAATAGACTCTCAAGTCTTCAGGATTCTAATACCAAGTGCATCGCTAAAATTAGAACTCCTAAACGTGTGCTAAATGCCTTTAATTTCTACGGCTGGAAAATAAAGGGAATCCAGGAGTATTAGGAGTGATGGCAGAGAACTCCCTACTGATTAGATAGTCTCCATCTCATCACTTATGGTTCCTGCTTCTAGAAATTAGAAGAGTTTGGTCACTTATTCCTCCTCTAATTCTGCCACTTGGGTGGAACTCCAAGTCACTCTTAATTTGTCTTATTTTAGCAACATATAATCTGGCTAATTTGTTCCTTAAGAATTAAGGTCCAAGTCAGACATCTTCCTTTAAGCCTTAGTTCATGCTATGTTCAAACATCTGGATAAGTTGGGATAGGGGAAGGAAATTTATCAACTATCTGGATGGTTCATCTCCGAGAGCACAATATCTAAGCAGGTAGAAGCACTACATGAATCAGAAGTACAATTCCGGCCCTGGCCGGTTGGCTCAGTGGTAGAGCATCGGCCTGGCGTGCAGAAGTCCCGGGTTTGATTCCCGGCCAGGGCACACAGAAGAGGCGCCCATCTGCTTCTCCACCCCCCCCCCCTCCTTCCTCTCTGTCTCTCTCTTCCCCTCCCGCAGCTGAGGCTCCATTGGAGCAAATATGGCCCGGGCGCTGGGGATGGCTCCTTGGCCTCTGCCCCAGGCGCTAGAGTGGCTCTGGTCACAACAGAGCGACGCCCCTGCGGGGCAGAGCATCGCCCCCTGGTGGGCAGAGCGTCGCCCCCTGGTGGGCGTGCCGGGTGGATCTCGGTCGGGCGCATGCGGGAGTCTGTCTGACTGTCTCTCCCCATTTCCAGCTTCAGAAAAATACAAAAAAAAAAAGAAGTACAATTCCGCCCGCTAATGGACCATTTCTTTGCATTTCATTTTTCCCAGGAAAAATAAGTCTATGTAAATCTTCCTAATTTTGAGTGCAGTGTGCTTATCTGCTGATATTTAAAGAAAAGAGCCACACCCATCCAGGCATTCACGACCCTAAGCTGCATAATTGGTTTCAACACAGAAACTATCAGCTAAGTGATTCATGTGAGGTATTTCCAAACACACATTTGATAAAGTGATTAATACACTGCAAATATTTATTCAAAGCTTTTGATAACTGATGAATATGCTAAACATTAAACAGCAAAAGGGGTCCAAAAGTTTAAATTGCATAAAATTTATAGTTGCATCATTCCAAGGGAATAAATGAGAAAGCCTCCCCACAGAGCCAGTCCAGATTTCTTTGGGTCCAGCTACATGAATCAACCCTGTTCTAGTCCCAGCTGATTTTGTGCCACTAACCTGGTGGCGATTGTCTAATCTGGTTTAAATGTCGAAGGGAACAATTCCGGCTCCTGTGGCTGCTTAGGAATTCCCAGACTTAAGCATCATTCTGAGCACCTCTGCTCTGGCTGGTACCCCATTCATTTGTATGATTGAGGAGATTGGGCAAGAATAATATTGGAGTTATATATTTCTAAATAACTCATGGTCAAAGAAAGATATCATGCCCTGGCCAGTTGGCTCAGTGGTAGAGCGTCGGCCTGGCGTGCAGGGGTCCTGGGTTCGATTCCCGGCCAGGGCACACAGGAGAAGCACCCATCTGCTTCTCCACCCCTCCCCCTCTCCTTCCTCTCTGTCTCTCTCTTCCCCTCCCGCAGCCAAGGCTCCATTGGAGCAAAGATGGCCCGGGCGCTGGGGATGGCTCCTTGGCCTCTGCCCCAGGCGCTAGAGTGGCTCTGGTCGCGACAGAGCGATGCCCCGGAGGGGCAGAGCATCACCCCCTGGTGGGCAGAGCATCGCCCCTGGTGGGCGTGCCAGGTGGATCCTGGTCGGGTGCATGCGGGAGTCTGTCTGTCTCTCCCTGTTTCCAGCTTCGGAAAAATACAAAAAAAAAAAAAAAGATATCACAAGGGAAATTAGAAAATACCTTAAACTAGATGAAAATGAAAGCGCCAAATCTCAAAATATGGACACAACATTGGCATTGACTCAGACGAATACTCAGAAACTGGAGAAAACACAATGGGAGAACTGGTGACAGAAATGATGGGTAGGTACACTTTCAGAGTACTTGTGTTACACGTGATTATAGCTTCAAGGAGGGTGGCCACTATTCAGGTAACCAGGTAGATAACCACTCACTCACCCTATGATGTCAGCTTCCTTTTGTCCTCACCCTCTTCTTACAAAGAAGAGCTTATAAACAAATTGACCAGATTGCATCGTTAGAGGTCATCACAGATTCATGTTTGTATATTCTTTTTTTCCCAAATTAGTCATTTGCCTTTAAGTTTACTTATGGTGTCCTTTGACATGGAACAGTCATAAGATTCTATGTTGCCAGGTCAGTACTATATATTTTCCTTTAGGGTTCCTTCCTTTGCAATTATGTATATATAATATAGCCTTCTCCACCGCAAGGTCATAAAACTAATCACATATTCATTTAATTTTCCTTCAAGTTTTATTATGGCTTCACCAAAATATTACTTTATACTCAACTTAAAATGTAAATATTGTATCCTATGGTACTACTGGATAAAATAGAGTTTATTATTACATGGAATCAAATAAGAATCCAATTTTATTAGCCTGAAACACTTAAGGATATTTTAAAAAGCTTAAAATAGAACAATTTGTCATGCCTTCTAATGTCAAAACCATAAATAGCTTGCAATTTGCCACAACATAGTGGCTCACAATTTTTTTCACATAGTTTTTTTTTATTATTATTCATTTTAGAGAGGAGAGAGAGAGGGAGAAAGAGAGAGAGAGAGAGGAGAGAGAGACAGGGGGGAGAAGCTGGAAGCATCAACTCCCATATGTGCCTTGACCAGGCAAGCCTAGGGTTTCGAACCGGCGACCTCAGCATTTCCAGGTCGACGCTTTATCTACTGCGCCACCACAGGTCAGGTCACATAGTTCTTTCTTCACCTTTTCTTCATATACTTGTTATATGCCAGATTAATCCCCAAATAGTTTCTACTGTATTTAATCTTCATTCCTTGTCATTGCTGATTTAGATGAGTATAAATAATTCACCAAGCTAAGGATTTAATCCACAACTCTCATATGCTTGAGAAGCCTATTCTTAAATCAGTTTTGTGACCATATTTCCACACTCACTAGAAATAAGCTAAATGAAAATGATTAGTAAGATAGTTAGGTTTTCTTTGCCTACACCTCTGTTCTGACTAGTTTATTTAAGATTATTATCTCAGACACTGATTTCATAATTGCACTTTTCTGTGGGAATAGGACTTGCCCCCCCCCCCCCCCCCGTACCACCCAATTTTTACTTTGAAGTTCCCGAAGCATCCATACAGTACTTCTTAGATCTCAGAAAAAAGCAAAAAGCTTTCACAGGCTCTTAGACACCTTTTGAAATTTCTAACAGCTTGGAATTTATACCAATTCAATTCTACATCCAGGTGCCACTCAGTATCTTTTCACCTTAAAGTTAAGATTTGGGGAAAAAATAGAGCCAAAACGAGAATGTTCTTTTTTAAATCACTTGCAATTATACCTCAAGGGACTAAGAAAACAGCACATATCTTCTCAAAAGAACGAAATTTTCATGCAAATTATTATTTTCAGAAAGAAACTATAATTAAATGTGAGATATGATAAATATACACCACATATTCTACCATATATTATAGTGATAATTGTAAAACTTCAGGACTGTTCATTGTCAGATCCACCAGATTGTAATTACTTAATATATATATATATATATATATATATATATATTTTTTTTTTTTTTTTTTTTTTTTTTTTTTTTGGTATTTTTCCGAAGCTAGAAACGGGGAGGCAGTCAGACAGATTCCCACATGCGTCCGACCGGGATCCACCCGACACGCCCACCAGGGGGCAATGTTCTGCCCATCTTGGGGCGTCGCTCTGTCGCAATCAGAGCCATTCTAGCGCCTGAGGCAGAGGCCACAGAGCCATCCTCAGCGCCTGGGCAAACTTTGCTCCAGTGGAGCCTTGGCTGTGGGAGGGGGAGAGACAGAAAGGAAGGAGAGGGGGAGGGGTGGAGAAGCAGATGGGCGCTTCTCCCGTGTGCCCTGGCCGGGAATCGAACCTGGGACTCCTGCACAACAGGCCAATGCTCTACCATTAAGCCAACTGGCCAGGGCCACTTAATATATTTTTTAATTTATTTATTTTCCAGTTACATCTGACATACAATATTATTTTAGTTTCAGTATACAGCATAGTGGTTAGACATTTATATAACTTACAAAGTCATCTCCTCCAATAATACCCATCTGACCCCATACATAATTATTAAATTATTATTATTATTATTATAGTTATTACTATACTCCCTATGTTGTACTTTATATCCCTGTGACTATTTTTTTTTAACTGGCAATGTGTACTTTTAATCCCTTCGCCTTTTTCACCCATCTCCCCCCAACTGGCAACCATCAGTTTGTTCTCTGTATCTATGAGCTTGTTTGTTTCGTTTGTTCATTTGTTTTTTAGATTCCACATATGAGTGAAATCACATAGTATTTGTCTTTCTCTGTCTGACTTATTTCACTTGGCATAGTACCCTCTAGGTTATCCATGTTGTTGCAAATGAGAAGCTTTCATTTTTTTATGGTTGAGTTATATTTCACTATACAGATGTACCACATTGTTACTCTTGGAGGGAAAAAAACCTAGTCTGATGGAAGAATGGAATAAAGGAAGAAATATGTATAAAAAATTGACAGAATGTGTATTTTCTTTTTTATTATTTTTTTATTTTTTTATTTAATTAATTGTGTTTATATAGATTCTAGGGTCACCCCAAATGCCTCCCCCCTCCCCCCTATTCCCCTCAACATCTCCCTTGTCCCCCTCCCTACAGCGCCCTCCCCTCTTCCCTTCAGGTTTATCCCATCCTATCATCCCCTTTCCCTTTGTCCTCTTTTCCTCTGGTCCCTTTGATCTCTCCTCTGTCTCTATTCCATTCCTCAGTTCTCATTATTCCTTGGATTCCTCAAATGAGTGAGGTCACATGATATTTTTCTTTCTCTGCCTGGCTTATTTCACTCAACATAATAGTTTCCAGGTCCCTCCATATTGTTGCAAAAGGTAATATTTCCTTCTTTTTCATAGCCCCATAGTATTCCATTCTATATATGTACCACAGCTTTTTAAACCACTCGTCCACTGACGGACACTTCGGCTGTTTCCAGATCTTCGCTATTGTGAACAATGCTGCCATAAACATGGGGGTGCATTTCTTTTTTTTTAGTCAGTGATATGGTGTTCTTGGGATATATTCCTATAAGTTGGATATGTGTATTTTCTTTTGCAAAAGCTTTCTTCTTACTCAGTTTTCAAAGAAAAATTTTTACTTCTTGTTCTAGAAACTCCACCTCCTCCTTACTGACCACAGACTCGTCTTTTTTTTTTTTCCTTTTTGTATTTTTCTGAAACTGGAAATGGGGAGGCAGTCAGACAGACTCCTGCATGCGCCCGACCGGGATCCACCCAGCATGCCCACCAGGGGGCGATGCTCTGCCCCTCTGGGGCGTCACTCTGTTGCATCCGGAGCCATTCTAGCACCTGAGGCAGAGGCCACAGAGCCATCCTCAGCGCCCAGGACATCTGTGCTCCAATGGAGCCTTGGCTGCGGGAGGAGAAGAGAGAGACAGAGAGGAAGAAGTGGGGGAGGAGTGCAGAAGCAGATGGGCGCTTCTCCTGGGTGCCCTGGCCGGGAATCGAACCCCGGGACTCCCGCATGCCAGGCTGACGCTCTACCACTGAGCCAACTGGCCAGGGCCTCTTTTTTTTTTTTTTTTTTTTTTTTTTTTTAAGATTTTTCTATTTATTCATTTTAGAGAGGAGAAAGAAAGAAGGGTGGAGGAGCAGGAAGCATCAACTCCCATATGTGCCTTGATTGGGGAAGCTTGGGATTTCAAACCAGCAACCTCAGTGTTCCAGGTTGATGCTTTATCCACTGCACCACCACAGGCCAGGCAGATTTACCTTTCTTGTAATGCCTCTATCTTTAGAAAAGCTTCTTGAAGATTCTTGACTAGCCAACAAGAAAGTATGGCAGTATCAGTACCACCACTGACATAGTAAGAGAAGAAAAAAATTGTTTAAAATTTGGTTTCTTGGCCCTGGCCGGTTGGCTCAGTGGTAGAGCATCGGCCTGGCGTGCAGGGTCCCGGGATCGATTCCCGGCCAGGGCACACAGGAGAAGCGCCCATCTGCTTCTCCACCCCTCTCCCTCTCCTTCCTCCCTGTCTCTCTCTTCCCCTCCCACAGCCAAGGCTCCATTGGAGCAAAGTTGGCCCCAGCGCTGGGGATGGCTCTATTGCCTCTGTCTCAGGCACTAGAATGGCTCTGGTTGCAACAGAGCAACGCCCCAGATAGGCAGAGCCTCGCCCCCTGGTGGGCATGCCGGGTGGATCCCGATCGGGCACATGTGGGAGTCTGTCTGACTGCCTTCCCGTTTCCAACTTCAGAAAAATACAAAAAAAAAAAAATTGGTTTCTCAGCCCACATAATCAGGATGAAATAGTCTAATTTATAATAAAAGAATTGTCAGTCTATAGAACACTTCTTTTCTATGATTTTTTTTTTTTTTCATTTTTCTGAAGCTGGAAACGGGGAGAGACAGTCAGACAGACTCCCGCATGCGCCCGACCGGGATCCACCCGGCACGCCCACCAGGGGCGACGCTCTGCCCACCAGGGGGCGATGCTCTGCCCATCCTGGGCGTCGCCATGTTGCGACCAGAGCCACTCTAGCGCCTGGGGCAGAGGCCACAGAGCCATCCCCAGCGCCCGGGCCATCTTTGCTCCAATGGAGCCTTGGCTGCGGGAGGGGAAGAGAGAGACAGAGAGGAAAGTGCGGCGGAGGGGTGGAGAAGCAAATAGGCGCTTCTCCTGTGTGCCCTGGCCGGGAATCGAACCCGGGTCCTCCGCATGCTAGGCTGACGCTCTACCGCTGAGCCAACCGGCCAGGGCCTGATTTTTTTAATACTCTTTCCAAACCATTTTTAAGAGAGGATACCTGTGTCCTAATTTTCATCAACTGTTTATAGTTTTCATTGTAAATTTATGATTTATTGGATTGGGGAATAAGTTCGTAGCGTTTTAATATTTTCTTTTATTTTACAAACGATTTGTTTGCTGTTTGGCAAAGGGTAAGTATTCATTCGATAAAACTCTTTCTGCTCTACAAAACTATGTTAATTGTATTTTTGAGTTATTTAATTTTTTATTAGTTTTGAGGCTTAGAAATGGAATACCCAGGAGGCAAAAATCAACATTTTCGACACCTGCTCTTCTTTGCTTTTCATCGAGGTCAAAAAGCTGTCGAAGCAGCCCGGGACATTTGCGACGTGTATGGAGAAGGTGTCATAGGCGAGTCTACAGCACGGAAATGGTTTGCAAAGTTCAAAAATGGCGACTTTGACGTCGATGACACATCCCGCAGCGGAAGGCCTTCTGAATTCGATGAAGAACGTCTCAAATCACTTTTGAAGGAGAACGGTCGCCAAACCAGTCGTGAATTGGCGGAAAAAATGAACTGCAATCATAAAACGATTCTCAATCACCTTCATTCAATGGGATTTACCGAAAAATTGGGAGCCTGGGTGCCTCACGAGCTCAACGAAAAAAACAAAGAAAGTCGCCTTCAAATTGCTTCTCAGCATCTCGCCCGCCATCGAGCAACACGCAGTCATAAACAGCGCTTTTTGTACCGAATCGTGACGGTAGATGAGAAATGGTGCCTATACATCAATATGAAGCAAAGAAAGGAGTGGGTGGCTCCAGGAGATACGCCAAGGCCTGAGAGTCAAGCCGGACCTTCATCCAAAGAAGATCATGATATGTGTTTGGTGGGACTGGATGGGCACGGTGCACTGGGAAATGCTCGAAAAGAATGCCACGGTCAACAAGGAGCTCTACATTGCCCAGCTACACCGCGTGAATGAGGCTATTCGACTGAAAAGACCTGATCGACATGGTCAAACCATACTCCTTCACGACAACACCAGGCCCCATGTTGCACAAGTCATCAAAGCCGCACTCCAAGAGCTTGAATGGGAGGTCCTTCAGCATCCGCCGTATTCTCCAGACCTTGCACCGACCGATTACCATCTTTTCTGCTCCCTGTCAAACCATATGAAGGGCGTTACCTTCGATAACAAAGAGGTCCTTAAAAACTGGCTCAACAACTTCTTTGACACCAGACCAGGCGATTTTTGGCGGAACGGCATCAACAAATTGGTCGAGAGGTGGGAAGAGGTTGTAAACAGCAACGGCGAATATATAATTGATTAACTTATTGATATAATTATTGTTTTTTGTTTAAATAAAAGTCTTCGGTAAAAATGCTACGAACTTATTCCCCAACCTAATATATTGCAAAAACATTATTAGACAATTGCTAGAAAATATTTGGTTATTCCCAAATTTCTACTAAAGTTCCAAAATATTAAATTATATTTTGATTTTTCCAAAAGCGAAAATCTTGTCTTTTGAGTTAGCTCTACACATCAAAAATTGATGTTTTCCACTGATGACACTTGTAAGATTTGTGCCAGAGGGAATGAATGCCTTCTGAGGATCAGACCAGTGAGTGACCTATCTCTGGGATCATTAATTGCGAGTCTGACAGTGTTTGCCAATAAGACTTTATTATATAGTCTCAGCTTAATGATGTATTTTCCTATCCTAACCTACCTCAGGGCACCCTGAAAAATGCATATGGGAACAGTAAAATTTGAATCAAAGTAATTACATTTTAAAGATTTGGGACCTTTATTACAATTACAAAAAGCCAATAATATAGTTTATTATCTTCCTATTTCAAGTCTTTGACTTGTAATCCTATAGATTGCTATACTGATTTATTCCACAGATTGCTTTAAAAAAGGGCAGCATCAGTAATATTCATTTATGGATTACCGCGTCTTGTTGTCAGTATCTCCTAAAATATTATTCTCAGCATATGTGATTCATGAAGACAGGCAGATGGTAAATTTCCCTTTGGCAAAATACATAGAAACTCTTTCATTCTGTCGTCCTTTGGCGAATTCTTCCTATTATAAGCTCTTACTGTTATCACATTGGATGAGAGAATGCTTTTAGGAGGATGATAGTTTGAAGAGAGAAGATAAATTCTTTTCTCTTGATTACGGTTCAGTTATGTTCACAGCAGCGTCATATCACTGAAATGTTAAAGGTCATGTGTGCACCGGCTTGTAATGTACGCTCTCTTCATTTGCTCCAAGAAGCTTCTGTTATGCTATTTCCCTGGCAGGTGAAATCACGCCCTTTTCTGTGAGGTCCATTAATAGCATTCAGAGGAAGGAAGCCCCTCTGAGCATCACCATTAAAAACCATTTTACAGACAATGAAGCCAGACACCAAAATCATCCGGGAGTCAACACTAAACGATGAGAAGGCGGTATGGTCCCCACGTGAAAATGTTCAAGAAATAAGCAGGATCAACCTTATCAAAAGAAGCCTGAATGCCCCACATTTCTCTTTAGAAATGTACTTGGACCTGACCAGGCGGTGGTGCAGTGGATAGAGCATCGGACTGGGATGCAGAGGACCCAGGTTCAAGACCCCGAGGTCGCCAGCTTGAGTGCGGGCTCATCTGGTTTGAGCAAAGCACACCAGCTTGAACCCAAGGTCACTGGCTTGAGCAAGGGGTTACTCGGTCTGCTGAAGGCCCATGGTCAAGGCACATATGAGAAATCAATCAGGGAACAACTAGGGTGTCGCAACAAAAAACTGATGATTGATGTTTCTCATCTCTCTCCGTTCCTGTCTGTCCCTATCTATCCCTCTCTCGGGCTCTCTCTCTCTCTCTGTCCTTGTAAAAAAAAAAAAAAGAAAGAAAAAGAAAAGAAATGTACTTGGTAATCAATGTTTTCCTTGTCACTTTCCCGATCTCGTTGGTTAAGGATGTAACGGGTTAGATGTGTGCGTGCATACGAGTCTCAGCGGCTCGCTCCATCTCAGGGACTCCGGGGACTTTGTTTCCGCTCTGACAAAACTAAAATGGGGGGCTCACAGCTTTCCAGAAACAGCCAACAACACCAACCCTCAACAGTCTTTGTTAATATTTCTTTTTTTTTTTTTTTTGTATTTTTCTGAAGCTGGAAACGGGGAGAGACAGTCAGACAGACTCCCGCATGCGCCCGACCGGGATCCACCTGGCACGCCCACCAGGGGGCGATGCTCTGCCCATCTGGGGTGTCGCCCTGTCGCGACCAGAGCCACTCTAGCGCCTGAGGCAGAGGCCATGGAGCCATCCCCAGCGCCTGGGCCATCTTTGCTCCAATGGAGCCTTGGCTGCAGGAGGGGAAGAGAAAGACAGAGAGGAAGGAGAGGGGGAGGGGTGGAGAAGCAGATGGGCACTTCTCCTGTGTGCCCTGGCCGGGAATCGAACCCGGGACTCCTGCATGCCAGGCCGATGCTCTACCACTGCGCCAACCGCCAGGGCCAATATTTCTGTTTGGTTCTAGATCAATTTTCTAAAAAGCACTAACAAATGACTGGTTGACTGATATGAGGTCTGAAGAATGTAGGGAACATGGTTAATGATATTGAGATAACTCTGTGTTGTGCCAGGTGGGCACTGGAAGTATCAGGGTACGTGATTGTCTCATCGCTGTGCTGAACACCTGAAACCAACACCAAAGAATACTGAAAGTAAACTGTATTTGAAAAACTAAATTATAAATTAAATAACAATTAGTGAAAATTAGTTCCATAGGAACCCATATTCAAGTAAGCCCTCCCTCCCCCCTCTCTCCCTCCTCCCCCCACTTACCCGCTGCAGTAAGAAGCTGGGGGCAGGACAGACAGCATCCCTCAGATTTCCATTATGAGTTTCTTACAGAAATAACTACATGGTTACGACAGTGAAAAGCGGTCTTCTGAAAGTGATTAAAGGAAACAAGTAAATTAGCTAAGTTGGCTTTCAGACAAACTGCTTGCTGCCTTGTGTTCTTATCAATCCTCATAAATGCGGCCAAGTGTTCAGGGACAGACCGGGTGAAACAACGGATGGCAACTTTCAGTCACAACCGTGAAATGGCACCCTCCCTCCCTCCCACCCCACCCCACCCCACCCCACCCCACCCCCACCCGCACCCCTGACAGCACAGTCAGCAAACACCCAGCAGTGTCAGCCAGCCACCAGGGAGGCTTTGTGGTGAGCAAAATGCAGCGACTCAGACAGCTGTGAACTAGACTCTAAGGGCCAGGGAAGCTTGGGGACAGGTGTGCTACCAAACGTGCAGCTCCAGCCCCTGCCGGGAAATTCCCCCTCAGGCCTAATCCTTCCTGCTGTTTCTCCTTCAGTTATAATGTTTTGCACTGTGCTCTTTGGTGTGCGAACTGCTCTCTGTGTGCTGTACTCCAAAGCCTCAGAAGAATCCCGTGAACTAAGTGGCATGTTACCCCTGGAGGAGGAGGTGACGCTCAGTCATTGGTGACCTGCTCAGTCTCCAAGACCCAGTGATTTGACGGGTCAGAGACTTGAGCCTAGATCTCTGAGATCCTGCCTTATGCCATGTCAACCACACCATATCGCCTGTTACTTACCGTGGTGGAGGCGCAAAGAGGTTAACCACCATCCTCCACACGATTTCCACAAGCATCAAGGAAACATCTGGTCAAATAAAAGATAGGAATTGCTTCCTACTGTCTTCCTTTGGGGCATTTACACTATGTAGCAGCTGATTCAAGGGTCTGAGAAGTCCCAAGGGAAGGAAATCAGGTTCACCTTGCTTTTTGCAGCATTTCCTTAATCTTTCTGTCCACAGAATAATATTTTCTGTCTAATACGCATCACCATGTTCCATCAAAGACATCTCAGGTAGCACTGCCAGTAAAATACAGATCTCCTAGTTAAATTTGAATTACAGATTTTAAAAAAGTCTTTAAGAGATCCAAATATATAGGGCGTATACTTAAACAGAACAATTATTTGTATTTTTAATCTGAAGTTCAGATTTAACTGATGTCCTATATTTTGATTTGCTAAATCTGGCAACCCTAACTTTGGTCTTTACTGGTTAGTGTCTTTCTTTTTCTGTAAGTACACAATGAATGATAAAATGGAAGAAGAAAACTTCTAAAGCATACCTACAATTTTATGTATTCTATTGCACCATATAATTATTAGAAACAGGAAATAGGATGGTGATTAATTAGTGTTACACAGCAATGAAGGAAACAAATCAGCCATAACACCAGAACCACAAAACCAAGTAACTACACTTTTGAAATATAAGTTGAGGTCACAATGATGGCTTCTTTTCCCACAAATGCCCTTTGAGCATTTTGAATCCTAGAATAGGCTCATGGAGCAGACCCACAGCAAAATCAAGCAAGCCAGCTGAAAAAAAAATGAGAAACTGGGTGACTTGGGATAAAATATGTCTGTGGCACCGTCTTCAGTGCCTCCTAATCATCTCCAGATGAACGACCGGCCAGCACCTCTGTCCCACAGCACGCCCTCCCCCCAGGGTCATGATTTAGAAACTGCTGTTGGCTCAGATCTCTCCTTAGCCCCACTAATGTCATCGTTTTCTATCCTGGCGCCGAAATAACTGTCTCTTCCCTCTGTCGTTACTCCGTTCACATTTCCCATCAGCCCTCCTTACCTTTTGCCGGCACCTCCAGTCTCTCCTGAGGGGTCCCCGGGCCCCAATCTCTCCCCTCTGCAATTCCTCCTTTATACCACTACCAGAGTTCAAACATCTCTATTCTGATCAAAAACGTACAACGATTCCCTCTGCCCATGTTTATTTGCTAATGTTTAATAATGGCGCACTGGCCAAAGCAAGTCTCATGGCAAAGCACAAAAAGACCCAGGAAAAAATTGGCTCCATCTCTGATAAAAGAAGCTACAAAAGCATATTGCAAAGGGGTGTGATACGGAGACAGGAAGAACCGTTTGTGCGATCTAGCCCATCATAGACACTTGATGAAAAGATAAACCTGGAACTTCGTCTTTCACCTTTCATACTTTTTTTTTTTACGAGACAGAGAGAGAGTCAGAGAGAGGGATAAATAGGGACAGACAGGCAGGAATGGAGAGAGATGAGAAGCATCAATCATCAGTTTTTCGTTGCGACACCTTAGTTGTTCATTGAAGGCTTTCTCATATGTGCCTTGACCATGGGCCTTCAGCAGACCAAGTAACCCCTTGCTCGAGCCAGCGACCTTGGGTCCAAGCTGGTGAGCTTTTTGCTCAAACCAGATGAGCTCACGCTCAAGCTGGTGACCTTGGGGTCTCGAACCTGGGTCCTCCACATCCCAGTCCGACGCTCTATCCACTGCGCCACCGCCAGGTCAGGCCACCTTTCACACTTTTTCCATCACACTATACTACCACTTCAAAATATGCACCCCAAAATATGGATTAGTTCAACCAACTCTTTTTTGAGGCCACAGGAATAGCAATAAGCTAGCTTTTGACACAAGGTTCCTTCTTCACATCTTTCCTTGGGTTCTGTGGCTGCCCTGACTTCCATCTCATCGGTACTCTTGTCTCTGGTTGTTACTTTGACTCTGGGATCTTACTGTTCTTCCACTACCTGTGACCTTGATTAAGCCCACATATTGCAATTTCATTTCCATAAAAAAAACTTTTCAGCCCTGGCCGGTTGGCTCAGCGGGAGAGCGTCGGCCTGGTGTGCGGGGGACCCGGGTTTGATTCCCGGCCAGGGCACATAGGAGAAGCGCCCATTTGCTTCTCCACCCCCCCCTTCCTCTCTGTCTCTCTCTTCCCCTCCCGCAGCCAAGGCTCCATTGGAGCAAAGATGGCCCGGGCGCTGGGGATGGCTCCTTGGCCTCTGCCCCAGGCGCTGGAGTGACTCTGGTCACAACAGAGCGAAGCCCCGGAGGGGCAGAGCGTCGCCCCTGGTGGGCGTGCCGGGTGGATCCCGGTCGGGCACATGCGGGAGTCTGTCTGACTGTCTCTCCCCGTTTCCAGCTTCAGAAAAATACAAAAAAACAAACAAACAACTTTTCAATCACCAGGACCCCAATTAATAAATGTATGAAGAGTATAATTTGTAAGAAGATACAACTAGTTAACAAATATATGGGGAAATGTTCACTTTCACTAGTAATTACAAAAGTCAAATGAAATCAAGCTGTACAGTTGCCCCTCTGCTACCCCATTTTGCTCCCGGTGATTTGGTCTATTTCTTGGGGCTTTTAATCAAAAGACCTGGTCCTTCAAGTGAAGTATAATTTAGAATATTCATTTTAAAAAGCTTTTTAGCAAATTTTAATCGAGATTCCACTAATTTCTATTCTGTGAGTCTCTCTCAAAGAAAGAATTCCAAATATGAAAAATAACTGCTCGCACAAAGATGTCTGTTATGCAATTATTTATATTACCATAAAACTGAAAACAACCCAAAGTTTGGTAATTGTTACTAAGGGAATAACTTAAACCATTGCGTGCTAACTGGTAATATTCTACACTCATAAAATTATATGAATTGTGTAAAATAAAAACAATGTGCTCATAAAACTAAGTAAAGGAAATAGCTAATGAATTTCCATGCACTTATTCCTATGTATAAAAATAAAATAAACAAAAGCTATAGAATATGTAATGGAATTAAACATCACAGAGTTCATGGTAGCTGTCTCGTACTTTCCATATCATCATCATTAATCATGTATTACTTTAAAAAACTAAAATTATCTAAAGTTTTTATTATCTTATAAAGTTATTTATCTGTTCCTTTTTGCTTTTAATGCTAATACTCATACCTAATCTTTCGCAACTTTATAAATTGATTATTAAATGTTGAGCACATATTCTTTTTTTTATGTTTGCTTATCAAATTCTCTCAGAAATTAGAAATATAGACAGTTCTAATTTTATAATGAGCTATTCATACCAATATATTGGGATTTAGGATCTTTAAACTATTATTTCTCAATATTGATTCTATAGTGTACATCCCAATTTATGTATGACTTCCCTAATGGGCAGTACCGTGAAATGAGATCTTTTTTTTTTTTTTTTTTTTTTACAGAGAACGAGAGTCAGAGAGACTGATAGATAGGGACAGACAGACAGGAACGGAGGGAGATGAGAAGCATCAATCATCAGTTTTTCATTGTGACACCTTAGTTGTTCATTGATTGCTTTCTCATATGTGCCTTGACCGTGGGACTACAGCAGACTGAGTAATGCCTTGCTCAAGCCAGTGACCTTGGGTCCAAGCTGGTGAGCTTTGCTCAAACCAGATGAACCCGCACTCAAGCTGGCAACCTCGGGGTTTCGAACCTGGGTCCTCTGCATCCCAGTCTGATGCTTTATTCACTGTGCCACTGCCTGGTCAGGCTGGAATGAGATCTTTGACAAACTATATAAATAATGGTATTTAAAAGAGGATATATTTGATGAAAAAAGATTTAAAAATCATGTAGAGCCCTGGCTGGTAGTTCAGTTGGTTAGAGTGTCTTCCCAATACACCAAGGTTGTAGGTTCAATCCCAGGTCAAGGCACATACTGGGGTCAACCAATGAATGCATGAATGGGTGGAGGAACAACAAATTGTAGTCTCTTTCTTTCTCCTCTTTCTTTCTCCTCTTCCTTCTCCTCTTCCTCCTCCTCCTCCTCCTCCTCCTCCTCCTCCTCCTCTTCTTCTCCTTCTCCTCCTCCTCCTCCTCCTCCTTTTCCTCTTCTCCTCCTTCTCCTCCTCCTCCTTTTCCTCTTCTCCTCCTTCTCCTCCTCCTCCTCCTTCTTTCTTCTTTCTTCTTTCTTCCTTCTTTCTTCTTCCTCTTCTTTCTTCTTCTTCTCCTTCTATCTCTAAAAATCAATCAATCAAAACAAAAAATTTAAACCATGTAGAAAATTTTAGAACCTGTAGAATGTTCAGATATTTTTAATATTTTGTTTCATATAAACACGTCCTTACTTTTTAGAGTTGGAGAGTTTTAGTGTTTATACTTCCCTATTCTACCTCCAGTTTATATTACAGTAATCTCTGCCTTTTCAGACACCTCTAACCTTCAGTTCCCTAAACTGTGCCCCTAATAATCTATTTCAGGGTAAAAAACATCAAAAACTATGCACTTTGTTCTAAAATAGAGAAACACTGACACTTTGCTAAACTGATGCCCAGATATATATTAAGTTTGTTGCCTTGATAAACTCAGTTCTGTGATTTCCAATAATATTTGTCAAGATTATACGTGAACAACAGAGTAGACCCAGCTGACACACAGAAATGGCAAGTGTAGTGAGCTGGGTTCTGAGTAGCAGATAACAGATTTGCTTTCCTTTTAGTTTCAATCAAGCAACTTGTGGCGTATAGGTAGCCTATAAATAATGGAAGGAGCTCTAGAAAGAGACTAGAGACTCATGTTCCAGCGATGATGCCTAGAGCCACAGCCCCCAACAAGCCCCCTCAAGTGTCACTGCACCTGCCATACTTGGGAAACTGCTGACTCGCAATGATGAGCTACCACAGTGCCAGCTTGGGAGTCATGAGGCCTCTGCCCCAATCTTTGCCAGCAGAATGGATGCTGTGCCCTGTGCAACTTTCCCCATACAGCTCGGTCCTAAATCAAAGTGTCATAGGAGGCCATGAGTCTAAATCGCAAGGACCAATCAGAGTGACAATAAAGCAAGTTTTACTCAGGCAGAAAAAAAGAGGCCAGGAAAGAAATGAACAGTATGCATGCAGGTGGGCACACGCCAACTTGAGGGTGAGTCGCTCCCCCATGGTCATTTACTTCTTGGCATTTTATGTGTTTCCAAGACTGGAGTTTGTCACCAAGCTTTGTGGCACCAAATTCTGGCTCCAGGAAGACAACTGGACTTTGGGTGATGGGAATGCAGCATATTCAAATGTCAAAATAACCTGGAGATGTTTTCTCTGAACATATGTACCCTGATTTATCAATGTCACCCCATTAAAATTAATTTAAAAAAATTCTGACTCCACCTTCTGACTAGGAGAGGGCCTTGTTGTGACTTCCACGCCCACCCCAGGTTTCCTGCCATTAGCTCTTCCCTTTGATCACGCCAGAGGCGGGGCCCTGCTGAGATCGTGGCTGCTCCTACTTCCTCACTCCACTTTCTGAAATTGTTTCTTTCTTTCTATCCTGCCTTAGAAACACTCATTTAAATTATGAGTAAAGGGCTGAAACATTGTCTTTGGTAGGGAAGATCACGACTTCACGTTTACCTTGCTGTTTTTTTAAGTCTCCTCCCCTCCCCCACCCCGAGGTAAAAAGGAGGATGTTCTGGCCTTATTGAATGTTCATTAAAACAAATTGTGTCTCTTTACTAAGAGTTATTTCTCTGCCTACGATAACAGTGCCTTTTTCCTTGGTAATCATCTCACTAAGTGGGCACCTTCTACTTATTTCCCGATTCTCTTTTTATTTTTTTGTAAATGAGATGAACCTCAGTATTTCTATTGACATACTTTGAAACCCATTAGAGCTGCACATTCTTTTTTTTTTTAATAATATAGTTTCTATTTTATTTATTTATTTATTTATTTATTTTTTGAGAGAGGAGAGAGAGAGAGACAGAGAGGAGAGAGAGACAGAGAGAGAGAGAAGGGGGTCAAGGCACATATGGAAGCATCAACTCCCATATGTGCCTTGACCAGGCAAGCCCAGGGTTTCGAACCAGCGACCTCAGCATTTCCAGGTCGATGCTTTATCCACTGTGCCACCACAGGTCAGGCTAGAGCTGCACATTCTTGAGCCCTACCCCAGATCTATGGAACTGGACACTTTGGAGATGGGCCAGCCAATCTGTAGTCCCCTGCCTCCGGTGGCTGTGTGACACACTCAGTTCAAGAACCAAGGCTCTACTGGCCCAATGAGGGAAAGGGATACCCATGTCTCTCCACCTAGCTGGTCTTGAGTAGACTCTGCCTGTCCCCTTTATAACCTTCGTTCCTACCCTCCCTCTAGTCTTCCTCAGCTCACCTGCTAGTTCTTTCCCTCGTTTCTCAGCAACCTCTTCCCTCTTCCTCTCCCCTGTTCCATCACAAAGAAACACTCCAACGGATTTAACTTGCCCCAGCCAATTACTGATAATGTGGTCCACACATGGTGAAGAAAGAAAGGGCCGATTCGTCCAAATGCATTTTCCTCTTACTGAACAACGAAAAGAAAAGAGCTTACTGGCTATTTGAAGTCATGTTGGAACCTCCACACACAAAGCCCAATTATTTGGCTGAATTTTTCACTTTCCAATTGCTTGTGTTGGTGCTGTGTAGACAAAACCTCAACTAATTACTCTGTGGGTTGCTGGCTCGAGCAGTGTCAACAGAATGTGGGAGTCACATGTTGGAAGATGCGGCCAAATAGGGTTCCCGGGAAGAAGAAACCAGCGATGGCTTTTCCCTAAATTCGGGGTTCGTGTTTATTGCTAGTGAAAGCTCGTGATGAGGATTGCTGTGCGCCCTTGCTGACAGAGACGGGGAAGTGAACAGAGAGCCATTACCGGGCGCAACGTGGTTTTCATTCCCCGGCTCTTGTTTGTATAATATTTTCATCATTTCCCAGAACTTGGTTTTTCTAATCACTAGATTGATAGAAATAACTGTGGAACTCAGGAAAAAAGAAAAAGCTTGAGAACAAATAGCCAAGGGCTGCGTTTTTATCACTCACTCCCCTTGCTTAATTGAGAATCAGTGCGTTTCAGTCTGTTTAAAACCAATTATTGTTATTTTCTTTTTCTGTACAAAAGAAAGCTCTCCTTTCAAGCAACTTGAGGTATTGGAAATGACTTAAAATGACACAATTTCAATAGATTTGTATTAGTCAGATGATGTATAATATAATCAAGTGTCAATTCTATTCGGGCAGTAGTCAAGGATCCTTAAAACTACCGCCAGGAGAGTTGGGGGCTGTGATAGAGCAGTTTTATTCGGGTCGGCGTCTATGGTTTCAAGTGTCTCTAGCACTGATGGGCTTATCAGTCTTCATCTCCCGTCTCAGACGTCTGTTTTCTATTTTTTTTTTTTTTTTCTTAAGCTGGAAACGGGGAGAGACAGACAGACTCCCGCATGCGCCTGACCGGGATCCACCCGGCACGCCCACCAGGGGGCGACACTCTGCCCCTCCGGGGCGTTGCTCTGCTGCGACCAGAGCCACTCTAGCGCCTGAGGCAGAGGCCAAGGAGCCATCCCCAGCGCCCGGGCCATCTTTGCTCCAATGGAGCCTCGCTGCGGGAGGGGAAGAGAGAGACAGAGAGGAAGGGGGGGGGAGGGGTGGAGAGGCAGATGGGCACCTCTCCTGTGTGCCCTGGCCGGGAATCGAACCCAGGACCTCTGCACGCCAGGCTGACGCTCTACCACTGAGCCAACCGGCCAGGGCCGAGGCCTGTTTTCTAATGTCCCACAGGGGCAAGGGCATGGGCTGCCCTCCCAGAAGGGTTGGCCTGCCACATTTCCTCTGTCATTCTTAACACAACACAGAGGATGTAACAGCCTCCCCTGCCCCCAGTGCTGATTTCTGGGCCCCTGTGGTTCCCCTGGATTAAAATTCTGGCTTTGGCGACATAAAAGATGGCTTTTTCCTAAATTAGGGCCCATATTTACAATCGCAGGTCAGGACTCTTGATAAATTTGCCTTTTCTCTCTTTTTCCTTGGTGATAATTGTTATTATTACCACTGTACATTATTAAAGGTTTGCCCTGTTTCAGGCATCATTGAGTAAGTCCCACCATAAGATCGTGAGTGGGGTCCTGAAAATTCAGCTGTGTAAAAGGCGAGTTGCTTTATCGCGAGGTTGATGAGATGATCAGAACCAGTCGTGTCCTAGCTGGGCAGCTGGAGTTCCAGGGTCTGGGATACAATAGCCAATTGTGTTACATCTGAAATTTGCATTATTATAAGGCTTTCTTGCATTTTTTCATATATTGTTATCCCAGTTAATTTTCACAAAACTCTGTGAGAAGGATCTGACTATTACTCCCACTTGACAGATGAGCACATTGTAATTTAAAGAGATCAGGTGCCTGGCCCGTGGACATAGGTCTCTGTTGTTTTCACCTCTGGCCCAATGCAGCTCACTCAAGAGGCCCAGTTTGCACCCCCAGAGCTCTTATTCCCTGCCTTTGTCATTCTCCTTAAAGGCTGAAGCCATACCCTGAACTCCAGCCAGGTTCAAACTGAAGACCGCCTTTCCTGGTAACAACAGCTGCACCCCTACCCCACTGTCAAGATTCATCTGCCTGGTTGAAACCACACAACCTCTTCCAGGAACCCCCTGCCTCTCATGCTGACCGAAGCTTGAGTCACACTGGGTAGCGCTGGCTCTTAACCTGTGTGACCTTAGCCAAGTAACATGGCCTTTCTGACCTCCTCTTCTTCTGCTGCTAAATGAATATTATGGTAATGGTCCTGCACCTTTGACATAGTTGACAGAAAGTAGCTGTGTAAAGTCCCTGCCTATACCTAGGTACCAAGGGAGTCAATCCATGAACGGTACCAACCTTGTTTTTACCAGTGCAGATACTAGCTACTCACCCACCATTCCCCGGGCTTCTCTCCCAGCTGTCGGTTCTCCACTGCTGGGTCTCACACCAGCCTCAAGCTTTTCCCTTGACTGTGCTTATTATCGAGTCTGGGACCTCCCAGACTCAAATGCAGTAGGAAAGAAGATTCTAGGATGCCAGGGAACCACTTTCCCCTGATGTCTGGAAAGGTCCATTTGATCCCCCTCAATCAAAATCATGACCGGTTTTATGTCAAAGAAATGGAGTGCTGGAGTTCTTTTATGGGCCCAATTCGACAGCGATGCCGATTTAGTGATATGAATGAACAGATGTTTCTCTGTGTTCTGATGTGCTCCGGAGAGTCTTCAGCTTCCAGAATACGTTTCTCCAAACTCAGAGACAGAGAACCTACTCGGCAAAGATCATGTGAGGGCAGAAACACTGCACGAGGGGTCAGGGGACCTTCGGGCCAGTCTCAGCTCACTGCCTGCCTGTGTCCCTCATTTGAGCCTCATTTCGCTCACTCGTATTGTGAGAGGTTTAGAACAGAACTTTTTCTAAGGACCTCTAGAGCCCTCATAGTTTGTGATTCCCTGACTTCAGTTCCTCCGGGGGAGGAGAGAAAACGGGCTCAGGAAAAGAGAGACGGGAGTGCTGGCTCGGGAAAATTGATACGCAGGGAGTGGGTATACTAAGCATTCAGTCACTGGAACATTGTTCCAAGCAAGATCTGAGTCCTTAAAGCAAGGCAGCATAGTGTATCAGAAAGAGGTTCTAAAGTCCGACAGACCCAGCTGTAAATCCTATTGTACCCTATAGTTGCTGTGTGAGCTTGAACAAGCCTGCCTAGCCTGAGTGTTAGACCTAGACTCCATATTGACTAGGGATACTAATGTTTATCCGTTAAGAGGTGTTGTGAGAACTACAGGAGAAACTCATGTACAGTGCTTATCAGATGGTCTTCTAGTGTTCAAAACACATGTGGACCCCTCCCCTTTCTTCACTCCAAGTCACAAGAAGTGCAGAGCAGGACAGCATGAGAGAGAATCAAGTGGCCAAAGCTGGAACCGTTTGAGCCACAAAAGAGATAACGAGAATGTTGGATCATAACCCAAACAATAAAACAAATACCCATCAGTCCATACCAGTACAAATGAATAATTGAACATATAAATAAATTAAGAAGGGCAGCTCTTCTTTTTTTAAGTTTCTTTTTTTTTGTATTTTTCTGAAGCTGGAAACGGGGAGAGATAGTCAGACTCCCGCATGCGCCCGACCGGGATCCACCCAGCACGCCCACCAGGGGCGACGCTCTGCCCACCAGGGGGCGATGCTCTGCCCCTCTGGGGCATCACTCTGTCGCGACCAGAGCCACTCTAGCGCCTGGGGCAGAGGCCAAGGAGCCATCCCCAGCGCCCAGGCCATCCTTGCTCCAATGGAGCCTTGGTTGCGGGAGGGGAAGAGAGAGACAGAGAGGAAGGAGGGGGTGGGGGTGGAGAAGCAAATGGGCGCTTCCCCTATGTGCCCTGGCCGGGAATCGAACCTGGGTCCCCCACACGCCAGGCCGATGCTCTACCGCTGAGCCAACCGGCCAAGGCCAGGGCAGCTCTTCTTTACAGAAGCATTCCAATCATTAATATGTAATAGTCGTTGTAGACAAGGTCCTCTAATGAATGCCAGTATTAGCAAAGAAAATTAGAAGAGTCTTAAAATATCTCCCCCAAGATATGTATTAATTATAAAGAAAAAAATTGTAGCTGGATGGTGATGAAGCCCAGCAGACACCACCTTCACCAAGTAATTAAGGTCACATTGCCAGGGTTAAATCATCATAACATCCTGTGGTCCCTGGCACGTGGCACTGAGAAGGGCCATCTTCCATTGTATCCTTCCCCAAACTGCAAAACCCCAGTCTTATCATGAGAAAGCATCAGATAAACCCAAACTAGGGACATGCTACAAAAAAATCACTTACCAATGCTCTCCAAAGCTGTCCAGATCATAGAAGACAAGGAAAGTCTGAAGAACCATCACAGATTGGAGGAAGTCAAGGAGACATGATAGTAAAATGCAACATGGGATCCTCCATTGGATCCTGGACACAAAAGGACACTAGAGGTAACCCTGGGGAATCCAAATAAAGTTTGTACTTTATTTAAGAGTCGCATGTGAATGTCAAGTTCTTCGTTTTGATCATTGTGCTCTGACTATGGAAGATGTGAACATTAGAAGAAGCTGTGTGAAAGATACTTAGAAAATTGCTACTAATATTTTTGTAACTTTTGGGAGATTGAGATTTTTTTCAAAATAAACTTTTTTTTTAAATGAAAGGGCAATGCTCTTGGTCAGTATGATTTAAAGTACATGACAATGAACATGTAAAAACTGTCTTATCAATAATTTTAAATCTATTGGATTTAAAATGCTTTTATAAATCGGGGCTTCTTTTTTAAAAGGGCAGTTAAAGAAGTGGGGGGAAGGGTTCTGCTGTGTCAATCTGGGAGGATGACTTGACTTCCTCC
This sequence comes from Saccopteryx leptura, assembly GCF_036850995.1. Classification (NCBI taxonomy): domain Eukaryota; kingdom Metazoa; phylum Chordata; class Mammalia; order Chiroptera; family Emballonuridae; genus Saccopteryx; species Saccopteryx leptura. The sequence goes on along the minus strand of NC_089514.1, from coordinate 18,191,753 downwards.
TTCCGGGATGAAGCAGTGCTCTTGTTCCATTTACATACTGGTACCCAACCCAAGGAGTGTGCTGACCACGTTCCTTGAAGGTTACAAGAAACACTTCTAAGTGGAAAAAGATATGACTCACATCCATTCGTCTTCTCCATTAGGAATGTTATATTGCTAGTCTTATTTCTGTAAGGGTCTTTGACCTTCATTAATCCTATAAATGGTCACTAATGTTTATATTTCTTTTATTTTTATTTTTTTAAAAGGTGAAGAAACAAAGATCTCTCAAAGAGCTGGAGTCAGACCCAAGCCTAGATCTCTTCTTTTTGTTTTAAAAATCTTATTCCAGCACTTTATTTTTGGCCAGGTATAACTGTTTACTCTGAGAATATAGTAGTCCAATTGGAATTTGGGTCTCCAACCTCATCAAAACTAGTGCATGCGCCTGACCAGGCAGTGGTGCAGTGGATAGAGCGTCAGACTGAGATGCAGAAGGACCCAGGTTCGAGACCCCGAGGTTGCCAGCTTGAGCACAGGCTTTCAAAAAGCTCACCAGCTTGGACCCAAACTCACTGGCTTGAGCAAGGGGTTACTCAGTCTGCTGAAGGCCCATGGTCAAGGCACATATGAGAAAGCAATCAATGAACAACTAAGGTGTCACAATGAAAAACTGATGATTGATGCTTCTCATCTCTCTTCGTTCCTGTCTGTCTGTCCCTATCTATCCCTCTCTCTCTGACTCTGTAAAAAAACAAACAAAAAACAAACAAACAAAAAAACAAACTAGTGCATGCTTCTAGTTTTGATTTTTTTCCCCATAACTTGAAGGGTGGTGCTTTAGCAGTTGTATTTGTAGAAGAGATAACAATAAAGTTTTAGCATTCCTTTCTCCTCCTCCTTCCATTTGGTTGTTAGCATTCCTTTCTCCTCCTCCTTCCTTCTTCCACCTCTGCTGCAGTAATATTGAAAGCATATAACCTCAATGTGAAATAGAAACTTTGCGCTCTGTTGTGAAGAAATAAAGCAGGGTGTTGGTTAATCTCACCATTGTAAACAGACCCCAGAAATTAGATTGTGGAAACTGTAGATTCATAGGCACAGGGTATTTTTCCTCCTCCTCTTCTGGTAAGACAGCCTCTTTTTCATATGGAGAACAGGGAACCCATCTCCCTGTTTGGGGATTGGCAAGACACCCAACGTTGGCCCATCAGGGTCATTCCCAGGACTACATCCTTTTCTCTGGAGTTACAGGCTATAAAGCAGAATATACACCTGGGCACTGTACAGAGTCATTTAATTAACTAGGGAAAAGAAAATTTTAGAAAATAAAGGCAACACAGGGAAAAGCAGATGTGAGACATGGAGAGGAAGGAGATTGGAGGGGGCAGGGAATAGAGAAAGGGTGAGAGAAGAGAAAGTTAGAGACAGGGAGGAAGAGAGAACCAGAGAAGCCAAGGTTTCTACGAACATTTGACACATGAGCCCTCCATCTCTGAGGCCTGCACTCTTCGGGACTCTTCAGTCACACACCCAAATATTTCTATTTTCTTCAGCTAGATGAGGTCATCATTCTGTCACTGTGGAAAAGAACCATCTTAGTAGTTCATTATACCTCAATAAAGCTGAGGAAAACATAATTTACAATTTTTTTTTTGTATTTTTCTGAAGTTGGAAACGGGGAGGCAGTCAGATAGACTCCTGCATGCGCCCGACCGGGATCCACCCGGCATGCCCACCAGGGGGCGATGCTCTGCCCCTCTGAGGCATCGCTTTGTTGCATCCAGAGCCATTCTAGCGCCTGAGGCAGAGGCCACAGAGCCATCCTCAGCACCCGGGCCAACTTTGCCCAGAGCCTTGGCTGCAGGAGGGGAAGAGAGAGACAGAGAGGAAGGAGAGGAGGAGGGATGGAGAAGCAGATGGGCGCTTCTCCTGTGTGCCCTGGCCGGGAATCGAACCTGGGACTCCCGCACGCCAGTCCGACGCTCTACCTCTGAACCAACAGGCCAGGGCCAATTTACAATTTTTTAATGAGGCAATAAGGAATGGCATTGATGGCAATATTTTTTTTTAATTTTTCTGAAGTGAGAAGCAGGGGACAGGCAGGCTGACAGACAGACTCCCACATGCACCCGACCAGGATCCACCTGGTATGCCCACCAGGGGGCAATGCTCGGGATATCTGGAGTGTTGCTCCACTGTAGTCAGAGCCATTTTAGTGCCTGAGGCAGAGGCAGTGGAGCCATCCTCAGAACCTGGGCCAACTTTGCTCCAATGGAGCCTTGGCTGCAGGAGGGGAAGAGAGAGAGAGCGAGAGGAAGGAGAGGGGTAAGGATGGAGAAGCAGATGGGCGCTTTTTCTGTGTGCCCTGACAGGGAATCGAACCTGGGACTTCCACAGGTCGGGCCGACGCTCTACTGCTGAGCCAACCCACCAGAGCCGATGACAAAATTTTAAAAAAATAAACATCTTAACAAGAATGCTTACTTTATCTGTATAATCAAATAAAGAAAGCAAGTAAGCCCTATAGCAGCCTTACTTGCATTGACATTTGAACATACCTCTGACCATGCAGTAGATCAGGCTGTGAAATCTAAATTGGAACTCAGGTACAATCTTTCCATCCAGGGCTTGTGCTACAGAGAATTCCAGAAAAGTAATGTTGGCTTTGATATCATTTTTCCTCAGGGTGTTCCCATACAGCAGGGGTACCCAAACTATGGCTTGCGGGCTGCATGCGGCCCCCTGAGGCCATTTATCTGGCCCCCGCCGCACTTCTGGAAGAAGCACCTCTTTCATTGGTGGTCATTGAGAGGAGCACATTGACCATCTCATTAGCCAAAAGCAGGCCCATAGTTCCCATTGAAATACTGGTCAGTTTGTTGATTTAAATTTACTTGTTCTTTATTTTAAATATTGTATTTGTTCCTGTTTTGTTTTTTTACTTTAAAATAAGATATGTGCAGTGTGCATAGGGATCTGTTCATAGTTTTTTTTTATAGTCCGGCCCTCCAATGGTCTGAGGGACAGTGAACTGGCCCCCTGTGTAAAAAGTTTGGGGACCCCTGCCATACAGGTTCCTATTGCTTATGTGCAAGGGAGAGAAAATCATCAGATATACTTTATTAATATTTGAAGGATAATGAAGTTATATTTTACTCCTTCTAGTAATATAGCTATTTTTCATCAGGGTTAGCATCAGTGCTTAATCTAAACAAATGAGTGCCTAATGGTGAAATTACAAGGACTGCAGTACGTTGATGAGGAAGATATTTTGTGTCAAGGAAATGATTCCCCTGTTCACATGAGGAGTTCTAAAAGTGTTCCAGAAGGTTGTGTTCTCTTTATGTTATTAAAAATTCAGATATGTGGTCATGCAGGGGATCAACTCATTCTTTGTTTGGTAGAAAAGAACAAGGCACATAATTTCACAAAAATAATTTACAATTATTTCTGTCAAGTTCCTTCAAAATCCAGACACATTAATGTCCCAATTCCCCTTGACTTACTGCCCTGAGGGACATTTACCAGCAAGCTACTCTTTACTATCTGGGCACAGAGGAGATCAGAAAAGGAATGTTCAAGCTTTAACTATGAACTGTGCTTAATTCAAGTCAAACCATGTATATGATTTTGGTTCATGCAAGTCACGAGGCATGCCAACAGGAATCTAAGCATATGGTTGATTTACACAATTAAATAATCAAAACATCTAGTAAAAACAAAAAGGTCATTGACAAGTCTGAATTTCTGGAGAAGGTGAAAGATAATCTAGATATTTTTTGGATGCATTTCCATGATGTAGTTTTCAGTGAAAACCCCCTTCCAAATACAGGGGGTCCTCGAATTAAGACAGTCTGGACATACGATGTTTTGAGTTTACGACACTCCCATAAAAACTTTAAAAACCAAGACTTGAGTGTTTCGACTTACACCCTTAGCTTCGTCCTTACAGACTACGTGGGCAAACTAGTTTGGCTGCACGTGGTGGAAGAATACGCAGTACAGTGTACAGTACAGTATCTTTATGTCCTTTTCCTCTTTCTGTGGCTTAGCTGTGTTTTTATGTTCTAGATTATGATGTTACAACTGTGTTAGGATAGGTAAGTGACTTAGGCTAGGGTGTGTTTCAACTTACACCAAAATTTGGGTACGTCACTGTTGTAGGAACTGAACTCTGTAGTAACCTGAGGACCCCTGGTACCTCTATTCTTTGTTTTTTATTTTTTTAGTACCCCTATTCTTGATCTCTATTTTTTTCATCCCTTTCTATTTTCTGCTGGGGTTTTTTTTTTTTTTTTTTTCATTTTTTCTTCTTTTTCTCTTCCTTCCATCACCCCCTCTTTCCACCTCCTCTTTCAATCAGTTGGTTTGTGTTTACTGGGAAGCTAATTGGTTCCAGGCACTGGGCTAGACACCGAGGACTAGCGGTGAAAGGCAAAGTGCCTGCTCTAGTAGTTTCCTATTGCTCAGTAACAAATTACCCCCAATTTAGTAGCTTAACTGTGTGTCGGAAGTCCAGCACGGCGTGGCAAGAGTGTCTGCTCAGGACCTCACACAGACAAAAGCAAGGAGTCAGCCAGGCTGGGACTTCAGGTCCAAGTTCTGAGGACAAATCTGCTTTCCAGTGCACTCGTGTCTATTGCCAGAATTCGGTTCCTCGCAGTTACAGTCCTGAGGTTCCGGCTGCTCTGCTGTCCGTCATCTGAGGCCTCTCTCAGCTCTTAGAGCCACACTCGTTCCTTCTCACGTGACTCCTCCATCTCCCAGCCAGCAACGGTGTGTTGGCTAAGCCCTTGTGCTTTGCATCTCTCTGCTTCCTCTTAGAAAACGCGCCACTTTTAAGGTTTTATGTCAGCGATTTTCAGCTGGCATGCCGCAACAGGCACTCCGGTGTGTCACAAGGACATTTAAAAATGCGATACCGGGCCCTGGCCAGTTGGCTCAGCGGTAGAGCGTCGGCCTGGCGTGCGGGGGACCCGAGTTCAATTCCCCGCCAGGGCACACAGGAGAAGCGCCCATTTGCTTCCCCACCCCCTCCTCCTTCCTCTCTGTCTCTCTCTTCCCCTCCCGCAGCCAAGGCTCCATTGGAGCAAAGATGGCCCGGGCGCTGGGGATGGCTCCTTGGCCTCTGCCCCAGGCGCTAGAGTGGCTCTGGTCGCGGCAGAGCTACGCCCCAGAGGGGCAGAGCATCGCCCCCTGGTGGGCAGAGTGTTGTGCCAGGTGGATCCTGGTCGGGCGCATGCGGGAGTCTGTCTGACTGTCTCTCCCCGTTTCCAGCTTCAGAAAAATACAAAAAAAAAAAAAAAAAAAAATGTGATACCTGCCTGACCTGTGGTGGTGCAGTGCATAAAGCATCAACCTGGAACGCTGAGGTTGCTGATTTGATACCCTGGGCTTGCCTGGTCAAGGCACATATGGGAATTAATGCTTCCTGCTCCTCCCCACTTCTCTCTCCCCCCTCTGTCTAAAATAAATAAATAAAATCTTTAAAAAATTAAAAATAAAAATGCGATACCTGACGACTGAACCGGAGACACTGACCTCTTCTCCCTTGGATCGTCAAATAAAGCTGCCAACAGCCAACATAACAATAGCCATCCTGTGTGACTGAATCAAAATTATACCTGTTGTGTTGTTGTTGTTGTTTTTTGTCAGATCAGCACAAAGTATATTTTTTGGTGTGCCGCAGAATTTCAGAAGTTAGTGTGTGCCACGAGATGAAAAAGGTTAAAAATAGTTGACTTGTATGATTATATTGGGCCTCCCCAGCTAATCCAGAGTGATTTTCCTATATAACAAAACAAAATCTTGGGAGTGGTAGCTTATCCTGTAGCTTATCCTATTCACAGATCCCCAGGACTTGGGGCATCACTGTGGGGGTCCTTGTAGAAATTCTACCTATGACACCTGCCATCAAGGTGCTCACAACCCAGTGGGGACAGGCAGACAACAACATTCCAATAAATATACAAAGAGAATGAGGTGAATAAAACATACTCTGTACACACGATGGAATATTATTCAGTCAGAAAAAAGGAAGGAAAGTTTGACACCTGCTACACCACAGATGAACCTTAAAGACACTTCGTAAGTAAAATAAGCCAAACACTTATGTTGGGCAGATAAAATATATTATGCTCACTTTGTTAAAGATGGCGCTGCCCACGTAGAGACCCGTCACCCAGGTGATATTAATGTGTGTTGGGGGTGGGCTGTGGGCAGGCAGAATCCTTGTAGCCTGAGGCTTGGTTTTAGGATTAAGCCTTTCCCACCCTTTTTGATGTGGGGTGGTACAATCCCATCATGCCCCAGATAAGTGACTTTGTATTAGAAACTTCCCTATTTCATATATTGGATTAAAGGTTTGATTTCTACACTTTAAAATGGGGGCAGAAAGGGAGCTTGCTCTCTTAGTTCCTGAGATTATCATTAGAGGAGAGAGCAGAGAAAGGCCACGTGGAGGAGGCCAGGAGAAGCAGCTAAGATGGTGGAGTGTTGAGTGAGAAGCCAGTTTGTGCAGAGTTTGTGCAGAGTGAAGGAAGGAGATGGGGAACAGAGGTGAATAAGTCTGGTGAGCTAGAAACCTTTGATTCTAGGAAACTCGGATAAGTCAGTAGCTTTGTGAGCACTGAATGTGAGTGGGTTTTGGAGCCCAGTGTGTGTTTTTACTTGCCCGCCGGGTGCAAGCTAGAATTAAAGATGATGGCCCACCAGCTTTTGGCTCTGCTGTTTCTTTACCGACTGTCCGAATCCAATGCGAACCTGCATGGGCCAGGCTGCTGTGATGGTAGCCCTGGATATTGGCTTTACAACTTACAAGCAAAAGGACAAATACTGTGTGATTCCTCTTACATGAGGTACTAGAATAGGCCAAGTGGTAGAGACAAAGTAGAATAGAGGTTACCAGGGACTGGGGGCAGAGAAGGGGGAAGTTATTGTTTAGTGGGCCAGGGTTTCTCTTGGCGATGAAGAAAGCATTCTGGAAAGGCGCAGTGGTGGGAGCCGCACCACATGGTGAGTGTGCTTAATACACTGAATTGTACATCTAAAAATGGCATAGTGGCAAGTTTTGTGTTATATTTATTTTGCCGCAGTAAAAGAAAATTAAAATGTTGGAAACCAGCTAGAGCAGGAAGGGGGCCTAGAAAAAGAACAGTATAAACAGCCTCCTGAAGGATCAAAGTGTCAGATCGGCCAGGAGATAAAATCAGAGGCCCCGGGCTGAGGAGGAGGGTGTGGCCTATGCGGTTGGGAGGGGTAGTGTCACAATTTCAGTTCTCTTTTTGGTCATCACAGGCTTACAATCCCTCAATCATTTTGTCCAGAAGTGGCCTTCCTTTCTCACACAGGCTCCCTGGAAAAACAAGCCTTATTTAGTAATCACTGGTCATCCTAGAGCCTTGAGTGTTGGTGGTAGAGGTGTGAATTGCCTAGCTGCTGTTCATTAAATGTCACCTGGGTGACCCCAAGTTCACTACGTTTCTAGGAAACAAGAGAAATAAGGAAACACAGAGACCGGACTTTATGCTGGGCTCTGTGCTTTCTCACGTAGCTTCGGTGTCTCACAAGAACTCGACCAGCTGAGTGCTGTTGTCCCCAGTTTTACCCATAAAATAATTGAGGTTTAGGGAGTTTAGATAATTTCCCCTACCTCAGGTCGCTGGGAAAGTGCAGTGCCTTCCTACCTCAGGGTCTTGTATGTGCTGTTCCCTCTACCTGGAATGTCTGTCTTGCTCAGCACGGTCACCACTGCCAGCCCCCCCCCCCCCCCCACACACACACACCTGCTTAACGTTCATCTAATTCCTACCCATTACTAAGCAGGGCAGCTGTGTTCAGCTTTACAGACTGTGCTCTGCAAAACATGCCTCCTGTCTGCCCTGCAGTGGTGCAGCGCATAAAGCATCAACCTGGAATGCTGAGGTCACTGGTTCGAAACTCCGGCTTGCCCAGTCAAGGCACATATGCAAAGCAACTACTACAAGTTGATGCTTCCTGCACCTCACACCCACCTTTCTCTCTCTCTCTCCACTCCCTCTACAAATCAATGAATAAATTTTTTTATTTTTTGTATTTTTCTGAAGCTGGAAACGGGGAGGCAGTCAGACAGACTCCCGCATGCGCCCGACCGGGATCCACCCGGCACGCCCACCAGGGGGCGATGCTCTGCCCATCCGGGGTGTCGCCCTGTTGCAACCAGAGCCACTCTAGCGCCTAAGGCAGAGGCCATGGAGCCATCCCCAGCGCCCGGGCCATCTTTGCTCCAATGGAGCCTCGGCTGTGGGAGGGGAAGAGAGAGACAGAGAGGAAGGAGAGGGGGAGAGGTGGAGAAGCAGATGGGCGCTTCTCCTGTATGCCCTGGCCGGGAATTGAACCCAGGACTTTCGCACGCCAGGCTGACGCTCTACCACTGAGCCAACCGGCCAGGGCCTAAATTTTTTTTTTTCTAAATTTTTTTTTTTTAATAAAACAGATGCCTCCTGGGTTTGTGCATTGCCTAACTTGTACAAACACAAAGGGCAAACCTCTCTTAAAGTTTTGGCTTAATGGTTACTTTACTAAATATGTAGATCATAATGCTTGACATGCCTATATTATCCGCTAGGGGCCCCTCCACAGAGCCACATTCTGTACTAGATGACTATAGTGGATTGAATAGAATCCTCACCCCACCAAAATTTCAGGTCCACTTGGAACCTCAGAATGTGACTTTATTTGAGGATAAGGTCTTTGCAGCTGTGATTAGGTAAAATGGGGTTATACTGAAGTTATGCCCCAAATTTTAATGACTAGTGTCTTTATAGGAGAAAAGAGAGAGAGAGTCAGACAAAGAGACAGAGGAGAAATAGGAGAAAAGAAGGCCCTGTGACAATGGAGACAAAGATGGTACTGATGCATTTGCAAGTCAAGGAAGACCAAAGATTGCTGACCACCACTAGAAGCTAGGAAGAGGCAAGGTAAGAATCCTCCCTGTAGCCTCTGGAAGCAGAAGGGCCCTGCAGACACCTCTAATTCAGACGTCTAGACTCTACTTTTAGGGAACTCTTATAATAATCTCTCCTATAACTTTTTAGGGTCAAGTTAATGTGAAGTACTACAACAAATAAACCTCAAATTTTCAGTAACTGATTACTGGATAATTACTGCAATAATTCTTTTTCTGCTTAAAGTAGGTAGAGTGATTCCTGTTGTTTGCAACTAAGAATGCTGAGTGATACAGTGTGAACTCTAGCTGGTCATGGAGCTTTTCTATGGGAGCGAAATGGGCCAGCAAACGAGGGATAGGCAAGCCGGCAAGTCAGTTGTGTGGTGTACTTGCTCTAGGTCTTTCAGGAGTTAGCTTGCCTTCTTTCTTTCTAAGATGCAAGGAATAAGGAATAAGTACAAGATTACTGTTTCGGTGATATTCTTTGGGTTACAAGAAACAGCTACTCAAATTATCCAAGTCACAGGAGGTAGATGGCACAGGGAAAGATATAGTAAGCATTATGTGTAACAATGGTAGCTGGGATGTCAGGGGATATAGTCAAATTCAGTCTTAAAAAGAATTAACGGCCCTGGCTGGTTGGCTCAGTGGTAGAGTGTCAGCCTGGCCTGCAGAAGTCCCGGGTTCGATTCCCAGCCAGGGCACACAGGAGAGGTGCCCATCTGCTTCTCCACCCCTCCCCCTCTCCTTCCTCTCTGTCTCTCTCTTCCCCTCCCGCAGCCGAGGCTCCATTGGAGCAAAAGATGGCTGGGGTGCTGGGGATGGCTCCTTGGCCTCTGCCCCAGGCGCTGGAGTGGCTCTGGTGGTGACAGAGCGACGCCCCGGATGGGTGGAGCATCGCCCCCTGGTGAGCGTGCCGAGTGGATCCCCGTTGGGCGCATGCGGGAGTCTGTCTGACTGCCTCCCCCGTTTCCAGCTTCAGAAAAATACAAAAAAAAAAAAAGAATTAACATTTTATGTAATTAATTAACTTATTAATTGTAGTAGTTATAGTCTTCTGTAGTTTTCCATGTATATTGGTGGCTTTCCTCCACATGGTGATTCAGGGACCCAGGCTCCTTTAATCTTGAGTCTCCACTATTGTCTGTTGAAAGAGAGAGTCTGGAACACAGCCCCACTTTTTCATTGCCTAAAGTGACACAAATTTATGCTCACATTCCTTTGGCAGGAACTGGTTACATGGTTCCACTATGTAAAAGAGTGGATACAAGTGCCTCTGAATGACAATGCTATATTGTGGAGAGGGAACATATATTTGGCTGGACAGTTGGCCATTTCTGAGGCACTGACCTCCAACCTCACTTGGTGTGGTCTGTCTGAGCATTGACCTCGTGCTTGACATTTTAAAAAATTGGCTTGATTAATCAGATTCTCATTCTTAGAAACTTTGTTTTAGATTAGAACCTCAGAGAGATCCAGCACTTAAGAGAGGAGCCAAGGCTGAAAGGATATACTCAGAGAGCCATAAGTAGGTAGGGTCACGTCCATGAACAGTTACGAGAAACCAATTTTATGAGAAAACAGAAACTATGAATAATCAGAAGCCTGAATGAATATGCAGTTCAACAGGAAGAGGATAACTAGCTGACATCTAAGAGTAGCTAGGTTACGTTAATAACAGCACCAAAGTGAAACTCCTCAAAATCTTTCTGTGAGGGCCCCCAAAGCAGCTCTGACTAAAGTGTTCATTCTTTTTAAGACTGAATTTGACTATATCCCCTGACATCCCAGCTACCATTGTTACACATAATGCTTACTATATCTTTCCCTGTGCCATCTACCTCCTGTGACTTGGATAATTTGAGTAGCTGTTTCTTGTAACCCAAAGAATATCACCGAAACAGTAATCCTGTACTTATTCCTTATTCCTTGCATCTTAGAGAGAAAGAAGGCAAGCTAACTCCTGAAAGACCTAGAGCAAGTACACCACACAGCTCTGACTTGCCGGCTTGCCTATCTCTCGTTGGCTGGGCCATTTCGCTCCCATAGAAAAGCTCCATGACCAGCTAGAGTTCACACTGTATCACTCAGCATTCTTAGTTGCAAACAACAGGAATCACTCTACCTACTTTAAGCAGAAAAAGAATTATTGCAGAGTATTAGGTAGTGAACAAAACTTGTAAAAGGAAAACTAAGTTTGAATGCAGGCGGAAGAAATGATCAACCCTTCAATGAGGCTGCAAAACCCACAGATGTTTAGCACCTCTGCTGCTGGGAACTGGAGAGAAAACCCTTCCCAGGGGCTGTCCCAGAAGGACCAAACTCCTCTGACACCGTGCTCATCTGAAGATCTGATTCCCCCATATGTGGCTGTCTTCTCCTGTTGTTCTTTTAGGCTTTCAAGGTTTGTTTGTTTTTTTCACAGCAAAACCTAAATCACAAACAGAAACCTAATTGCAAAGGAGTGTGGGAAATGTAGTTTTTTTTTTAGCCTTCCAGTCTTTATAGGACAGGAGGGCAGGTGGAAGGGGGCTGGCAAGGGTGTTGAACGTGCCAATCTCTAGTAGTTGTAATACATAACAACTCCCACAGGAGAACTCTTAAAAGGGCTGCCCCCCACACAGTGAGTGAGTGCTGCTCCATGCTCCCTCCGTGAAGGCAGTGACTGAGTGGGAGGAGGGACCAGGTCGTCTGAGCTTAGCGAAGGACCATAGCAGTAGTATCACTGTACTCACCATCCTCAGGGTTACAGACAGAACAGTGATCACCAGCACTGAACATCACATCTGTAGGGGTTATTGTAAAAGTTTTTAGATTACTTGATATTTAATTCTAGATCTCCTTAGAGTATCAGAAGGCAAATTAGAAAATCAAAGAATATTAAGGTATTCAACTGAAAGAAATTCTGAGAATCACCGATGTCTATCTCAAGAATAAGAAAGGAGGGTAGGTTAGTCCTTTAAAAGGAAGGAAACCTTATTAAATTGTGAAGAATGAAAACTATGAATGATAAATGTGAATTGCTCTTTATGAGTAGTCCAGTCAACTCTGATCTTTCAAGCTAAAAAGAAGGTGCCTGATCAGGTGGTGGCACAGTACATAGAGCATTGGACTGGGACACAGAGGACCCACGTTAGAAACCCCAAGATCATTGGCTTGAGCACGGGCTCACCAGCTTGAGCGCAGGCTCACCAGCTTGAGCACGGAGTTGCTGGCTTGAGCGTGGGATCATAGACACGACCCTGTGGTCACTTGTTGGAGGCTACAAGCTAACAGGGTCCTTGCAGTTTAGATATTTGAGGGACCGAGGTGTGGGGGACTGGCAGCAAGCTGACAGTCTGCCCAACCCCCCCCCCCCACCTCACTTGCTTAAGTTGCTAAAGGCTAAGTTTCCCCCCACACCTCCCTGTTAGCTGTGATGCTGGAATGTTTCTGCTTGTCCCATCCCCAGTTGCTTAAGTTGCTAGAGGCAATTCACATGCCCTTCCTCTCACCCTTTGTTTGTTCTGATGTTGGCTGATATCAGTTATGCATGGTGGAGGGATTCCTGTTTTTGCCTCAGATGTGTGACTTTGTATCAGAGACTTCCATATTTGCATATGGTTCTGCACTATATAATAAAGCTGACCCAGGCTTTGCTTTTGCTCTGGTTTCCATCAGCTTGCAGAGCCCCCACCCCCACCCCCATCCCATCCTCTCTCTGAGTTTATTTCTTCATTCTGCACCATTCTCACTCAGGACCTAGATGGTTACTAGCCGCTTTACTAGCCGCGCTGGTCCACAGCAGTCTCTGGCTTGAAGCCCAAAGCCGCTGGCTTGAGCCCAAGGTCACTAGCTTGAGCAAGGGGTCACTTGCTCTGCTGTAGCCCCCTGGGCAAGGCACATATGAGAAAGCAATCAATGAACAACTAAGGTGCATCAACAAAGAATTGATGCATCTCATCTCTCTCCCTTCCTGTTTGTCCTGTCTGTCCCTGTCTCTGACTTTCTTTGTCTCTGTCAAAAAAAAAAAAAAATCAAATTGGAAAATAAAAACAATAGCAGATAATTGCCTCGTGGCCTTCTTCAGGCACATTCATCTCAAAGATGAAGATGTGCAATCCACCCTAGATGCCACCACCGATTTTATTTTCCTAACACATTTCTTTAATCATGTCACTCTCCAGTTCAGAAACCTACAGAGTTTACCATTGTTTAAAAAATAAATTTCTAACAGTTGGAGATCTCCACATTCTGGAACCAAGCTAGCTTCCATTTTATATAGATTTGATTTTTTGTAGCCAAGCTGGTCTCCTGCCTGTTCCCACAGATGCATGACAGGCAGTTAGTTGCTCATCACCATATATATATATATACACACACACACACACACACACACACACACATACACACACACACACACACACACACACACACACACATATAGTTTGTTTGTTTGTTTCATGTTGCTTTCTATGCTGAAATCATCTCTGACGCTACAAGGTCCACACCCCACCACCAGCTGCTTCCCTAGACCACCCTGGTCAGGAGCAACCTCTTCATCCCTGACAACTCTTCATCCCTGACAACTTCAGAAGGTCTCCCATAGCACCACAAACACTCTTAGTATTCTGGTTTGGGGTGAAAATGTGCTTTAGCCCTTGTCTCAACATTTCCCAAGTTCTTGGGGTCAAGGATTATATCTGATTCATCTTTAAACCCTGCAAAGTTTCTCGTCCAGTGATTTACACATAGTGGGGATTTAATACATAGCCCATGAATGCCCTAGGACGCATTCAGACTGAAGAGTTATGAAATATATATATATATATATATATATATATATATATATATATATATATATATTTTTTTTTTTTTTTTTTTTTTTTTTTTTTTGTAGCAGAGACAGAGTCAGAGAGAAGGACAGACAGACAGGAAGGGAGAGAGATGAGAAACATCAATTCTTTTTGTGCAGCTTAGTTGTTCGTTGATTGCTTTCTCATATGTGCCTTGATTGCGGGCCTTCAGCAGACCGAGTAATCCCTTGCTCAAGCCAGTGACCTTGGGCTCAAGCTGGTGAGCCTTGCTCAAACCAGGTGAGCCTGCGCTCAAGCTAGCAACCTCGGGGTCTCGAACCTGGGTCCTCTGCATCCCAGTCCAAAGCTCTATCCACTGCGCCACCGCCTGGTCAGGCTGAAACCTGTAATTTGAATCTACAATATATGATCAAATTGACCGTATTCAACTGAAGTGTGTGCATGTTTATTTATTATGGGGTTTGTGCAGTGACATTTCTCTATTTGTAAAGAACTCAATCACCTGACCCTAATTTTCCATGTTTGTCATGCTCCGCTTTCAACAGTGCAGGAGGGACATGTGTCAGAGGAGGTAATGGCCCTCTAGTTACATGCAACTTACTCAGAATTTTACACAATGCTTTGCCTTTTGTTAATGCTAACGCGCTCCTCAGCACAAAAGCCACATCAGATGAATTACAGTTTCCTCTCGCTCTCAGAGCGGCAGCGACCCATGGCCACATCTACATAGTTAGAGCAGAGTTGTTAACCACTGTTCCACCAGGCTCAGCCCTGACGTGGAAACTCTTCAGCAGCTCTTTGGCAGAAGGCTGAAATACCTCGGTTACTCAGTGTCAAATTCATTTTGTGCATTTCTGTGGGACTGCTTGAAGCAAAGTGGAGTTATAGGAGCTTGCAAAGTATAGTAAATCAACTCCTAGAAAAACTTCAATGTCAGGCACCTGGGTGTGGGTGCAATGAAATTTTAAAAATATATATGTATATATGGTGATAAATCAAGGTGTATTCTTGACTAGATTGAAGTCTGTTCATACTGCTCTTATCCCCACAAAATATGTTGATTTTTGTTTGTTTTTCTGCCATGAGGAGCAGCACCTTATGATGCCACATAATTCCAAGAGATCTCAGAAAGTAATCTCCTGTTTCCTCATGAGTTTCAAGAGCTAATCCCTGGGGGAAAAGAAATGATTTTGTGATTTATCAGCCGCCTTGTTTGATTACTTCACAAGTGAATTATTGCAATCTGCATGAGGCACTCAAAGTAACAACTTTTGTTACATAGTAACCATTACTTCATCACTGAGGAAGAGTCCCAGGAAATACACCAGCATTACGTGGCTGTCCCTTTCTGGAAGCCAAGAAAAGATTCATAAAATCATTAAATTCTGCCACAAGTCACTATATTAAAAGTGAAAAACTTGATCAAAGGAGGGACAGTTAAATGGAAGCAATGGACATATATTACTTTGACAAGTGAGATTGACAAATTTTAATAGGATTAGGTAGTTGGGTAGTCAGGATGTCTCTTTGAACAGAGAAGAGAAATTTTTCTATTGTCATTCTTAGATACTTTTTTTCACTGCTTTTATATTTTATAACCAAGATGAACCTAAAGGACAATTTAAAACAGTTCTTAATGGAACAATACCTGTTGTCTATTGTTCTATTCCAGATAAAGGCAGTAGAATTTGCTTCTACCTGCCCCATAGAAAGAACCTCAAAATAAAAATGAGAAAATCCTGCCAGCTTCCGTGCTACCAGAGGGTGGGGGGAAATACCGTAAAAACAGTAAAATGTACTCATGATAAACTGTCTTGGAAATATCACCTTGTACTCAAAGAAGAACTAAATGTGAAGAATGACAGAATATTTTCCCCACTGATTCTTAGGAAAAGAGAAAACAGTACATTAAAGAAACAAGACAATAATGAGGTTTGGGTAAGGATGAAAGTCCTCAGAAACTCCTAAACACACTGGTGCTTATTGAGCACCATATATATATATATATATATATATATATATATATATATATATATATATATATATATATATCAGGCACTACCCTAAACACTTTCTATAAATTGTCACTAATAATAACCATTAACTGATAATTATTACTATATCACTATTTTTGTTTTACAGAAAAGGAAACTATTACTCAGTGAAGATCAGAAATGTATCCAGAGCATTGCAGCTAGTAATTGGTGGTGCTTTCTTCGAATCTTACTCTGTGATACTAAAACCTGTGTTCTCTCTATCATGCAACAATTCCCGGCATCAGAGAAACAATCTGGGGTATATCTTAGCTATATACTGCACAGAGCTATACGGCAGAGGTAGGAAATTTCTAGACATGGGCTCCAGTTCCATACAGAGTTCAGAGTGTAGGAACCATCATGATAGGAGCAAAGAGAAAGACCAGATTTGGGTACTGACTTATACACAAATTAAATTAATAGATAGGCAGGTGTCCCCAGTGAGAAGACTTCCTATCATTAGAGAACCCCCATGGAAATACAAATTTTTTCTTTTTAAGCTGCCCTTTATTTTTCTATGTTAGCATTTATCCATTGGTCCGCAAGACAGCACAGATTCTCTTATTGCTGGTGTCCAGCCACTTGGGGCAAAAACTGCGCAGTCTCATTGTCCTGCTCTTTGCTTACAGCTTTACCTCTCGTTCTTTTACAGTGTATTCCTTTGTGTCTTCCTCCTGTTTACTGTTACCAACCCTGAAACTTGGGTATCCTTGGGAATTTCTCAGGAGGCTTTGGACCCATTCTATCATCTGCCAAAATGGTTTTCTTCTAAAATATAGTGTAAAGCCAGTAGCCGTGGCCAGGGCCACCATCAGAGCAGCCCAGCCCTTGCAGGTTCGCATTGGATTCGGACAGTCGGTAAAGAAACAGCGGAGCCAAAAACTGGTGGGCCATAACCTTTAATCCTACCTTGCACCCGGCGGGCAAGTAAAAACACACACTGGGCTCCAAAACCCAGTCACACTCAGTGCTCACAAAGCCACTGACTTATCCGAGTTTCCTAGAATCAAAGGTTTCTAGCTCACCAACCTTATTCTCCTCAGTTCCCCATTTTCTTCCTTATCCCAGATACAAACTCTACACAGACTGGCATCTCACTCAATACTCCGCCATCTTGGCTGCTTCTCCTGGTCTACTCCACGTGGCCTCCTTCCGCTGCTGGCTCTACTTTCTCTGCTCTCTCATGCTAACCTCAGGAACCAAGAGCCAAACTCCCGCTCCGTTCCCATTTTATAGTGTAGAAATCCAAACCCTTAATCCAATATACATAATAGGGAAGTCTCTTAATACAAAGTCACTTCTCTGAGGCATGATAGGATTGTACCACCTTACACCAAAAAGGGTAGGAAAGGCTTAATCCCAAAACCAAGCCCCAGGCTACAAGGATTCTGCCTGCCTTTAGCCCACCCCAACACACATTAATATCACCTGGGCAACGGCCTCTTTAACAAAGTGAGCATAACACATTTTATCCGCCCAACATATAGAAACCTTGCATTTAAAAGCCTTGCTGTTTCCTGGATTAATCTTTTTTTTTTTTAAACCATGTTCTCTTCTCTTGCTGACTTGACCTTTGTTGACAGATAAATACATCTTTGGCCACTTCCTGTCTCCCTTAACCCTCACTCATGTCACAATGCATTTTGGTCCACTGATCTTGAATATTCATATTGCATGCATACCCCCTTCCACCAAGATAACTTCCTCTCTTACAGAGACTATCTATGGAGCTATCCTATTATCTGTTTGTCTGCATGTACTCCTACCTTTGACATAAAGAGGTACCTTTCTAGTTGTATATAATTTGGAGAAAACAACTTCTGTCACGTAAGTATTAGCACAAAGATGTTCCCAAGCAACCTAATGAAAAATCCACCAACTTTTTTTTTTTTTTTAATCCACAGACTTTGGTGTTGCCCAGACCCTTCGCTGGACGAATCCCAGATGTTGAATCAATCACGTTATCAGGCCCCCATGGGCCACCCCGCTGGCTTTCCAGATGGACAGCATTCTGCGTACCTGTCAGCTGAAGCACCCTCTTCTCACTGCCCCTAACGAGGGAGGCGTGTTTCAGTCAAGGGCCCTTGGTAAGGATAAATATCTAACTGGTCTTCCTCTCTCTCGCCATTTTTTTCCTCCTCTTGCCTTTTCTTACTTCATACACATCGGTCTAATCCACGAAACACCTAACATTTACTCTCTTACATTATTATGTCTCCTTTGATGTGTAAGTTTTATATCCCACCTAGATTGAAGACTCCTTTAGAGTAGAAACCTTATCCTATAATCTTTACGCCCTCAAGAATACCTAGCATGATAAGCCATTGGTACTTAAAACCCATCATTTTATTTAAATTTGCTCTGCAGGTGTACCTGAACTATTTATAGCATCAGTAGGTATTTTCCTGGGGAGTTTCCCCCATCCCTGCCCCTCCCTGTATGGAGGTTGTCCGTTGGGTTTCTGGATGGACGGAGTGACTGGTGGAACGGAGTAAACAAAGCAGTTGGTCTTCACCTTCCTCCACCTCAAACTGAGCAGTGAAAATAGAAATATTTGTTTCTGTACATCGAACACCTAATCTGTGAAATGGGGGTACTCATAATAGTTCCTGTTTCATATGTTTGCCTAAGGATCAAATGGGTTAATATATGCAAAGTCCTTGAAATAGTGCTGGGCATAGTCAACGCCATATATTATTTTGTCATTATTACCTTGATGGTTTCCATGAAGTGTCCCTCAGATCTTCATTTTTACCATGTGTGATAGAGCTGGGAGCTGTCTCATCGGCAGTGTCTGCCCACAGTCCATTTTGTTAAGCTGGGACAGATCACCGAAACCCGACCCCGTGGAAAATAGCATTATCTCTCATTTCATCTGTATTTTACAACTGCACTATAAATTCCCTTCCTGGTTGCTTGGATAACAGAGAAGAAAATATTCTTCTAAGGTTAGTTAGTCTGTACTTGTCAACATATAATTTAGTGGCACTAATTAGGAGAGTCCTAAAGTTTTTTTAATATAATACCATAAGATAATGACTTATGCCAAATAGCTCAGGTAGAAGATTGTGTTTTAGACTTTTTGTCATTACATGGTGCATAAACATTGTGCGAGTCACAATTAAAGAAGGCAAAGCCGAGGAAATATTGAACATTTGAGACTCAGCAACTGTCCATAGGCGTTAGCAGTTTCTGCACCAAGATTCACCGTCAGCTGGCCCTGACGCGTCCTCATTACGTATCATCACGTAAAATGTGTATCGGCAAAACGTGAAAAGGAACCCTCTTCACTGTAACCAGGCCTAAGGAAAGAAGAATGTTAAATCGTGACATTTGGGCCTGGTTGTTAATGATAACAGTGTGATAAAACGGTTCATTAATCCTATTAATCGGACTGTGAAATAAGCCAAAATGGCCACAGTTGAGTAACAATATAAAATGAGGAGGTGTTTATGGTTCTTTAATCTAAACCAGAGGTTCACACTTTTTCTGTAAAGGGTCAGAGAGTAAATAAATATCTTAGGCCTTGCAGGCCATAAAGCCCCTGAGGCAGCTACTCAACTCTGCCGTTGGAACGTTGAACTGGCCGTAGACAATATGCAGGGAATGTTCCTGGCTCCGTTCCCGCACAACTTCATACACGTTTCAACATGGGCACTTGAAGACGTCGTGCTAAATTACGTAAACCAGACACAAAACAACAGGTATTGTTTGATCCCCATTATATGAGTTATCTATTGTAGAATGGGCACATTCACAAATGTTACCAGGGGCTCCCGCAAGGAGGGAAAAGGGAGTTGATATTTAATGGGTGCAGAATGTTTGGGAAGATGAAAACGTTTCGGAAATGGACAGTGCTAAAGTTGTACAACATTGTGAATAAATTTAATGCCACTGAGTTGTACACTTAAAAGTGATTAAAATGGTCAATTTTATGTTGTTTATATTCTACCATAATTTTAAAAAATTATGCAAAAACAGGCAGTTGGCTTTCAGCCATAGTTTGTCAAATCCTAATCTGGCCTCGCCTTTGCCCTATCAACGACACCCTCCTTGTTGTACATCTTTGCTGTTGTTGCTACTGCAGCTGTTTCCACTGCTCTTCCACTGATAACTTGATGAACCTGTGCACCCAGAATGTTGCCTCGTGGGAGACTGCAAGCTGGCAAAGCCTTTGCAGTTTAAGGCTTATCCAAAGGTTAAGCTCTTTCCTCACACATTCATATTGGCTATAAAGCTGAGTATTTGCACTCATCCCATCCCCCCACCTCACTTGCTTGATTAAGTTGCTAGAGGCAATTCACATGCCCTTCCTCTCACCCTTTGTTTGTTCTGATGTTGGTTGACTTCAGTTATGCATGGTGGGGGGATTCCTGTTTAGCCTTAAATGGATTCCTGTTTATGCCTCAGATGTGTGACTTTGTATCAGAGACTTCCTTATTTGTATATGGTTCTGCACTACAAGTATTGATCGACTTATGACCTATGCAGCTTACTACCATTTGACTTTACGACCACAATCGCTAGCCACGACTGCTCCACGCCTGGCAGCGCAAGTGTTGCCCAGCTGGGCATACGACAGTGCGGACCAGCTTCTGGCAGCACAACCATCTCTGTATGCACCATTTCAACTGTTATCCCAAACTCGATACAGCAATTTGTGTTTTGTGTCTTGGATATTTTTCATCAAACCCCTCCCAAGATATCTACCAAGAGAAAATTGTCTTTGTCTTTGACTTAAAGATTTTTATAACATCATTTCACAGTACTGTACATATAGCCTACTCAACTTACAACCAAATCGTGTTACTACCGGTCTGACGGAACCAATCATGGCCGTAAGTCGAGCACTAGCTGTATATAATAAAATAGCCGGGAGCTTTTGCTCAGCTCTTGCTAGCTATCTTGGCGTTGCAAAGAGACCTCCAATCCCATCCTTTTACTCTTTGAGTTTATTTCTTCATTCTGCACCATTCTCACTCAGGACCTGGACAATTACTAGCCACGCTGG
The DNA here is from genome assembly GCF_036850995.1 of Saccopteryx leptura. Classification (NCBI taxonomy): domain Eukaryota; kingdom Metazoa; phylum Chordata; class Mammalia; order Chiroptera; family Emballonuridae; genus Saccopteryx; species Saccopteryx leptura. The sequence goes on along the minus strand of NC_089514.1, from coordinate 18,171,002 downwards.
TTCGCAGCATTGCCTTGTGTACAAAGGAAAAAAAATTATTTACATTCTTTGGGCATTATAGTTCTTTCTAGAGGTAGTCCATCCTGAAGCCCACAGCTTTAGCCAATGCCAATCTAAAACTACTAAATGCGAGTGTCCTGTTCTATTTATACAAAAATGGCCACAGTGAACAGAAAACATTCAGGGATAGACTTGACCGGTTACCACTTTTTCTGGTGGGATCTACAAAGCCTTCACTTTGTTTCCCCTAGTTTCTCGATGGCCAACAGCATGGATTAGGGACCTAGTGTGGGGTGCATACAGGCTCTAGCTGTCCATAAGCTTTTCTCTTCATGAAGGATCTTAGTTCTTGCATGGGTTGAACCCTCAACTCATCTTTACTCAGCACTCTGTTCTAACCAAGTAAGTCAATTGACCTTGACTGAGTTAATGATCTTTGGAAGACAAAGATCAGTGCTTCACCTCTCAGGACAAGCAAGGTCTCTCAAAATAAAAACCCAGGCAAACAGGAATGTTTAGGTTTTAAAAGAGAACCTATTTAAAAATGAATATTTGGAAATAGACATATTATTATTGAAGATACCATTAAGTAGACCAACCCAGTCAAACATGACCTCTTAACAGTTCATTTACTTCAGAGTTTTGCCTATCAAAAGTGATGGCCTGAGAGTTGCCCAGGGTCAGCTGCCTTTCACAAAGACACAAGACTAAGGATAATAAATTTTTTATCTTTAACTAATGAGGTAAAAATTAATTTTTTTTAATTTTTTTATTTTTTACAGAGACAGAGAGTGAGTCAGAGAGAGGGACAGACAGGGACAGACAGACAGGAACGGAGAGAGATGAGAAGCATCAATCATTAGTTTTTCATTGCGCGTTGCAACACCTTAGTTGTTCATTGATTGCTTTCTCATATGTGCCTTGACCGCGGGCCTTCAGCAGACCGAGTGACCCCTTGCTGGAGCCAGCGACCTTGGGTTCAAGCTGGTGGGCTTTTTGCTCAAGCCAGATGAGCCCGCGCTCAAGCCGGTGACCTCGGGGTCTCGAACCTGGGTCCTATGCATCCCAGTCCGGTGCTCCATCCACTATGCCACCGCCTGGTCAGGCAGTAAAAATTATTTTTTACGGAACTTGAGAGAAGACAAAGCTTTTGATTTCAAAGGATCTTTTCTTAAGGAAAAGAATCTATCGCCTTTGTTATGTTCCTAATCATGCAAAAATGTTTAAGCACTCTGCTTACCTACTTAAAAGACTCTAAAATCATATAATCTGCACAGCTCAATACTTCTTAGTGTTTTTATTTTTTGTTAAATTTTTAATCTGAGTTTTAGCATGTCAATGTAGAAAAGACATTGATTTTAGAAGTTTCAAAAGTGCAGAAATAAGATAACCTCACCAATGTCCTTTGATACCAAAAACAGATTGTTTTAAATTTGTAATGCCCTCTCCACTTTTTTTCCTATCAACACTTAGCCCTGCTACCAATTAAACACTAATGGAATGAGAACAATTTGTAAGAATAAGTATTTTCAAATGAAAAAGTGGCATAGATTTGTATTAAAAACTCTTATTTTCTTTAAACACTTTTAATCTGCATATGTTAAAAATGGTGTTAAAATGTTTAATAAGTTAAAAATGCGGAAGCATCACTTTAGTAGTCTACTTGAGCTATAAACCTATCGTAGTCTACACGTTGTGCAAATTCTCTGATGTAGGGAAGGATGGAGAGCAATGATGTCTGAAAATTTATGGCCACCAGAATGATTAGGTTACAGCATTCATTTCTAAGCACATGAAGTATTTACAGATCACTTGAAAAATCACTTACTTTATGGGAGGTTACCTGTTGACCTTTGAAAGTGGAACCAAGTGAATTTTGCCATCAGTGTTCTTCTTTCATTTTGAAGTTTAATACAGTGTCACTGGTTCTCCAATATCCACAGTGCCTATTTCCCACTAATGTCTTGTGTTTCTTTTCCCCTGTTGGAAAAATATAATGATGACATAGGTGAGGTAACTTTGAGCACAGAAAGCCCATGTGTTAGTCAAATAAGTTTGTAAATTGATATATATATTTGCTCGCTTATAGTTTGCATTGGGTGTGGGAGACAGGCTGTAAGCAGGCAGGGTCATTAGAGCCTAAGGTTAGTTTTAAGACTAAGCTTTTCCGCACACCCTTGACTGATTACACGATGTGGGGTGGTGCACTCTCATGAGGAATCCCATTATGCCTCAGATAAGTGACTTTGTATCAGAGACTTCCTTGTTTGTATATTGGATTAAAGGTTTGGATTTCTACACTATAAAGTGGGCAGACTGAGAGCTTTCTCTCTCGGTTCCTGAGATTAGCATTAGAAGAGAAAGCAGAGTAAGTCCACGTGGAGGAGGCCAGGAGAAGCAGCCAAGATGGCGGAGTGCTGAAGGAGAAGCCAGTTTGGCCTGACCTGTGGTGGCGCAGTGGATAAAGCGTTGACCTGGAAATGCTGAGGTCGCTGGTTCGAAACCCTGGGCTTGCCTGGTCAAGGCACATAAGGGAGTTGATGCTTCCAGCTCCTCCCCACTTCTCTCTCTCTCTCTCCCTCTCTGTCTTTCTCTCTCCTCTCTAAAATGAATAAATAAAATTAAAAAAAAAAAAGAGAAGCCAGTTTGTGCAGAGTTCGTGCAGAGAGAAGGAGATGGGGAACAGAAATGAATAAGGCTAGTGAGCTAGAAACCTTTGATTCAAGAAACTCGGATAAGTCAGTAGCTTTGTGAGCACTAAATGAGTGGGTTTTGGAGCCCAGTGTGTGTTTTTACTTGCCCGCCGGGTGCAAGCTAGGATTAAAGCTAATGGCCCACCAGTTCTTGGCTCCGTTGGTTCATTACCGTCTGTTCGAATCAAATGCGAACCTGCTCTGGCCAGGCGGCTGTGATGCTGGCAGTGGCTACTGGCTTTACACCATGTAACTACATAGTGCAGTGATTTTCAACCTTTTTCATCTCATGGCACATATAATCTTATTACTAAAATTCTGTGGCACACCAGCAAAAATGTATTTTTTGCCAATCTGACCCAAGAAATAGGTAAAATTTTGATTCATTCACGACGAACAACTATTGTGTTGGCTGTTGTCATTTTTTTTTTTTAACAAGCTAAGGAAAAAGAGGTTAGTGCCCTCGACTGAATAGTCAGGTATTGCATGTTCTAAAAATTCTTGCCGTGCACCAGTTGAAAATCACTGACGTAGTGCTTCCAGCACAATCCATAATGTTCTGAAGCTGGGAATCAGTACAATGATTAGCAAAATGTTTGTCAGAGAAGTTTGGCAATGAGTGCCGCCCCAGGTAAAGTGCACCTGCTGTGAACATCACAAGGTTACAGTCAGTAGTGACAAAATAACCCCTGGTGTTCACAATAGTTGGCATTTTCACGAAAGGATTACTCTGTTGAAGATCCATTGTTTTGTCCTTCAGTTTGCCTTCATCAACGGTCAGAGAAATGGGGCATCTTTAACTTCCTGATTTCTAATATTATCCAATACAGCTCTCACAGCAAGCTGATTGTTGTTGCTGATGCAGTGGATAGCTTGTGTAGCCTAGAAGTTGAGTGAAATTCCCCAAACTGGGTTAGTGGAAGTGGTCGTCATCTGGACACTGCCCATTGTTGTGTCGTGGCTGGACAGATGTTTGGTATCCACACTGAAAGCTGCCACGGGGAGACCCTTGGAGAGCAGGGAGACCCAAGCGTTCCTGCAGCTGAAAATATTGTGAAGAATCTTAAGAGAGTGCTCCGTTTCCACCATAATGAAGAGTCTGTGGAATAAATGAAGAAGAGTCCTCAGTGTTCCTTGTATTATGGGAAAGAACGGCAGTACAGATCCTGTAAAGCAGTGGTCCCCAACCTTTTTTGGGCCACGGACCGGTTTAATGTCAGAAAATATTTTCACAGACCGGCCTTTAGGGTGGGACGGATAAATGTATCACGTGACAGAGACAAGAGTTAAGAGTGAGTCTTAGACGGATGTAACAGAGGGAATCTGGTCATTTTTAAAAAATAAAACATTGTTCAGACTTAAATATAAATAAAACGAAAATAATGTAAGTTATTCTTTCTCTGCAGACCAGTACCAAATGGCCCACAGACCGGTACCTGTCCATGGCCCAGGGGTTGGGGACTACTGCTGTAAAGGTCAAGCTGGCCCCTAAAAAAGAGTACAGGAACATTCCGGGAGATTCATAAGGACCTCAAGTTTTAAAGTTGTTAGAATTACCATTCTGAAGTGACTGAAGAAGAGATAGAAGTTTGGGAGTATATATGTGAAATTTTTGAATAACTTTAGATTCCTGAATCTTGGAAACAGGGAAAGGGCAGAGTGCCCTTGTAATTTGGCCTCCCAGCTCTTTTAGTAAGCATCCAGTTAAAACAAATTTTCTGATGATCACATCAAAAGTGTGTTTATATCACTGATGTACCACTACTTACCTTGAATTTATATATAGTTGCCATTTGGTCCAAAAGATTGTGGGGCAAAGGTATTTATTATCCTGTAGAAAATGATTCTTTTCATTAAATACCTGTTAATTCTTTCATTCTGGCAGGCTTATGTACTATTTATTCATACACTATTTTTTTTTAATTTTTATTTTATTAAGATCATTTTTTTAATTCATTTTAGAGAGGAGAGAGAGAGAGAGAGAGAGAGAGAAGGAGGATCAGGAAGCATCAACTCCCATATGTGCCTTGACCAGGCAAACCCAGGGTTTTGAACCGGCGACCTCAGCTTTCCAGGTTGACACTTTATCCACTGCACCACCACAGGTCAGGCTATGCTATTATTTTTAAAGTTGCAACTTTATAATGTAAAAATAAATGTACAGAAGTACTTTCTGTAAAAAAATAATAATAATAAAATAAAAATTGCCTAATAATTCTGCAATTTGACAAGATTTGACTAGTAGCGCTAATTGGACTCACACAAATGCAGCCTCCAATTTGCCTATTGGAAGTTGAGGGCCACCCTGTTAGTATTTCCCTGGGTAACTGCTATTCCCCAGGGCCCCAGATCCTTGCTGAGCTCTCCAGAGTACCTGTTCCAAAGTACCGTTTTTGCCCTTTTTAATTATTTGTCTCTAACTATGCATAAAAGTAGTTAAGGACAAATACTTTTCTGTAAATCCAGGTGTTATTACTGTACCTAACCTTTTTTTCTTTGGTTTGTTTGTTGGTTGTGAATTTCTTCCCGTGAAGCAGCAGGTACTCGCCTTCTGCGGCTGTTACAGCACACTCCAGGTCTGCTGGCGATCACCTGAACCGCTCTCACCCGTTATATTAGGTGGAATTGAAAGAACAGAGAATTCTTCCATATCTTAGGCAGCCTCTGGCCTTAGAGGTACCTCAGATCACAGATTTAGCCAAAAAAAAACTACTGAAACCAACCTCTAGGACTCAAAGCATAAAAATCACTATTACTTTAAGTATCAGAGGTTCCTTTATGTACTTTAAATAATAGATGCTTCATTTCCCCAACAAACAAATAAGGCAGTTATTGTCATCTCTACTTCACAGGTATAGAAACTAAAGCTAGGAGATGTTAGAAACTTGTCCAAGGTCTTCCTAGCTAATAAACCTATAAACCGTGAAATCAGGATCTTACCTTCTTTCTAACACCAAATCCCATAGTCCTTCCATCACATGGCAGCAAACGTTACCCATACCTTATGACTCTCTCTTCTTTTTTATTTTTATTATTTTTTATTTTTCAAAAGTGAGAAGCCGGGGGAAGGCAGACAGACAGAATCTCACATGTGCCCAACTGGGATCCACTCGGCATGCCCACTAGGGGGTGATGCTTGGCCCATTTAGGGTGTTGCTCCAGTTCAGCTGGAGCCATTTTAGCACCTAAGGTGGAGGCCATGGAGCCGTCCTCAGTGCTTGGGCCAACTTTGCTCCAATGGAGCCTTGGCTACAGGACAGGAAGAGAGAGACAGAGAGAAAGGAGAGGGGGAAGGGTGGAGAAACAGATGGGCACTTCTCCTGTGTGCCCTGGCCAGGAATCAAACCCGGGACTTCCACAGGCCAGGCGGACACTATACCACTGAGCTAACTGGCCAGGGCTATGAATCTCTCTTCTTGATGTGTAAAATCTGCAAACATTGTCATGGTAAAGAAGTTAAAATTTTAAAAGCTCATACAAAACAAAAACAAAAAATACCCCTCACATGTGCAATATAGCTTTTTAATGTGGCAAATTAGTAGGTCACTAATTTACTTAAATTAACGCTTAGAATATGTAAAAAGACTGAGAGCTAATACACCAAAATATTAGCAATGGTTTTTTTTTGGCAGATTATTGAAAATGTTTATTTGTTTCTTACACTTTATCTTATAAAATATCTATAATAAAAATAATACTTTTTAATTTAATATTTATTTAAAATGCAAGAAATGTCACTATATAAATGCAAATGGTAGAATGGACTAGGTTTTCCAAAGTGACTTAGACATTTCTCATGTTGTCAGGTTCAATTGACAATTATTGGGCTTAGCATGTCAGTGAACATTTTAGTGTCCAAGGGAGGGCTTTTATATGCAAAATGAACCACTTAGAGCTGTCTAAATTTGCAATTTGTAACTGTAGTTAATTATAAGACTGAATTTTTCTTAAACCTCTAAATTCAACTTATGACTCTTACTAGTTGATTATAAATTAAATAATTTTATTAAAAATGTAAGTATAATCACTTTACATGTTCTATTAATTTTTAACTAATAAGTATAATATATTAGGTGATCTTATATCATTAACACCCAATCAAAACACTTATTTCATTAAAGGCCTTGAAATATTTTAACTTACATATACAAATTTAATATTTTTTTCTCAGATGCATCACATTCCTAATAAGCCCAGTTTATAAAAAGGAAAGCAATCTTTCTAACTTCTTAAACAGCTTTAAAAAAATATAACAGATTCAATTTAAAACTTCAGTAGGCATTGAAACACTGTTTATAAGCTTTAGTGAGTTCATTCTGTAATGCTATCAAATTTGTCACAAGTATCAATCAAACATTTCTAATTAAAAGAATAAGGCAAATAATTAAATTATTTAACATAACAGACATTCTCTAACATGGCACCTCATGGACATTTCAAAACTACATATAAGAAACAAATTGTCTGGAAATGTTTTCTTTGAATATATGATTTATTGATGTCACCCCATTAAAATAAAAATTTATTTATAAAAAAAAAAAAGAAACAAATTGTCCTTGTGACTTAAAATATATTCCACATTAACTATTGCAATATTAATATTTTCTATAGAACTATTTCATTATCTCTATACAGGGTGGGCAAAAGTAGGTTTACTGTTCATATAGAAAAATACAATAATTAATAAATAATAATGCAATAATAAACTCTGTGTTTCACATACTCACAGCTGTAAACTGACGTTTGCCCCACCCTGTACTTATTTCTACAACACTCTGGATTTTCAGAGTCACTTGCCCAATGAAAGTGAGAATTGCTGTCTCCAGCACTGCCAGGTTCCATGGGTAGAGATTGAAAACTAAAATACTGTTCTTGGAATTTGCGCTGAACCTGAGGACTAGAATGTGGGACCAGATCTGCACTTCTCTTGCTAATCCAGTGCTCACTTGCTGTATGAACAGGGAAACCCACAGGCTCCAGCTGCTCTGTACTTATTTTTTTTTTTTAAGATTTTATTTATTGACTTTACAGAGAGAGGGGGTGGGGAGAGAGAGGTATCAACTCATAGCTTCACTTTAGTTAATTGCCTTGTGTCATTTTTTTAGCGAGAGAGAGATAGAGAGGGAGAGACAGACAGGAAAGGGAAGAGATGAGAAGCATCAACTTGTCTAAGTGCATCACTTTAGTTGTTCATTGATTACTTTTTTTTTTTTTGTATTTTTCTGAAGTTGGAAACGGGGAGGCAGTCAGACAGACCCCCGCATGCGTCCGACCGGAATCCACCCAGCATGCCCACCAGGGGGCGATGCTCTGCCCATCTGGGGCATCGCTCTGTTGCAACCAGAGCCATTCTAGCGCCTGAGGCAGAGGCCACAGAGCCATCCTCAGCGCCCAGGCCAACTTTGCTCCAATGAAGCCTTGGCTGCAGGAGGGGAAGACAGAGAGAGAGAGGAAGGAGAGGGGGAGGGGTGGAGAAGCAGATGGGCGCTTCTCCTGTGTGCCCTGGCCAGGAATCGAACCTGGGACTCCTGCACACCAGGCCGATGCTCTACCACTGAGCCAACCGGCCAGGGCCCATTGATTGCTTATTATATATGCCTTTACCTGGGGGCTCAAGCTGAGCCAGTGACCCCTTATTCAAGCCAGTGAACTTGGGCTCAAGCCAGCGACCTTGGGCTTCAATTTGGATCATGTCAATGATCCCACATTCAAGCCAGTGATACTGCACTCAAGCTGGCGACCTTGGAGTTTTGAACCTGGGAACTCAGTATCCCAGGTCAACACTCTATCCACTGCGCCACCACCAGTCAGGCAGCAGCCATCTACTTTAACACCCCCTAAGATGTAGTCCCTGGGTTTATTTCAAATTTCACCTTTACGCAGTTTTTTCAACTTTTTATTGACTGATTTAGATAAATAAAATCCTGCACCACCCACATGGAATCTAACAATTTGCCTCCAAATTAGAGGTAATTGAATTTTATACCCCTTTCATGATTATAGAACCCTTTTTATATGATACACATTAGCTACCTCCTTGCCAACTATTTGGTAGTCATTCTATTAATAGCGTAATAGGTTACTTATAGATTATGTCGATATATGCAAAATGTTTATAAATTATTTTAGTTATGTACTCCAGCACAGAAAAACATTGTTTCCATGTTAATTTATCAAAATTATATTTAGGTCACAGTTTAAGGGCAGCTAGTTCATTCAACCACCAACCCCTAAGGTTAGCCATAACCCACCCAAATTAGTTATCTAGTAACAATCTTCCCCATAAGCATGAAGTATTATTCATAATAATGTAGGACGGTTGTAAACCCACTGCAGCGTACCTAATTAACCTTATGTTTATCATTGTTTTCAGAAAGCCTAAACTGTCTAAATTAGATGTATCATAGAAATGATAATCATCCATGAAATTAGCATAACAATATTTAAATCACTATTGCCTATTATGATCATGGAGGTTTTTAATTTTTAATATTATATAAAAAATTGCAATAAACATGTATTTAGTCATGAGCACAGTCTTGTTGTATTATTTCTGTAGAAAAAATTCCCAATAGTAGTATTACTCAGTAAGCAGATGGACACTTAGTTTTGGATATTGATGGGTCCCACCGTTAATGCTTTCCTAAAAGCTTGTTTGGTTACAACTGTGTCAGTATTGCATTTACTTGTTTTGTTTGGATGTTCTTCAATATGAGAAAATTAATAGATGTTAAATGCTGCTAAAAGGCTGCTTTGATGACTAGGGACAATAGGTTTCTTAGAATATTTGTTTGCTATTTCTGGCTGTCACATAAGTGGATAAGAAGAATTTATGTATTTAACAAAACAGTCAAGTCTGAGCATTGACTTGCACGATACTATAACACCCATGGAAGTTGCAGGAACAGGGAAATCCACACCCACTCGTGGCTCTTCTTCACAGACCTTCATCTGATGCTATGAGAAAGATTAGAGCCATGGCAGAAAGTCAGGGAAGTCTTACTTGTGATGCAGATAGAGAAGGGAGGAGTTGTCCCCTCTATAGGAAGGACAGGAAGCCCTGCTCAGACTTCTCAATTATGAAATAAATTGAGAATAATTAGCAAGATGGGTGGCAGAGAGGGTGGCAAGAACGTGATGGATTTCATTTTCAAAGTTAGGGGACAAATAGGAGGGTAGATGGTTTGCGGAGTATGAAGAATGTTAGAAATAGCCACGATGACTGTCGAAGGAGTGAGTAGGAAGGATCGACTGAACAGCAAATGATGTTTTCTGTGAATCTGGGGACCAGCTAAACTAGGAGTAAATAAGTAAGAAAACTTCAAAGACAACAGAATGGGATTTGAGAATGAAATTGTGCTATTTTATGATCTCAGGAAGAGATCAATTCCAGTCATGTGAAGATCTTGGCCTAGCAGTGGGATGGAGTGGCTAATTGGGAAAAAGGCCTGAAGATAATGAGAATCAAGGAAGTCAAGGAACGGAGAAGCCAATGAGTTGAATGGAACATCCAAGTGTGCACAGAATTGTCCCGATGGGTGGCAGGTTTCAGGGAGAAGAAGCTGTGAACGGAGAGCTAAAGTCCCCAGGGAATGACAGGGAGGAAGAGTGTGGTCGTAGGGGAAGAGGATGCTACAACTGAATAACAGGACCCTCAACAATCCAGAATTCCTACAAAAGAATGGAAGAAAGACCCAGAACCTATGTCTCTGGTTCCATTGTCTAATTTCCACATAGCAATTGGGTTATATTTTATTTTATTTTATTTTATTTTATTTTATTATTTGTGACAGAAAGAGAGGAACAGACAGACTGGAAGGGAGAGAGATGAGAAGCATCAATTCTTTGTTTCAGCACCTTAGTTGTTCATTGATTGCTTTCTCATATGTGCCTTGACCAGGGGCTACAGCAGACCGATTGACCCCTTGCTCTAGCCAGCAACCTGGGTCCAAGCTGGTGAGCTCTGCTCAAACCAGATGAGCCCACACTCAAGCTGGCAACCTCGGAGTTTCAAACCTGGGTCCTTGCATCCCAGTCCGACGCTCTATCCACTGTGCCACTGCCTAGTCAGGTGGGTTAATTTTTTTAAAATTATATTTCTGATCATACTATTCATCAACCCTAGGCCTCCCCATGGCTTCCACCTCCATCTGAGTAACTCCAATATCTTCGCCATGACCCTCCCTATCTGGTCTGCCTACCTTTCCTCTCTGACTTTGTTTCTTGCCACTTTACTACCCATTCTGCTCTAGCCGCACGGGCTTCTTTGCTATCCCAAACATGATAAAACTTGTCCCCACCTCAGGGCCTTTGCATCTGCTCTTGGCTATGCCTGGAAAGCATTTCTCTCTTCCCCCAGTGGCCTGCCACACACACACACCCATCTCCTTCAGATCTCCACTTAACTGTCACCTGCTCAGCAAGGCCTGCTTATCTGCTGAGCAACTCCTACAGCAGGTTCCCATTCCACACTCCTGCTTCGTTCTCCTGCGTAGCGCTCATCACCATCTGACTTTACATGCATTGACTTTATTCCCTAACAACCCTCTCCCAAGAATAGAAACTACACAAAGGCAGGATTTGTTTTCTGTGGGATTTTTTTTCCATTCTGCTCATAGTTCTATCCCATAGGAGGCAGTCATAAATATTTTTTTAATGAAGGCAGTGGCAGTGGTTGTGAGGAAAACCTTGCCCCTCACTGTGTGAAGCATGTGAGAGGACATCAGGGAAAGGTGCAGAGGGGAGAGTATGAGTGTACCGGGCAGTTGTCACCATGCAGTGGCGTTTCTGTGGAGACTCTGGGAAGGGTCGTTGCTAGGAAGACTGGAACAGAATGGGGACACAAAGACAGCAAGACTGGATGACTGGAACAACTTTCCTTTCAGGAAGTCTCTAAAGATAATGACAAGGATGGGAGGAGTGGTGACATTTGCTGGCTTTAGAATTTCTTTTCCTTCCTTCCTTCCTTCCTTCCTTCCTTCCTTCCTTCCTTCCTTCCTTCCTTCCTTCCTTCCTTCCTCCCTCCCTCCCTCCCTCCCTCTCTCCCTCCTTCCTTCCCTCCCTCCCTCCTTCCTCCCTCCTTTCCTTCTCCTGCTTTTCCTTTTCTCCTCCTCCTCCTCCTCCTCCCACCCTCCCTCCTCTTCGTCCTCCTCCCTCCCTCCTCCTCTTCCTTTTTTCTTCTTCTTCTTCTTCTTCTTCTTCTTCTTCTTCTTCTTCTTCTTCTTCTTCTTCTTCTTCTTCTTCTTCTTCTTCTTCTTCTTTTTCTTCTTCTTCTTCTTCTTCTTCTTCTTCTTCTTCTTCTTCTTTTCTTCTTCTTCTTCTTCTTCTTCTTCTTCTTCTTCTTCTTCTTCTTCTTCTTCTCCTCCTCCTCCTCCTCCTTCTTCCTCTCCTTCTCCTTCTCATTCTCTTTCTCCTTCTCCTCCTTCTCCTTCTCCTTCTCCTTTTTAGGAGAAGAAGAGGAAATAGTGAGTCAGACTCCTATGTGTGCCCAAAGCAGGATTTATCCGGCAACCCCTATCTGGGGCTGATGATCAAATACCAAGGTATTTTTAGCACCTGAGGCTGATGCACTTGGACCAAACAAGCAATCCTCAGTGTCTGAGGCCACTCTCAAACCAATCAAAAAATTGGCTATGGGAGGGAAAGAGGGAGAGAAGGGGGAGAGAAGCAGATGGTGACTTCTACTGTGTTTCCTGATCAGGAATCAAACCTGGCTCATCCATATGCCAGGCTGATGCTCTATCCACTGAGCCACTGGCCAGGGCCTGCTTCAGAGTTTCCAAATGACTTAGAACCAACAGCCCTTGGATTGTTTGCACTTTTGAAGGAATCCACATGAGACAGGACAGCAAACACTGGGGTGTAGGAGAAGGAACACAACATTTGTTGGAAGGGGTTGCCCACCTGTGGATGAATATGTTACCAAAGGCTCCTTGGTAGGCAGGGCACTGAGATAGTGTCCGGACCTATCAGGCTTAGTGTTTACTATCCCCACCTCAAATGTGTGCTTCCAACTTTTTGGGGGTAGGGGAATAGGATGGGATTGCTTCCACATCTATGCTCACAGTGCTCTTTCAGTCTGGAACGCCCTTCCTGTCCCCTAAAGGTAGTCACATATTTTGGCATCCTTTAAAAGTCCTACTCAGATACTCTCTCCCTGATCAAGTTTTCCTTAACAACCTCAGCTTGGAGGACCGCTCCGTGCCTTGGACCCCCTAGCAGTTATTAACTGTAGAATTCATCGAACTGGTTAATCACCTATAGCCCTGTGACATCTCTCTCTTCAAAGATTGCATTGAACTCTTATTTATACTTTCTGGGTGGTATACCTTTGTGTGGGGAAAATAAGGGGGGTCCTGTGGAAAGTAACCTCACAGGCTGATCTTATCATAAATTCCTCACTGGGCAGGTCATTGTGGGTAGTCATACTCCAGGCATGTAACTCATGTAACTTTTGAGTAAAAGGTTAACCTTTGCCTTAAGCAAGTTTTGTCCGTTGTTTCTTTGCATCTAGGTTAACACACCTTTCAAATCAATCTAACTGCCCTCCAGAGAGCGTATAATCCCATCAACTGTCCTGTAATCCAATCCTGGCTTTTTTCTACCTCCATGTAACCTTCCTTATGTTCCAACCTCAATTTCAAATCAGAGAAGAGGCTGCAAAACTGTCCTTCTCCGGAGCATTGGAAATCTTGCTTTCTGGCATATGTCCTCAGTTTGGCTCAAATCATATTTTTTTTAAAAAAATTATTTATTGCCTGACCTGTGGTGGCGCAGTGGATAAAGCGTCAACCTAGAACACTGAGGTTGCCGGTTCAAAACCCTGGGCTTGCCTGGTCAAGGCACATATGGGAGTTGATGCTTCTTGCTCCTCCCCCCTCCTCTCTCTCTCTCTCTCTCTCTCTCTCCCCTCTCTAAAGTGATGTAGGGCCAGGAGCCGCCATCGTGGCCATTCACATGCAGGTTCCCATTGGATTCGGGCAGACGATAAAGAAATGGCGGAGTCAGAGGATGGGGGGCCATCCTATTTATTGGTGTCTCACCAAGACAGGCAAACCACAAAAGAAGACAAGGGAAAAGCAGAAAACCAGCTTTTCCCATGAAGGGCAAGGGATCAGGGAAGCCCCTTCAATCGTGATAGCAGGAACTGAGTGAGCCAGCTCCTGGTCTGTCCCACTTTATAGTGTAGAAAACCAAAATCCCTTAATCCAATATACAAACAAGGAAGTCCCCGATACAAAGTCACTTATCCAAGGCATAACTGGATTCCTCATGAGAGTGCACCACCCAGATCATACAATCAGTCAAGGGTGTGGGGAAAAGCTTAGTCCTAAAACCAAACCTTAGGCTACAACGACCTGGCCTGCTTATAGCCTGTCCCCCACACCCAATATAAGTCACAAGCGAGCAAACATATATATCATATTTACAAACTTATTTGACCAACAAGTGAATAAAGTCTTAAAAAAAAATTTTTAAAAATTTATTTATTAACGTTTTAGAGATTCTTGTATGCATCCTCATCGGAGATCAAACCCGCAACCTTGCAGGGGGTGACAATCCCCTGCTAGTTGGCCCCAAGTTCAAATCATATTTACAAACTTATTTGACCAACAAGTGAATAAAGTCTTAAAAAAAAATTTTTAGCCCTGGCCGGTTGGCTCAGCGGTAGAGCGTCGGCCTAGCGTGCGGAGGACCCGGGTTCGATTCCCGGCCAGGGCACACAGGAGAAGCGCCCATTTGCTTCTCCACCCCTCCGCCGCGCTTTCCTCTCTGTCTCTCTCTTCCCCTCCTGCAGCCAAGGCTCCATTGGAGCAAAGATGGCCCGGGCGCTGGGCATGGCTCTGTGGCCTCTGCCTCAGGCGCTAGAGTGGCTCTGGTCGCAACATGGCGACGCCCAGGATGGGCAGAGCATCGCCCCCTGGTGGGCAGAGCGTCGCCCCTGGTGGGCGTGCCGGGTGGATCCCGGTCGGGCGCATGCGGGAGTCTGTCTGACTGTCTCTCCCTGTTTCCAGCTTCAGAAAAATGAAAAAAAAAAAAAAAAAAAAAAAAAAAAAAAAATTTTTAAAAATTTATTTATTAATGTTTTAGAGATTCTTGTATGCATCCTCATCGGAGATCAAACCCGCAACCTTGCAGGGGGTGACAATCCCCTGCTAGTTGGCCCCAAGTTCAAATAAATTCTTACAAAAATTCTCTGTAAATTTGGATGTTTCTTCTGTCAACAACCTTTTTTTTTTTTTTTTTTTTTGCTGTGTGAGGATACTATGCTGTCCTCTCTCTCTCTTCCCTGTGGTTTTCTGAAGGCAGGGGCAGCTTTATTGTCTTTGCAGTCCCCATATTACCTGACACAGCCCCTTTCAACAGAGAAGGTGTTCATAGAACATAAATTGATACCCTTTCATTTATTAATCATTACTGTTCCATGCCGACACTCAGATGATCGTTCTGTTTACCTTCGAATGATTATGAACACGAAAGTACCATGATACTTTTCTCTTACCAGAAACATGTTGTGTCCCTTTTCTGTTCACAGATGCTTCCAAGCACTGATGCTGTTGGGTCCTCTGTTGAGCAGTTGGATCTTAATTTTTCAGCAGAGGCCAGAGAGCTTGATGGTGACAAGAACGGCTCCTCGAATCAGACGTCCAGGTTTGGCTGAGCGGAGTCACTTACCTTTCTCATACCTCATTTTCTTCATCTGCATAGGGGGGAATTATAACAACATGCTCCTCATTGATTTGTTGTGGGGATTGTCAGCGTAAGAAATTTCCAAACTCGTAAGAATTTTTGATGAGTTTATTTGAACCAAACTGACGACAGTTGCCAGGAAGCAAAGTCTCAATGAATCGAGAAAATGCTCTGGAGAAGGGTAGTTTTGCAGCTTACTTTATACACTGAGATCAAAGGAAGAGCTATCAGGAGGGTTACATGAAATCCATTAAGGTAGATTGAGGAGTGGGAGAGAGAACAAGTGGGGAGATCTCTGGGATTGGATAAAACATAAAAATGTATACACTGAAACTTCTTTTCCATAGGCAGGCCTGAGAGTTAATGGCTACTTAGCATTATAACAACCATGAGAATATTTGTTGGTTCCTGCTCTGGTGGGATGCTTGCCCTGAGGGGGACAGGAAAAGAAGATTACCTGTATGTCATCAAGTATGTTATAGGTGCAAAAGACAACAGACAGGCTAGATTAAGGGAAGCACTGACCTTTGTTAGAGAAAAAAGATCTCCCTAGGGCATAGTCATGAACCCACCATGAACTGCTTTTAGTTAGAAAGTTTTAATATCAGACCATCCTGTGTGGTTACTTTTGGTCTCTGAGTCTGTAAGACCACCACCATGCACGCTTTTCCTGAGCTTGTCAAATTCAGCACGTGGCCCCTTTGTTTGTCTATAGGGCTAAATGAATTCTACTATGTGACATCCTTAGGTCATCACTGGGTACATGATAAAGCCCTCTGTACTTGCTAGCTGTTATTTCTGGGTGACTAGAAACGTCCAGATGTGAAGTAGGAGGTTCTCCTACCTCTTCCCACCCTCCTTTACCGCGAAGTAGCGGAGAGCAGATGGTGAATCCAGAGTGTCTAGTCCCCACCTCCGGAGACTGGGCTGCAGTCTAAACCCTGCCACGCCGTTTCTGTGTCATTTGAGGGAAGACACCCACCCTCTTCTGTGTGCCGGAAAGATCAGGGAGTAGACTTCTGTGGAAGTACTTTGTACACAGCATACTTGCTTCACCCCAAGCAAGAACTGTGATTGAGGACAGGAAACAAATTTACTTGGTTCTGTTTTGCAAATCTTAGCCTTGGAAATTTTCCTTTGGGAAAAGAGGAACTCTTTGTCTCCCTTTGACTGGATTACCCTGATCATTTCATGTGGCCTTCATCTTTCTTTTCTTTTTTTGAGACTACCGGTGCTGTGGGATGTCTATCTCAGCCCAGGACGTGCCTCCTTTTCTCCTTTGTGAATCTAGTTGGCCAGCTAAACAAACACTAGTCATTCGCATCTTTGCGGTTTAAAACCTGTGGCTGTGCTTTGACAAAGGAGCTCTGGAGGGGGCGGTAATGCGATTAGGATAGTAACTGCTGGGGAAGTGGGACTACCCCAACCAGGCTACACCCCCTACAGGATTCCTGGGAGAAAGGTGTCAGAGGCGGGTTAGAGAAGCAAGGTCTCCGGCTTGGGTAGAGTTGCCTGGGTTTGAATCCCAGCTCCGCTGTTTACTTTCTTGGCCACCTAGCCAATTCTTTAAACTTTGAGTGCCTCTGAGTCCACATCTGTGAAATGGAGACTACTATATAGTACTTACCTTTCTGGATGATTAAATGGGTTAATATATGGTAAGTGCTTATAGAGAGCATAGTGAATGTTAAATAAGTATTTACTCTTTTTTTTTTTAATTTTATTCACTTTAGAGAGGAGAGAGAAAGGGAGAGAGAGACAGAGGGAGAGAGAGAGGAGAGAGAGACAGAGAGAGAAGGTAGGGAGGAGCTGGAAGCATCAACTCCTATATGTGCCTTGACCAGGCAAGCCCAGGGTTTCGAACCGGGCAACCTCAGCATTTCCAGGTCGACGCTTTATCCACTGTGCCACCACAGGTCAGGCAGTATTTACTCTTAATAAATGCGCAGAGTCAATGCCAGCAAGGGCATGCCTTCCGGTACTAGAGAAAGCTTCCCAGATGCCCGTGTACTCCTGGGAGGCTGTGCAGGGAGAGAAGGAGGACTGATTTTTGTCTAGACTGGAGGTTTGGAAGTAATTTCAGCCAAATAGGTTTCTCTTCCCCTTGCCCCTCTCCTGTAAGCCCACAGCCAAGGCCAGGAAAGGTGGATCCAAAACACACACCAGTTTTGTGAGAAAAGATAGTCCCAGTGCTAGTTGGGCCTGTCACCTTGGCCTTTCCAGTGCTGGAGGCGTCTTCCCCAAATATTTTGTCCCTTGGCTTATCTTGCTCAGCACATAGAGGAGAGGGAGGTGGAGGAGGTGGGTGAAGGGAAGGAGGAGAGGGAGAAGTAGTTTAGAGAGACTGGGCCTCTGGAGTGGGAGCCAACCCCGGATCCCACCTTTTCTCTTCCACCTCTTAGAAAGAAACGTGGGAGCTAGAGACCGCCGGCCCTTCTGCCAAGTTTATCTGACCATCTCAAGTTTGAACCGACCTACCTCATGAGTTGCAGGCAAGGAAAAGAATCCAAAGAATGAAAGGTCAGTGAGAATCAGGCAGACCAGGCCTTCTCCATAGAAATAGCAGGCTCACTGCTCCTTCTCACCTCTCTGACCTCAGAGAAGAAAATACATTCTAGGAGCCCAAAGAAGGGGACCTCAGCGGCACAGTGCCAGGGGTGGGGGGAGGGGGCCGTTTACACCGCCGCCTAGATTAGTGCTTCTTAAACTTGGCTGTTCTTCAAATGACCTGGTGATCTTGAGAAAATACTAGGGTATGTGTGGGATTCTGTATTTCTTTTTTTTTTTTTCTTTTTTTTCTTTTTTTCTGAAGCTGGAAACGGGGAGAGACAGTCAGACAGACTCCCGCATGTGCCCGACGGGGATCCACCCGGCACGCCCACCAGGGGGCGATGCTCTGCCCATCCAGGGCGTCGCTCTGTTGCGACCAGAGCCACTCTAGCGCCTGGGGCAGAGGCCAAGGAGCCATCCCAAGCGCCCGGGCCATCTTTGCTCCAATGGAGCCTTGGCTGCAGGAGGGGAAGAGAGAGACAGAGAGGAAGGAGAGGGGGAGGGGTGGAGAAACAGATGGGTGCCTCTCCTGTGTGCCCTGGCCGGGAATCGAACCCGGGTCCCCCGCACGCCAGGCCGACGCTCTACCGCTGAGCCAACCGGCCAGGGCCTCTTTCTTTCTTTCTTTTTTTTTTTTAATTTATTTATTTTTTACAGAGACAGAGAGTGAGTCAGAGAGAGGGATAGACAGGGACAGACAGACAGGAACAGAGAGATGAGAAGCATCAATCATTAGTTTTTCGTTGCAACACCGTAGTTGTTCATTGATTGCTTTCTCACATGTGCCTTGACCGTGTGCCTTCAGCAGACCAAGTAACCCCTTGTTCAAGCCAGCGACCTTGGGTCCAAGCTGGTGGGCTTTTTGCTCAAACCAGATGAGCCCTCGCTCAAGCTGGCGACCTCAGGGTCTCGAACCTGGGTCCTCTGCATCCCAGTCCTATGCTCTATCCACTGCACCACCGCCTGATCAGGCGGATTCTGTATTTCTAACAAGTCCCAGCTGAAGCCATTGCCGCTGGCTGCGGACCTCACTTGGAGTAACAAGTCTTCTAGGTGAATGGTGCTAGAGTTGTGTGTTGCACAGGAATCCCCGCTGAGTTCCTGTTTTCCAGGTAATGTGGCCCATCTGTATATACCTGAACTTGATCAAGCTGCTTTTGGGGGATGGAACAAGAAGAAATGTCCTAGTCCTTGATTCTGACCCCAAACTTTGAAGGAGTGAAGAGAGGGCAAGGAGCACAAAGGTGTTTATCTTGGCCAATCAGCTCTGTGAGTGACTTTTCTAGTCTGTTCACAGGCTCGTTGTCTGAAATAAGCCTAATGTGAAGATTGTAGCTCGGTGACATTTCATAAACTCTTGGCTTATACCTTATATTGGGGGATGTGGAGTGAAGTCATTCCTTATTTTCAGGGTGACAGATGATCGTTCCAAAGGGCATTTTAAGTAACCCTCTCCTATGACTACTCAAATCTTCCTAGTCCTTCAGCTTAGCTGTCATTAATTATACAACTCCTATGTACCAGTGCTTTACATACACACCTTTATTTAACTTTTCCCAAATAATATTTCACAATAGAGATCATTACCTGCATTTTACAGATGAGGGAACAGAGGCTCAGGGAGATTAAGTAATTTTCCCAAGGCTACCCAGCTCAGTGGTTAAAGCACTGTCCGGATATGCTGGTTCGATCCCCAGTCAGGGCACGTACGGGAGCAGATCGATGTTTCTACCTCTTTCTCTCCCAAATCAATCAATAAAACTTTTTTAATTAAAAAAAGAAAGTACAGAGGCAAACTAGGAACTCAGGTGAATCTAATTTTGACTTCTCTTTCTACTACCTCTATACTGTCCCGCAGATAAAACAAATTCAAATCTTCCGTGTTTGATTATCAACTGACACCCTGGATGTGAACTGACGACAAAGCTAACGAAGCGGAAGTTTCCAGGCTTCCTCACTTCGGAGAGGTTCCTTCCAACAGTCTCTAATTTTTATTCATGATTTTTGTATTCTTTGTTCTTAACAAGGGGACTCCGCAAATTTAAAAACTTCAGGCCCCATAAAATCTGGACATGCTTCTGTTATTCTCAGACACATATATCCTCCTTGACAACATTCCTAATAAGTCCTAGTAATTCAGCCTGTGTTTGACTGTTTCCAATTAGGAGGAGCTCACCACCCCACAGGGGTTTTGTTTCATTTCATATAGTTCTCATTCTTCAGAAGTTCTTTTTATACTGTGCCAAAATCTACCTCCTGACAATATCCATTTACTGGCTTTGTTCAGCCTTCTGAAACTACATAATGTAATCCCTCTCCAGCTAATAGGTCTGAAAGTATTTGAAGGTGGTTTTCGTAAGCATCGTTTCCCAAATCATCTTCAAGGCTTACAGCCATTCCTGGCACACCTTCCTTCCTGTTGTTGATGACCTTCTTCAAGAGCATTTCAGGTGTGGCTTGACTGACAAAGAACAAAGTCACCCCCTTGCTAAACTTATTTACTGAAGCCTTTGCATGTATCACTGTGGAGGCTTCTTGTTGCTGTTATATCTGACTCTCTGTTGCAGCTTGCCCAATCATGTTGTGCCGATATTTGTTTCCTAGCCCAGACTTCCTAGTGTTGGGAGATGCTGCCTACTTTTGTTGTGGTGATGTCATTCACATCACATGATCTGTCAGGAGCTGGGTTCGGCAGGACTTAGCAAGAAGGCTTCCTGGCACGTTTCAGACACACGCTACCAGAAGACGGTGCTCCTACAGCTGCCCTTGCATCTAACATGACTGCACCATCTCTGTACCCGTGGAGGGCATTACCCCTCCGTGATGACGCTCTTCATCTAGCTTTTCTCAAGCCGCTCATCACATTTGGAAAAAAATCTTTATAGGAAGAGATCATTGAACAGGCTAATTACGATTTCCTTTTTTTTTTTTTTTTTTTTTTGTCATCTTTGCCATTTACATTATTTTTTACATGAATTTCTCTCAACCCTTTGCCTTCTGTTAATTATTGTTTTTTTGTTGTTTCTTTTTCTCAGTATCCCCTTTATGCTGTCCAGAAGCTAGACATCTTCTCTGGGCAGGCAGGGATATAGAAGCACCCCCCACGCCCAGCATCCTCGGGACCACATCACACTCAGGTGACATGACCACATCACACTCAGGTGACACGCCCGTTGGCAGGGAAGCCAAGCAGGGTTTCGGCCTTGCCCCTCTCCTCCCCCCTACCCCCCACCCCCACTGTTGGACAGAAACTTAGTCTTTTAGGTAGAAAAGTTAGTGAACTTCAGAGTTTAGATTCTTTTGGAGATAAGTGGAGACTTTTTTTCCTTCCATTAAAATTGTATTAAATTAATTTCTGTAAGCTTTATAGCAAATTGTTAAAATAATTAAATACATTGAGATGCTGAGACCCAAAAAGGCCACTGATGACCCCAGAAGCTCTTGTTTACTCATGGAAAGAACCTTTCAGTTGCTTACATTGTTCACTACATTGTAGAACTAGGGGAGTAGCAGAATTAAAGACTTACTTTCCATAAACTATAGTAAAATCACTGTGAACCAGAAAAGAAAGAAATTCAAATTAATTAGTAAGTGCCTGCTATGGAGATTACCTCACATAATCTACCTTACTAACCTAATGTGGTAGGAGTTATGATGAAGATTTCACTATACAGATAAGGAAACTCAGAGTGTCTACTTGACCTCAACTCAGCTATTAGCCAAGCTGCATGAACTCTATTATTAATGTTCTTAATAAATTTGCATTTCATAGCCCCACAAGAATCTGAGTAGGCAGGAAGAGTGCCTTGACAAGCTGGAAAACAATCCTGAACAATTTAAAACAAATGCTGGGTTTCAGATTTCTCCCCTCTTTTTTATACCATATCTTTAAACTTTGAATATACTCTTAGATGAACTGGCCACTTGTTCCTCTGAGTCCTCTTTGGCTAATATACTTAGACTAAGGATTTGCTGTATCACAAAATAAAGTAGCCTCAGATGATCATTATTTCTGTTATCAGAAAGGAGGACTGAAACTAAAATCAAACAACTAAAATCTTTAGCCCTCATAAAAATTCTTAGATATCTAGTTTTGAGTTGATTCCTTTAGTTATCTAGTGGGTGTTACAGTGAATATTTTAAATGTTCAAGAGAGACAGTTGGACAGTTTTAAACAGTACATTTACAGAGTTTCAGATTTTATTTACTTTTGACAGAGACAGAGAGAGAGGGACAGCTAGGGACAGACAGACAGGAAGGGAGAGAGATGGAAGCATCAATCATCAGTTCTTTGTTGCGACACCTTAGTTGTTCATTGATTGCTTTCTCATCTGTGCCTTTGTAGGCCCGGTAGTCGTGGCCGGTGTTGCTGACAGGCAGGTGGAGGTTCAGATGAGACTCGGGCAAATGGTAAAGAAACAGTGGAGCCAAAAAATGGTGGGCCATTCCTTTATTCTATTCTTGTACTGGTCAACAAGCAAACACACAGGTCTCCAAAACCCTGACACATTCTCCAATTCCACAACCAGGAGAATCTTCTCCGGTTTTTCCTAGAATCAAAGGCCCCTACCAGTCTCAGTCACCTCTGGTTCCCCATCTGCACACCTTCTCCCTTCTCCTCTCTGCACAAACTGGCCTCTCCTTCAGCACCCCGCCATCCTGGCTTCCTTCTCCCTCTGCTCTCACTCTGCAGAAGATGGCTGCCTTCCTTCCTCCTTCTCTCCTTTTAAAACTTCTTTGGCACCAAACCCCTCTCCTCCAGCAACATTAGCATAACAATGGCCCTTCCCAAGCAGGAAGATAATTAGCAATTTCACAGACCAGTGCCATTTTTAAAAATAAAAGTTAGCAAACTAAAAAAAAACATATTTTACGAACTCATTTGCCCAAAAGCCTTGACCGAGGTGGGGGGTGAGGCCACAGCAGAGAGAGTGACCCTTTGCTCAAGCCAGCGACTCCGTGCTCAAGCTGGTGAGTCTGAGCTCAAACTGGATGAGCCTGTGCTCAAGCTGGTGACCTTGGGGTTTCGAACCTGGGTTTTCTGCATCCCAGTTTGATGCTCTATCCACTGCGCAACCACTGCCTGGCCAGGCCAGAGTTTGAGGTTTTATATTAACATTCAATTTTTTTAAAGTCACAATTATTTTTTAAAGCCTTCAAGTCTAATTTGCAAATCTTGCAAAAGTCTAGAAGTATTTGACTAAAATGAGAAAATTACTTTGATCTGACCTTTGATTAATGCCATATACATATATATATATTTTTTTTTTTTTTTTTACAGGAACAGAGAGAGAGTCAGAGAGAGTGATAGATAGGGTCAGACAGACAGGAACGGAGAGAGACGAGAAGCATCAATTATCAGTTTTTCGTTGCAGCGCCTTAGTTATTCATTGATTGCTTTCTCATATATGCCTTGACCACAGGCCTTCAGCAGACTGAGTAACCCCGTGCTGGAGCCAGTGACTTTGGGTCCAAACTGGTGAGCTTTTTTTTTTTTCTCAAGCCAGTTGAGCCCGCGCTCAAGCTGGCGACCTCAGGGTCTCGAACCTGGGTCCTTCTGCATCCCAGTCCGATGCTCTATTCACTGCGCCACCGCCTGGTCAGGTGCCATATACATATATATGTGTGTGTGCATATATATATTTATATATATATATAAATATAAATATATATAAATATTAAGTGAGAAGCAGGCAGGCAAACAGACTCTCACATGCACCCCAACTGGATCTACCCAGCAAGCCACTTACTGGGTATGCTTTGCCCATCTGTGGTCACTGCTCCATTGCTTGGCAACCAAACTATTTTAGTACCTTAGGCGAGGCCATGGAGCCATACTCAGTGCCCAGGGCCAACCTGTTCAAACCACATGAGCCATGGCTGTGGGAGAGGAAGAGTGAGAAAGAGAGGGGGGGAGGGAGAGAGGTGGAAAAGCAGATCTCCTCTGTGTGCCTTGACTGGGAATCAAACCTGGGACTTCTACACACTGGGCTGACACTCTAATGCTGAG
Source organism: Saccopteryx leptura (assembly GCF_036850995.1). Classification (NCBI taxonomy): domain Eukaryota; kingdom Metazoa; phylum Chordata; class Mammalia; order Chiroptera; family Emballonuridae; genus Saccopteryx; species Saccopteryx leptura. The sequence continues at coordinate 18,147,059 of NC_089514.1, read as the reverse complement.
CCAATTGGCCAGAGCCAGATTAATACTATATTAATCACAAAATAAACACATTTTCTAATTAATTTCATATGAGAAATTAATTTAAATTCATTATATATTTCAAACCACATTTTAAAACTTAACTAATTTTTCCAAGCATTTTAAATGCCTGACATGGACAATTCACAGCCCTAACACGCAAGTAGCATTACAAAATTGTAAGCAGTCTCTGGAGCTAGGAAGAGCTTTGCTTTCTCTGATAAACTGGCACTTGATCCTTCTGATAATGACAGCTGTACAACCAATCATGTCCCTTTATTTGCTCTGGTCACTAGGAAGCTTAGAGTCAAAATTAAAGCTCAGATAGAACATATTATTGACATTATGTTGTTTATATTTGTTTTCTTTTTTATTGGCCCTGAATTTTTTATTTCAACTTATTATTTCACTATTTTATTACATACGACTCAGGTCCTTGTGAAAAGAAAAATGTTACCAATGAAAATAAATAAGAAAAAGATGGAGGGATTAAGAAGTTCTAATTGGCAGTTATGAAATAGTCTTCGAGATGTACAGCACAGCAGAGGGAATACAGCCAATAACATTGTAATAACTATGTATGGTGCCCGTTAGGTACTAGATTTATCAGGGGACCACTTCGTAAATTACCTAAATGTCTGACCACCATCCTGTACACCTGAAACTAATATACAGTGATATTGGATGTCACCTGTAATTGAAAAAGAAAAAGGAAAAAGAAAATAAGTAGGCCTGAGTAATACTATTACTAGTGACCCTCAAAATAATTGGGAGAATCCATAACCATCATGAAAATGAATGCCTGCAGCTGCTGGGGAGAGTAACAGCTTATTATTTGGGGTGCTCCCTTGGGCATATGCACCTCTCTACTCCACCCCTGGTGAATTTGATAGTCTATGTTTCAATTCAAACCATGCCAAATATCTTGCAAATTTGATAAAGAATAATTCCATTTTGATGTGACAGGGGAGCTTTATTTTTATAGATCACTTATTGAAACTTTAAAACTTTAAAATTCATTGACTCAGACCTGACCAGGCGGTGGCGCAGTGGCTAGAGCGTCAGACTGGGATGCAGAGGACCTGGGTTCGAGACCCCAAGGTCGCCAGCTTGAGTGCAGGCTCATCTGGTTTGAGGAAAAGCCCACCAGCTTGAACCTAAGGTCACTGGCTCCAGCAAGGGGTTACTCGGTCTGCTGAAGGCCCGCGGTCAAGGCACATATGAGAAAGCAATCAATGAACAACTAAGGTGTTGCAACGCGCAATGAAAAACTAATGATTGATGCTTCTCATCTCTCTCCATTCCTGTCTGTCTATCCCTGTCTATCCTTCTCTCTGACTCACTCTCTGTCTCTGTAAAAAGTAAATAAATAAATAAAATTCATTGACTCAGGAAGTATGTATTGAGTGCCTATGATGGTTCAGGCACCTAGGCATTTAGGATTCTATGTACGGTATAATGGGCAGGGGAGGGGTGAGTCAGGGAAGGGTAGAGTGTGGGTGGAGAGATAATAATCCGCTTCTATTCTAGTGGAGAAAACAATTCTACCTATATAGTAAAAAAAAGGTATCATTTAGGTTGGTATTGTCCTCTTCGAAACTGGGGTTCAAAATATATTATACAGATTATATAGCAAAAGACCAAAGACAATACATTAGAGAAAATATATTAGCAATGCATATGACAAACAAAGGCTTAATATTATCAATGCACTCAGCTCCTAGAAATTTATAAGAGAGGGACACACAGTCCTATAGGAAATTAAAGGGGCAAGGGTAGGAATGGGCAGTTTGCTGCAGTGGGAAATGTGCGTGCCCACTGAGCAATTGCAGAGGGTCCACCTTGCTAGTAGGCAGGAAAATACACTCTTCACCCATCAGATTTGCAATAATTTATGAGGCTGAATATAATCAGTGCTGGTGAAATTATACAGAAATGAGCACTCTCATACCAGGTGAATATGTGAAATAAAATAACTTTTTTGTACAGTAATCTTACTGTATGTATTAAAATTTAAAAATGCATATACTTTGTGATAGCATCCCACTTGTTGGTAATCTTTCTACCAAAATAAAATACTAACAAAGAAGAACATCTTTGCAAGCACCAGTATAAGCAAGTTTATTGCAAATTATTTATGGTAAAGTGAAAACAGTAAACAATTTGAGTGTCTATCAATAGGGGTATTTCAGTTGAATAAAAAACATTCATACCATGGAGTAGCAAATTCTAAGAAGAGAGTGATTTTGATTTATACTTTTTGTGCTGGAGATATGGCCACTGTGTATTAGGGTAAAAAAAAAAAGCAAGTTTTCATATACGGTGTGTCCGTAAAGTCATGGTGCACTTTTGACAGGTCACAGGAAAGCAACAAAAGATGATAGAAATGTGAAATCTGCACCAAATAAAAGGAAAACGCTCCCAGTTTCATACCTATTCAGTGCAGTTCGATGTGGGCTCACGCACAGATTTTTTAGGGCTCCTTAGGTAGCTATCCCGTATAGCCTCTACAGACTCATCACTGACTGATGGCCTACCAGAACAGGGTTTCTCCACCAAACTGCCGGTTTCCTTCAACTGCTTATCCCACCCAGTAATGTTATTCCTATGTGGTGGCGCTTCGTTATAAACGCGTCGATATTCACGTTGCACTTTGGTCACGGATTCGAATTTAGCGAGCCACAGAACACACTGAACTTTCCTCTGTACCGTCCACATCTCTACTGGCATGGCTGTGGGCTGCTTCGCTGTATACACGGTGTTATGTCATCATCTGCGCATGCGCACATGCTGCCACATCATCCTACAGAAACTGGGAGGGTTTTCCTTTTATTTGGTGCAGATTTCACATTTCTATTGTCTTTTGTTGCTTTCCTGTGACCGGTCAAAAGTGCATCATGACTTTACGGACACACTGTATATATATATGTCTGTATGTTCACAGACATGTGTGCATGCAACTTTACATCAAGAAATCACGCACACATATTATATGTATAATTTGTGTAAGTCAGATAAAAGTGATAGAATTTGCCAACCAATTATTATTGATGAATTCGGTGTTTGGGATAGAGGTGGATGGAAAGAGAGGATTTTTATTTATCTATTTCTGTGTTTGGCTTGTTGAAACTAATGTTTCTTAGTAATAACAATGATAAAAATGATAGGTTATATTTAGTGAGAGTTTACCGTGTACCAGAGAGTATCCTAACAGGTTTTACTTGCATTTGGTTCTGACACAACGCCACGAGATAGTAATCCAGTAAGTAGTGACATCTTCACCATGTTATCAATGAAGGTAATGAAACTCAGAGAGGTTCAAGTCACTTGTTCAAGATTACACTTTTAGTGACAAGCAAACCAGAATTTAAATCCAAGTACTTTGATTCCCGTGCTTATTTTCTTTAGACAAAAATTCAATGAAGATTCCTTTATAAAAATAGAATAAATTGAGCACATGGACTTGGCATTCTTTGCAAAGTCACAATTGCAAACACACCAGGAAGTTTTGCTCTAAATTTTCATGATGTTTAATCATGAATTTTGTATATACAGTCTTTTTTTTTTTAATTTTTTAATTTTTTACAGAGACAGAGAGTCAGAGAGAGGGATAGACAGGGACAGACAGACAGGAACAGAGAGAGATGAGAAGCATCAATCATTAGTTTTTCATTGCGCGTTGTAACACCTTAGTTGTTTATTGATTGCCTTCTCAAACGTGCCTTGACTGCAGGCCTCCAACAGACTGAGTAACCCCTTGCTGGAGCCAGCGATCTTGGGTTCAAGCTGGTGAGCTTTTGCTCAAACCAGATGAGCTTGCGCTCAAGCTGGCGAACTCGGGGTCTCGAACCTGGGTCCTCTGCATCCCAGTTTGACGCTCTATCCACTGCGCCACCGCCTGGTCAGGCTATATATACAGTCTTATGAAAATTAATTTATCTATGTCTCAACTTACACACTGACCAAAACCCTCTCTCTCACTATTACTCACTATTTGACAGTGTCAGTTACAAACATTACTTGTAGCTCTGAAAAGGCTTGCATGTGTACAGCTGTCTCTCTTTCCACATGAATGTTCTATATTTGGGTCCTAATTATGTTACAATTAAAGTTTGAAAACTTTCTCTGCTTCCTGAAAACAATTATTGTTGATATCTAAGGGATTTATTTTTTAATGTAATTTTAAACACTACCAGGGATTTATTATTATAGGAACTGTGCGCTGTAACTGTATACTGAGCCTGTGTTGAATTCCTGTGTTGGCTACACTCTTGGTTAATAACATTTTGGAGCAGAGGTGGATATTAAACTTTGACCTTTCTTTGGTTTATGGCCTCTTTAAACTTTTGCTTTCTGTTTCCCAAAGACAAAATGAAGCAGTTTAACAATTATTTGAATAAGTAGCTTCCTGATGGAGACCCTCAAAAAAATCCCTTTCATATTCAAAATTCAGGTCACTGGTCATATCTGGGCCTCTGTTTCTTCTCCTATGATAGTATTCTCTGGAGCTGCCTCTATAACATTCATCCATAAGCATATTTATTAAAATCTTACTAAATGTATCCTCATCATTGTGGGGGATTAAAATCTCTGACCTTTGCCCTCAAAGAGCTAAGGGCTTACACTGAGGGGAGGAGTAGTGGTTTCAGTATGAGTATATGACTTGTTGATTGAATTAATGAATGGTCTATTGAAAAATGCCAGGCCCTAGAAAGTGGTGACCATGAGATATCTTACACTTGAGAGAGACCCGTGGAAAATTTCAGCAGCATTTTTCCAAATGTAGACTGAGAGTTGATTTAGGTAGGTAGAGCTATGGACAAGAAATCTACCTTGATTCTGGACTTGTTTTGTAGTATAATTTTTAAAAATTTACTAATTTTAGAGACAAGAAGATGAGAGAGAGAAACATTGGTTTGTCCCAGTTATTATTTTTAACATTTATTTATTGATTTTAGTGAGAGAAGAAGAGAGAGAGAGACAGGAACATCGATCCATTCCTGTATGTGCCCTGATTGAGACTGAACTGGCAGCCCTGGTGGATCAGGATGATACTCTAATTAACTGAGCTACCTGGCCAGGGTCCTCGCAGTATCATTAGAAATATGAACTTTCTGGCCTGAGCAGGCGGTGGCTCAGTAGATAGAGCACTGGACTGGATGTGGAGGACCCAGGTTCGAGACCCTGAGGTCGCCAGCTTGAGCGTGGGCTCATCTGGTTTGAGCAAAAGCTCACCAGCTTGGACCCAAGGTCGCTGGCTCAAGCAAGGGGTTACTTGGTCTGCTGAAGGCCCGGGGTCAAGGCACGTATGAGAAAGCAATCAATGAACAACTAAGGTGTCACAACGAATAACTGATGATTGATGCTTCTCATCTCTCTCCATTCCTGTCTGTCTGTCCTTATCTATCCCTCTCTCCTCTGAAAAAAAAAGAAATATGAACTTTCTGCTCCACAAAGGTGGGAAGGAGATTTATAAAATACCACAGGAGACACGGCTTTTTTTCAAACTCCGGGTTGCTACTACAGTTTCTTTTTTAAAAGGGAGAAAGAAGGAGAGAGTAGGGAGGCTAATAATTTTTTCTTGAAGCTTTGTTTCAGTTAACCTAATTGGTTGATAATCAACTAATACATGTTGATACTGCTCTAAAAGTTGTTACACCTGAATAAATAACTAGTGCCCAGGTCCCCCATCCCCATGGCCAACACGATTTCCCCACGTTCTGGAGCCTCCACCCAGCAACTACGTGCAAGGGGAATGCATCGAGGGGCCTCTGGGAACCTGTGGAGCTTTGAGGCAGTGCTGGATCTTAGTGGTCAGTGCTCAATGTCGTTAAATATTTTGATCAAAAATGTGTGTTTCTTCTGTATATGTACGTACATTGAGTTATGATATCAAATATATTCTTGGAGATCATAATTTTAAAAAGTTGAAGGTACTGTTCTCTGGGAAATATGAATGTAGGAAGAAATCTTTTTCAAAGAACTATTCCCTCTGGAATGAAATCACCTTCCCTGGCCTGAGGCTGAGAATTTTGTTGAATTTATATTTGTCCTTACTCTTATAGCTATGATACTGACTTTCCCTTTACCATGGTGAGGGCAACTTCTTAAATTAACTGCATCAGGAATAAAAGTAAATTGGTTTAAAGAATAACAGTAAGTCAATCATAATACAGGTGGTACATAGCTTAAATCAGGAAGGTGGTATATGATTGTAATTTTGGAGCCCTCTCATCTAGCTAAACCTTCTATTATATAGATAAAATGAAGTCAGAATCCCCATGATGTGGAAGCCATGTTATATCTGGTGCTTTCTTCGCAGGACGGCAGCTGTGGTCGCTGGACCTGAAGTTAGGAGCTCAAGCCACATGGACGGAGCTTTCTTGGCCTCATGACAAGGTTGATGGGGCCTTGTGCACAGAAAAGTCTCTTGGCCCCAATTCATGTTCTGCCAATGGCTCTGGCTTATACCTCATCCATGGCCAAAATTTGTACTGCTACAGTGATGTGGAGAAACTGAGTGCAGCCAATACCCTCCCCCAGCCCCAGAGAGTGAACAGCTTTCTGGGCTGCAGTCACTGATGGGGCTTCTGACACAAGTCCGGCCCAGAGCCTTCTCCCACTTTCCTTACAATAAAACCAGAGGGCTTCTCCCCAGTTGTGGAACAGCCTCATTTTTTTTCTTTGAATTGAGAAGAGTAATGCTGGTGGTTGAGGCCAGGCAGGTTCTCAAAAAAAAAAAATTTTATATAGATAAAATGATGATGCCTGAAAAATGATTAATTTTGGGTGATTGGGCACCTGCCCCAGGTCTCACGGGTCAGACAGGGATCAGAAGCTTTGACCCATCACAAAAAGCAGGGCTTGCTAACTACTGAAGGGCAGCAGAATAAGACACTTTGGCACACTGATTCTTTTCTGCTGTATGTGCCCTGATTGGGACTGAACTGGCAGCCCTGGTGGATCAGGATGATACTCTAATTAACTGAGCTACCTGGCCAGGGTCCCCGCAGTATCATTAGAAATATGAACTTTCTGGCCTGAGCAGGCGGTGGCTCAGTAGATAGAGCACTGGACTGGGATGCTGAAAAACAGCACATGCAGACTTGCTCTCAACTCTCCTTATCTGCCTAAAGAACTCAGTTGTCATAAATCCCCTCTTGGGAGTTTCACCCAGAGGAGACGGACTCTTATCACAGGAGAGGAGACTAGAAGTGTATACCACATCCAGACAACTTTGCCACAATCATAACTCCCATCTACTTTGCGACAGGCCCATTCATCTTTCCTAAAATTTTTTTCTCCACCCCCGACCCCCACCCCGCCCATGAGGCATACATTCCTTCTCCACTTTTCCTATCAAGATATTTAAACCCTAATTCTAAACCACCGTGGGGAGTTATTCATTTTTCCTTGGTTATCTCACATGTATACATGAGGTTTACATGCCCATAAATTATTCTATTTTTTTCTCTTGTTAATCTTTTATTACAGGGGTCTCCATGAAAAAGGATAGAGAAAAAATTATTTTTCTTTCCTTACACTGTGTTTCACGAATACCAGTATTACCTGTTAAATATAGGGCACAGAATATATATATATATATATATATATATATATATATATATATATATATATATATATTTTGTATTTTTCTGAAGTTGGAAACGGGGAGAGACAGTCAGACTCCTGCATGCGCCCGACCGGGATCCACCCAGCACGCCCACCAGGGGCGATGCTCTGCCCCTCCGGGGCGTCGCTCTGCCACAACCAGAGCCACTCTAGCGCCTGGGGCAGAGGCCAAGGAGCCATCCCCAGCACCCGGGCCATCTTTGCTCCAATGGAGCCCTGGCTGTGGGAGGGGAAGAGAGAGACAGAGAGGAAGGAGGGGGGGTGGGGGTAGAGAAGCAAATGGGCGCTTCTCCTATGTGCCCTGGCCGGGAATCGAACCCGGGTCCCCCGCACGCCAGGCCGACACTCTACCGCTGAGCCAACCGGCCAGGGCTTATAGGGCACAGAATATTTAAGACACTATAGAGCCACACTTGTTGGTCAAATAAGTTTGTAAAATATGATTTTTATGTTTGCTCGCTTATAGTTTGCATTGGGGGCTGGGCAGCACCAGGTATATGTGGTCTGTGAAATTGCAAATTACCTTCCTGCTTGGGAAGGGCCATTAAGTTTTGCCAATGTTGCTGGAGGAGAGGTTTTAGCACCAGAAAGTTTTGAAAAGGAGAGAGCAGAGTTAGAATGCAGAGTGCTGAGGAAGAAGCCAGTTTGGGGGGCGGGGAGAGAGAGAGAGAGAGAGAAGGTGTGCAGATGGGAACCAGAGGCGAGGGACTTTGCGAGCTCTGCTGAGACTGGTGGGGCCTTTGATTCCAGGAGGAACTGGAGAATGTGTCATGGGAGCCCTGAGTGAAAGGGAAGCGTTTTCCCTGTGTGTTTGCTCCTTGGCCAGTGTGACACTTTAATAAAGGAATGGCCCACCATTTTTTGGCTCCACTGTTTCTTTACCATCTGCCCAAATCCAATGAGAACCTGCATGGGAATGGCCCCGCAACACTGAATGGATAAGCATTCTTTTCTAACCTGTGGTTCAGAGCTAATGACATTGCCTCTCGGAAGCAGGTTTTGTAAGGTAATACAACTATAGGGAACGCCTCAATTCATAAGACTGCAAAATGTCTTCCTTCCATCATCATAGTGAACTGGGGGTGGGGGGGGGGGGCAGGACCAGAGGATAGATAGTATATCTGCAAATGCAAAAAGTACTTTTGAGCTTTTTGTATTGTGGTGGTGGGGAGCAGCTTTTTAAAGGATCTTAGGCTCATTTCTTTACGAAAACCTAGACAATAGTATGCAATTCTTTATTCGAATTGCTTTGTCTTGCTGCACTGCTGGCTTTGTCATCAACGGATGTTGCCATTACTTTAACAAGCAAAGGAAGTGCCAGTCAAGTGTAGCACCTGGGACCTCCCCACCCTTGCAACTTGTCGGGCCTCAGGCTGGAGTCAAAAACCGCTCGAGGCTGTGTGTGGAGCCCAGGTGAAAAGGAAGTGGGTGGCAGTGAGGGGGAGTGGTGGTGTGTAAGGGCGCCTGGCCCCCAAGGCCAATGTTTCCAATTAGCGATTCACTTCCATCTTTGCTACACTTAACCAGGCGCTTATTATATCCCATGGCATCATCCAGACTTCAGGACTCTGGAGGAAAGCTGGGGTCAGGACACAGCTCAAGTTCATTTGACAATAAAATGCTTTGTGCAGCAGATGTAAATTCCGCCTGCCCAGAAGCTTAGGCTGAACAGTGACCGGTGCTGACCCAAACGGAGCCGGGTTTTTTTCCACCTCGAGAATCTTGTGAGGCAGTTAAGTCCACCAACCACGCGCATATTGGGCAAAACACGATGCCACCTTAGAAGGCGGGTCAGTGCTTTGCTCCAGCAGCGAGCTGGAGGCAACAAATAAAATGGAAGATGCTTCTCCGTGGGAAAGCAGGCCTCGGGTTTGAAGTGGGGGGGCTCGAGGAGGGAGGTGAGCAAAGAAAGGAAGGGCGAAGGCGCTTCTCCAAGAAGCCGGGTTCATTCAAACCCGGAGGACAGCAAACCCCGCCTCCCCATGCTGCCGCCCGCTCAATCGCCGAGCGCTCCGGGTGTGAGCTCGCCCCGCGGGGAGCGGCTTGCAGCCGAGGAGGCGGTGGCAGAGGTGGTTTGGGCAGTCCCGCGCGGCGGATAGGCCCAGGCAAACAACACCCATTCCCCCTCCTCCTCGCTTAGTTCAACTCCCACTCGGCCCCGGCCACGCCCTGCCGCCACCGCCCCCTCGGGCAGCTTTCCGCTTGGCAGCGCGGTCTCGGTCGGGGGCGGGAGGGAAGGCGGTGCCAGGATAGGACCGCAGCGGCCGCAGGAAACTACAAGGACCGACAGCCTTTGCGGCCCCGCCCCGCTGCCTTTCTCCCACCACTCAGCGTGCGTCACCAGGGGCTCAGCCAATAGGGGCTAAGCCAGGGAAAAAGGGCGCCCGGGTCCGGATGCGCCTCAGGAAAGGCATGCTCCCTGCGTGGGGGCAGTGGCCGGCTCGCTCGGCGCACCGAGCCGTCGGTGGCCGCTGCGCACCCTCATCTGCCCCTCTCGCTCCCCGTAAGCGATAGCCCTGTTTTTTCCTCTAGTGGCAATTCCGAGGGATGCCGGAGCGGGCTTTTGAGGGGAGGGCGCCGGGGAATGAGGAGGGGGCGGGATATCCTGAGACGACAAGTTTGGCTGTATGGAGAGCCTACCAGCAGCGCGTCTGAGCTAGAACGCCGAGAGAAGGAGCACCGGAGGAGCCACGAGAGGAAGAGAAAAGCTGCAGCGAGAAGAACCCCGAGAAAAGGGGTGGAGAGGAGGCGGCCCCAGCGCCCCGGCCCCCGGCAGGTCGGCGGCCAATCCGCTGGGGGAAGGGGTGGAGAGTCGGCGGCTCCGGCGGAGAGAGGCCGAGGGGGGTGGGGAGTCGGCCGGGCTCGCACCGCCCTGGCCCCGCCCCTGGCCCGCGCCGCCGCCCGCGCCGCGCGCCGCCGCTGTCAATCAAGGGCGAGTCAGCCGGGCTCGGGCGGAGAGAGGAGCTGCTACGCCACAGCCCAGCGGCGGCCATTCGCGGAAAAAGAGGCAGAGCCTGTGCCAGCTACAGCCTCCTCCGAGCACCGCGGGCGGGCGGGACCGGCCTCTCCGCCCGCCTCGCCCCCACCCCCACCCACCTCTATCCCAGTGTCTCCGTCTGAGGGTTTGTCCTGTTAATGCGGGATGAGCGGTACGTATTCTCCACCCCCCTCGGTCTCCTTCACCGCCTCCCGCCCTCCCTGCTTCTCCAGACCCTGCTCGGTCTCCCCCCTCCCCCGGGGCCGCGGAGATGCTGGAAGGGGAGGAGGAGAGGGCGGGAGGGAACCAGGGGGAGGGAAGGAGGGCTGTGTTTTGTCTTAATGTCTGAGAGAGAACAACCTCCTTTTGGGTGTTGCTCTCGAGCCGATGGGTCGGGTTTCAAACCACGTTTTGTGATATCCCCCTCCTCCCTTCCCTCCTTCTCCCCCACCCCCTGCCGGTGTGCGTGGATCGCGGGTTTATGGAGATTAATGTGCCGGGGGGAGGGAGAGGAGAGGAGAAGAGGAAGACGAATAATAATAATCCTAATAACCTGTTGTCGTGTGTGTGTGTGTATGGGGGGGTTTGTTGCAGATCAGAAGAAGGAGGAGGAGGAGGAGACGGCGGCGGCGATGGCTACAGAAGGAGGGAAAACCTCTGAGCCAGAGAATAACAATAAAAAACCCAAAACCTCAGGCTCCCAGGTAAAAGGAAACATATAAGAATAATTCATTATGAACGTAAGGGGGAAAAGGGAGTTATGCTCTTTAAATGCCCAGAAGTGAAGATCAGAATAAAAATGTTGATTCACTCAAAGCATCTTTCTGAGAGTGAGGAAGTTAAATTGTAAATTTATAAAGATTTCACGTGTTTGAGAGTAACGTTGGTTAAAACTACACCAGAAACTGAGACTATATGAAACGGGTGTGTATTTTTTCCTTAAGGGCATTTTGAGTTTAGGAAAATAACACATTAAAAAAGTTTGTTAGAAATTTCCTTTTAAAACTTGATATTACAGGATCAGCTTCCTTATTCCTATATCTTAACTGTTTTTGTTAATACTTCTTTTCGATTTCTGCTACTTTCTGAGTAAGTTCTGAAATGTAGAGCTGTCAAAATAAATAAGCCCCTCCCAACTACTGGCCTCTACTAAACCCGCCCACTTTTTTCCCTCCCTCTCCTTTGCCATCCGTGTTGGGTAGGACTCTCAGCCTTCTCCTCTGGCTTTACTGGCAGCTACTTGCAGCAAGATAGGGACTCCTGGTGAAAATCAAGCAACTGGACAACAACAGATTATTATAGATCCAAGCCAAGGATTGGTGCAACTTCAAAATCAACCACAACAGCTAGAACTGGTAACAACACAACTTGCTGGAAACGCTTGGCAACTTGTTGCCTCCACTCCTCCTGCTTCAAAAGAAAATAACGTTTCTCAATCAGCTTCTAGTTCATCAAGTTCTTCCAGCAGTAATAACGGGAGTGCATCTCCTACCAAAACTAAATCAGGTAATTCTTCCACCCCCGGTCAGTTTCAAGTCATACAGGTACAAAATCCGAGTGGTAGTGTCCAGTACCAAGTGATTCCACAACTTCAGACGGTGGAAGGTCAGCAAATGCAAATCAATCCAACCAGTAGTTCGTCTCTACAGGACTTGCAGGGTCAAATTCAGCTTATATCTGCAGGTAATAATCAAGCTATCCTCACGGCTGCTAACAGGACAGCTTCTGGGAATATTCTTGCTCAAAACCTGGCAAATCAGACGGTTCCAGTCCAAATTAGACCCGGTGTTTCAATACCACTGCAATTACAGACCCTTCCTGGTACGCAGGCTCAAGTGGTAACAACCCTGCCAATTAACATCGGAGGAGTGACTTTAGCTTTGCCAGTGATAAACAACGTGGCTGCAGGAGGGGGCACTGGACAGGTTGGCCAGCCGGCTGCAACTACTGAAAGTGGGACCTCTAATGGGAGTCAGTTAGTTTCCACACCCACAACCACTACTGCTGCTGCCAGCACTATGCCGGAATCTCCCTCCTCCTCCACCGCCTGCACAACCACCACTTCAGCATCCCTGACCAGCACTGACACGTTAGTGAGCTCAGCAGATTCCGGCCAGTACGCAAGCACATCGGCCAGTAATTCAGAACGCACGGTTGAAGAATCTCAAGCACCTGCTACTACTGAGTCTGAAGCCCAGAGCTCCAGTCAGCTTCAGTCGAATGGAATACAGAATGCACAGGATCAGCCCAGCTCTCTCCAGCAGGTACAGATTGTAGGCCAGCCTCTCCTACAGCAGATCCAGATCCAACAGCCTCAGCAGCAGCTCCTGCAGGCCATCCCACCACAGTCCTTTCAGCTCCAGTCAGGGCAAACCATTCAGACCATCCAGCAACAGCCTTTGCAGAACGTTCAACTGCAAGCAGTGAATCCGACTCAGGTGCTTATCAGGGCTCCAACTTTAACACCTTCAGGGCAAATCAGTTGGCAAACTGTACAGGTTCAGAATATTCAGAGTCTTTCCAATTTGCAAGTTCAGAACGCTGGGTTATCCCAACAGTTAACCATCACCCCAGTGTCTTCAAGTGGTGGCACGACCCTTGCTCAGATTGCTCCCGTGGCTGTTGCTGGCGCCCCAATAACTTTGAACACTGCCCAGCTTGCATCAGTGCCTAACCTTCAGACTGTGAGCGTTGCCAACCTGGGTGCTGCAGGCGTTCAAGTGCAAGGAGTTCCGGTTACAATCACTAGTGTTGCAGGTAAGTGACCGCAGCTTTTTTCTCTTTAAGGATCTTTTATACATTTTTAAAATAACCATCAGTTTTATTGCTTTTCTTTGCTAATGCTTAGATTCGACGTAGACCTCTGAAGTAAACATAATCTTAAGGAATGAAAAATACATACAAATGCTATACTCTCCCAGCTCTGTAATCCTCAGTGTGACCTGTTCACATTTGTACATTTTATTTAGTGTTAGGTTGCGTGTGTTAAATTTGTTAGATAGTTTAATAAAATTCTTCCTCGGAGCAAAACTTGCTGTTTAGAATCATAACAGTTTTCTGTAACTTAGAGATCATATTTGAGTACACTTCAACGCTTCTGAAAGAACGCTAGTCAAAATGACGTTTATATCTTCCTTAAGGGAAAGTAGGTTTAAATCTGAATTAGTATACTGTTCTGAGCCTGAAGTTGTTATTTTACTTTGTAACAAGGCTTACTTTTTCTTAAATTGGAAGTTCCTTCTCATGCTTCAGCATCTTATCCATGCGTTTGCGTTTTATTCTACAGCATTGTTTTAAACTAGATATTGATCCAGTTGTGAGAAACAATTTTACAAGTTGTTTAACTTTTATTTACTTTTTTGCTAAAACCAGAACTTGCTCAGGCTTTTAAGTTAGTAGTCTTTACTTACAAAGTTATATTTTAAGTATATCTTATATAGTAGTTCTGTTATTTATAGTTGTCTTTAATGTGAAGTTGGTGGAAAGAAATTAAAAATGAAGGTAGTAAAATGTCATTATTTAGAATTAATTGCTGTCAGGTCATTTTAAAACCAGTTATAAGCAGTTATTATGCATATAAATAATACTTCTTAAGTATTTGGAAAACTAGTCTTACTCTTTCTGGACCAGTCTTATTTTACCTACTACCTTTGGTTTTCTAGTAATTAAACACTTTTCATTGGTTCTGATTTGGTGAAAACCTGGTTGTCAATTTTAGTGCCTTTGATACTTTTAGAACTCTTTTTGTAAATATTTGGGTTTTGATAATCTGAAATGAATAAGCATAGCACTTTTGAGTGACCTTTCTTGAAACAAGTTTCAGAAAAATTATATTAGGGTTTTTTTTTATAGTTAATACCTAAAGGGGATGTATACATTTAAAATTGGAAATTGCTGGATTGAGTTCTCTGATTAGGGGAACAGAGACTACATGTTTTATTTAGCTACCATTACCTCTAAACCAGAGCTATCCAGTAGAATTTCCTGTGATGATGGAAATGTCCTGTATCTGTTTTATTCAATATGTTGACCACTAGCCACGAGTGGCTTTTGAGCACTTAAAACGTGACTGGTGCAGCTGAGGAACTGAATTTTAAATTTTATTAACTTTTAATTTAAATAACCACGTATGGCTAATGGCTCCTGTGTTGACAGCAGAGTAATCTAGCCAAGGAGTGTGGTGTTTTTTCCCCCTAAAACAATTACTGCACAATTATACAAGTGCTTCTCTTGATTGCAGGCCTTAGCTCGCTTTGTTCCTACTCTTTTTCTGAATATTGACAACAGATATTTAAGAAAAACATGTTTTTGGTGGATTGAATGATAGCATTGTCAGAGCAAAAAATTATTTCACTTATATTTTGTCTTGTCTATTGAGCATTAGTGAATTACTAAGAGACTCGAGTAATTTATAATTTACCTTAGATATAGTCAATTTTGTGCTCTTTTTTTTTTTTTCTTTCATTTTTCTGAAGCTGGAAACAGGGAGAGACAGTCAGACAGACTCCCGCATACGCCCGACCGGGATCCACCCGGCACGCCCACCAGGGGCGATGCTCTGCCCACCAGGGGCGACGCTCTGCCCACCAGGGGGCGATGCTCTGCCCATCCTGGGCATCGCCATGTTGCGACCAGAGCCACTCTAGCGCCTGAGGCAGAGGCCACAGAGCCATCTCCAGCGCCTGGGCCATCTTTGCTCCAATGGAGCCTTGGCTGCGGGAGGGGAAGAGAGAGACAGAGAGGAAAGCGCTGCGGAGGGGTGGAGAAGCAAATGGGCGCTTCTCCTGTGTGCCCTGGCCGGGAATCGAACCCGGGTCCTCCGCACGCTAGGCCGACGCTCTACCGCTGAGCCAACCGGCCAGGGCAATTTTGTGCTCTTTTATCAATTACAACTCAGAGTTTTTCCCTTGCCAAATGTTGGGGTAAGCCAGTGTTAACTGAGAGTGTGATGGTGACTGCCTGAGATTCACTTGAGTGGTACATTATTATAAATGCAGGATCCAGCTTCTGGCACTGTAATTTTGGGGGGCTGTGGTCAAGGGATTTGCTTTTCAAGCAAACTTTCCAGATGATTGTAAATCTCAGTGAAATTTGAGAACCGAGGGTCTAGTTTTCAGCAGTGAACCAAATGGCAAAGTGTGGAAGCAGGTGAGTGTTGAGTGAATTCCTATGTATCTCAGAGAATGAAATTTGACGGCAACTACAACTCATAGTTCTACTCCACAGACATCTATGGACTGGCTGCCCGCTGAGCACTTCCAGTAGTTGTGTTTTGTCTGTCATTTTGGGGGATAGTTTGTTTATTTAAAGAGTTTACATGATGTGGGGGGGGGGGGGGGATTTAAATGTATAAGGAGATAAGAATTTTTCATGGTTGGATTTTTTTTCTCCTGAAATCAAAGATCTTAAATTTTGTTGATGTTGAGGAGTCTATGTCCTAGATATGCTCATTCATTTTAAGATCATAGCCATGTTACAAAGACCAGAAATGTACCCTGATTTCTGCAGGTCATTGCAGTTAATCTGGGCCTAGTTGTTCACAGATTTACCTTACTACTTAGCATAGTAGGGCTAGACAAATGTTTACTGAATCCAAGTCTAGAAAATAACGGAGAAGATACCAATGTGGGATTGGGAGCAATGCCCTGGAATAGTTTTACTGGAGCTAATGAGATCATTCTGATTTCATTCATTTCTTTTGGCTTTGAGTATTAAAGACATTAAGAGTGGGACACGGGGCACTTGACTGTCTCTGGGAGGGGGATGGGCAATAAGTGCCTGCATTTTCCTTTCATAAGTGAGCCCTGGATGTTCAGACCTTTTACTTTGTGTCCCCAGTCATGTTTTAGTACTTTTTGATTATTTCATGTCCCCCTTCCTTTCCCCCCACCCCAGGAAAATGGTATTATTTAATTTTGTTTATTTTATGGCGGGAAAATTTGATCTAAATGCTCACCTATTAGCAGGACTGGAAAAAATTATTAGTAGTAAGCTTTTTTTTTTTTTTTTTTTTTTTTTTTGTATTTTTCTGAAGTGAGAAGCCGAAACACAGACTTCTGCATGCCCGCCAGGGGCGATGATCTGCCCATCTGGGGCATTGCTCTGTTGCAGCTGGAGCCATTCTAGTGCCTGAGACGGTGTCCATGGAGTCATCCTCAGTGCCCGGGCCAACTTTGCTCCAGTGGAGCCTTGGCTGCAGGAGGGGAAAGAGGAAGAGAGAGATAGGGAGAAAAGAGAGGAGTAGGGGTGGAGAAGCAGATGGGTGCTTTTCCTGCGTGCCCTGGCCGGGAATCAAACCCAGCACTTCCCATACTCCAGGCTGACGCTCTACCACTGAACCAACCGGCCAGGGCTAGTAGTAAGCTTTCACAGAATGTAATGGCTAGCTCAAGTACAGGGGACTAAAGTTTTCCACTGCCCATCCTCATGGTACTCTTCAGGAAGTAGGGGAAGTGTCTGGATGATATGGGCAGAAAAAGGGAAAAAATTGTACAAGGTAAATTGGAGAAAACCGGTTCATGGAGCTGGAGAGCTTCATACTTGATTTTATGAAATGACACTGTTAATGACAACCTAGAGGGATCCTCTTTCCTTGATAATTTATTCAGCCTAATGTGTTGCTATGGTTTGGTCTGGTCTCAGCTTGAAATCCTGAGTTCCAGGCTGAGCGTCCAGCATTTAATTAGATAGACTTTTAACAGGAACTCAATACGTGTACCCTCTATATAGTTTGTTTCTTTGTTGGGATTTTGAATTTGGCTTTGATTAAAGGAAAAGCAGAAATCCCATTTTAAGTTAAGAGCTAAGGTAACAACCAAGTACTGTTGGTTTACGAACATCCATGTGTTTAACTAAGTGAGTGAAATGGAAGATGTTTTGCTGTGGTACCCATAGATCCCTAGGTAAAGCAGACTTTAGGAGTTAGATCTCCTTAAAGAATCTAGAGTAGCCCTGGCCAGCTGGCATGGTTGGTTGAGACATCATCCTGATGCGCAAAGATTGCAGGTTTAATCCCAGGTCAGGGCATATACAGGGACTGATGTTTCTGTCTTTCTCTAAAAACATCAGACAACTGATGTTTCTGTCTTTCTCTAAAATAAATTAAAAAAAAAAAAAGGATTTAGAATATGCAGGAACCGTTAATATTTAAATCTGTAATTAACTTGTTATTGGCCTGTATTTGATTTAATTTTGGCCCTAATCATTACATAGAGTAGCAGATCCTGTTCCTGCTTGATGGATGGATATTGAACAATCTTAATGACAGTTAACATTTTTATGCTAATTTTCACAGGAAGTTCATACTTGAGGATAAGATGTTATTAGGCCTTCAAACACTTGACTTTCTTACCTTCCTTTACTTTTTGGGGGATTTAAATTTTGAAACCTGCGCATGTAGCAGAACCAGGAGTAGGAGGGCCAGTTTTCATTTACCGCTGAAAATGGGACCGAAGAGAATAATCGACATTATATTTAATTTCAAAACCTAACAATCTAGTAGAATCAGCCTCTTACTACATCATTTTTCCAGAGCTATGAAAAGTAGAACATGGACTTAAGTTTAGTGCAAGTATAGTTTTCTTTTGCCACATATATTCTATTACTTTGGATTTCCCTAGGAGGCATCTTAATAGAGCATGTGCACATATGTAAACAAATACACACACATTTACATCTGCACATACATCTGTTTGTATACATAGACATGTGCTCCTGTGTCTAGTTGTTATTTCCTTTCAGAGAAGTCAGGTTTACTCGTTTAATCTTACTTCTCTAAAATAGATTTGCTCAGTATAGATTAGCATTCATTATGAGGAATTTATACTGTACAAGTGATGTAGGTTCTGAACTGCCAAGTTGGTTTTACCCATTAGATGACCTTTAAATTTGTTGATGATGCCGAAACAGTATTGTTGCCTATTTTTAAGCTTCTCATAGAAGATGAAAAGGTACTCAGTGTAGAGCTGCATTAATTATTTAGAAGGGCATCTCTGATTGGGATTTCAGGTTAGAGAAGCAATGGAAAATAGTTTTAATCATCTGTTTTCCAAACCCAAGTGAGGGAATATGTAGTATAACAAGTAATACTTAAAGGAATATTGAAGCAGGTGGAAGAGCAAGTTGAAGAGAAAAAAGGAAAGGAAGCTTGATAAAGAAGGAAGATGGGGAGAACTTGCTATACATGTATTTTGTAGAAATGACCTGTACAAAATTATAAATTTATTTTGAAAGAATCTTCAAGATTATTGCTCACTAGTTGTAGCATTTTGGTATTGCTACTAAAGTCTCTAAAGGAATGTTGTATTTTACTGTTACAAGCAAAAGCAGAAATATGGCTGAGAGATTCTGCAGAACTAAGTGAAGTGCCGTAGGGATGACATAGTAAGGGTTGCTAGTAGAAGGGGGAACATGGCCTGATACCAGATCATACGTTTATGTGGGCTCCTCTGTAATCTTCTGATCGAGGTATGACATGTGATTGTTTGTAATGCTTGTATTTTGCTACCTAATGAATAAGCAGATTGTGGCAAAGGTAACCTGCTGAACCACAAATTGCCTTTATGAGTATGCTGTGAGATAAAGGCTTAATGAAAGATAATTGACTGTTTCTTTCCCTCCCTCATTCCTTAGTGGTATTTTAGAAATAAGGAAACTGAAGCCCAGAAAGTTTGAATAACTTCATGGTACTTCCTGGCAAAGTGAGGGCTGGA
The DNA here is from genome assembly GCF_036850995.1 of Saccopteryx leptura. Taxonomy (NCBI): domain Eukaryota; kingdom Metazoa; phylum Chordata; class Mammalia; order Chiroptera; family Emballonuridae; genus Saccopteryx; species Saccopteryx leptura. The sequence continues at coordinate 18,127,721 of NC_089514.1, read as the reverse complement.
AACTTGACTTATTCTCCAGTTGTCTTTCTGCTTATAGCTTTGTTATCCAAATCTTTTGTTAGTAAATGAGGAAATGTATGTGGGTTTAGTGTAGGAATCAGAGGGGGAGAGTATCCAACTTTAGTCTATCCTCTTCCTAATAGACTGCCTGTTTATTTTCACTGGGTATTCAATTCAGCCTTAGTATGTTGAATATGATATTGATGAAAAATGCAGTTCTCGAAGTCTCGATGTTAATCGAATTTAATGGTGGAACCTAAGTGATACTATTCTTTCTTTTTTTTATAAACATTTTTTTTTAAATTTTTGTTTTTATTTTATTTATTAATTTTTAGAAAGGATTGAGAGAGAGAGAGAGAGAGAGAGAGAGAGAGAGAGAGAGAGAGAGAGAAGGGGGGGGGGAGGAGCAGGAAGCATCAACTCCATATGTGCCTTGACCAGGCAAGCCCAGGGTTTCGAACCGGGCAACCTCAGCATTTCCAGGTTGACGCTTTATCCACTACGCCACCACAGATCAGGCGATACTATTCTTTCTTGAAAACAAATTCAGAACTAAAGAGATTAGTAAACTTACACGTGTAGGGAGGCAAATTCTCAGGCATTTGAGATATTTGTATCTTTTCCCAAACTATAGGTAGAAATGGTTAAAAAAAATTAGAAGAAGAAGAAAAAATATTTGTTTACCTATGTGTTAAATTCTGGGCTGGATATTTATATTAATTTATTAAAACTCACAATACTTTTGTAAGATTGGTATTATTGGGTCCATTTTACAGGCAGCCTCACTGAGCTCTAACTTCTGTAAGCAAATCTGCCCCTCCACTACGTGGTTAGAGCCATTCTCCAAATTCACGGTGTTCCGAGACTTTTGTTTGTGTGACGTAAGGTAAAAGGGTCAGTCCACAAATAAAGGCTGTTTTTCACCCTTTGTGTCTGATGCATACTGAAACCCTTTAAAGGGTGAGCAGTTTTGAAAATCGAAGTTCTGACTGTGCTGTTAAGGTTTCTTCTAGGCCTAACATGGTGTGGCACTGACAGACAAGTATGACCAAATGTAGCTGAAAAAAAATGGTGACCAGAAACTGGTGTGGCTGCATGGAGACTTCGATGTTAAACTCCGAGTTACATGCAGTAATGTAGAAGATGGGGGGATGCTTAGGATTAAGCATGAAAATAGAAAGCAGCTTGATATTTTAAGAATGTCAGGAAAGCAGAAAGCCCTAATAAAGCCAGGCTTTTAAAATTATTTTAAACAACTTGTTAAGGTTTTACATCAAAGCAAGAGACTCATTGCTTGAGCAAAACGGTGTAAAATGGAGAGGATAGAAGAAAGGCATAGTGTCTCCATTCTGCTTGTTAACCAGTGAGGAAAATGCACTTCCGCCTGAAATGACTAAGAGCTGTCACTCAGAGATACTTGCTCAAGCTAAGTGAGGAGATGGAGGATGTTGAGTTGCTTTTTGTGTATCAGGATGGTCTGGATGAATGCTATCCTAAGGGTCAGAGGAACTTACAGATTTAGTGTCAGGCCAGTATCAGTAACTTAAAAATTATGCATTGTGGAAAAATTTAGCACAAATAAGCACTTCACTTTATAAAAAAATCCTAAACTGCAGACAAACTAGTTTGATAACCATCCTTAAAGTCTTTTGAATGAATTATTGAGTGGTTGGTCTTGGAGTATTTTTAAAAAATTCAGGGATCATTGGGTTCACCAAGAAACTGTTCTTATCTATTTCTTTAGGGTTTCCAGATGAGTATACAAAGGAAATAACATCAGTCCAATGTATCTTGATTTCAGTATTGATAATCATGGTTTTTATAAAGGCTCATACTTGGTTGCTCAATTATATGAAAAATGTTGATTGTCCACCTCAGTGGAGGCCTCTGGTATTGTAGTGTAGGATTCTGTCTCGATACAGTCCTGTTTAACAGTTTCAAACATCGGATTGAAGGATGCTATATTTACAGAATTTGAAGGTGAGACAAAGCTGGGAGATATTGCTAATAATTAGGGCAGGCAATAAATAGAATTGAGGTTTTGAATGATCCCAACAGGCTAGAATGCTGGGCCAGAATTAGCAAGGTAAATGCAACAGGTAAGATCCTCTATTGACAGGGTGGAGTGGGGCACTGCATACCTACGAGATGAAAAACCTGGCTTGACAGCAGGGTTTGTGAGGATGACTTGGGATTTATTGGACTTAATGGGAACTAAGACTAGAGTAAAGCTCTGGTTTTCGCTTGTCAGACCATTTCTGCAATATTGTGTACAGTACTAGGTGGCACATTTTATTTTATTTTATTTTATTTTTTTTTGTATTTTTCTGAAGCTGGAAACAGGGAGAGACAGTCAGACAGACTCCCACATGCGCCCGACCGGGATCCACCTGGCACGCCCACCAGGGGCGAAGCTCTGCCCACCAGGGTGCGATGCTCTGCCCCTCCGGGGCGTTGCTCTGTCGAGACCAGAGCCACTCTAGCGCCTGGGGCAGAGGCCAAGGAACCATCCCCAGTGCCCGGGCCATCTCTGCTCCAATGGAGCCTTGGCTGCGGGAGGAGAAGAGAGAGACAGAGAGGAAGGAGGGGGGGCGGGGGTGGAGAAGCAAATGGGCGCTTCTCCTGTGTGCCCTGGCCAGGAATCGAACCCAGGACCCCTGCACGCCAGGCCGACGCTCTACCACTGAGCCAACCGGCCAGGGCTGGTGGCACATTTTAAATAGAACATTGACAAACTGGCACATCAAGGATTCTCAGAAGGAAGAGTGTGGAGAACATTTCATAGGGGCAGTAGTCAAAGAGCGGTTATTTATTTATTTATTTATTTTCCGAAGTTAGATGTGGGGAGGCAGTCAGACAGATTCCCGCATGTGCCCCACTGGGATCCACTGGCATGCGCCCCACGGGGGCAATGCTCTGCCCATCTGGGACATTGCTCCATTGCAGCAGGAAGCATTCTAGCGCCTGAGGCGGAGGCCATGGAGCCATCCCTAGTGCCCAGGCCGACTTTGCTCCGGTGGAGCCTTGGCTGCGGGAGAGGAAGAGAGAGACAGAAGAAGGAGAGGGGGAAGGGTGGAGAAGCAGATGGGCGCTTCTGTGTGCCCTGACCAAGAATCGAACCTGGGACTTCCATATGCCGCGCCTTCGCTCTACCACTGAGCCAACCGGCCAGGGCTATTTTTATTGTTCAAACAAAATGAGAAATTATAAAAGTTGTCTTCAGATATATGAAGGGCTAGGCTTTTTGTAATTGAAATTCTTCTGTTTGACCTTGGGGGAAAAATGGAGTATGTATTTGAGTATACACATGGACTAGAGCTGTACAATAATAGAATGGTTTGGTTCATGAAGTAGTGATCTTCCTACCATCAGAGGCGAGAGCTCTGTCCCACAGAGACTCTATGGAATTTTTTATACTGTATGGAAAATTTTATTAGGTGAAGTATGGGTCTTCATCTAATTCTAGAATTTGAGGTTCTGTGAATATTTGAGAACATGGTCTTGTTCTGGGTAATTCTAGCATGTGGTGAGAGTGCTTTATAAGTTTTAGTTAAATTTAATGATTGCTTAAGTATTTAGGGATTTTTTTAAGGATCACATTTACCATTTTTCTTATTACGAAGACAGTATAATTAAGATAAATTCTAATAATAAATGCAGTACTTTAATTCACGTATTAATAGATTTTTTTTTGGCTTTCATTATACTCTTAGATGCTATTTTTCTGAGTCATTAGCACTTTTATTTGTTGACTACCAAAGCATTAGTTGTTTTTTTTTTTTGTGTGTGTGTGTGTGTGACAGACACAAAGACAGAGACAGATAGGGACAGACAGACCAGAAGGGGAAGAGATGAGAAGCATCAGTTCTTCATTGCGACACCCTAGTTGTTCATTGATTGCTTTCTCATATGTGCCTTGATTGGGAGGCTACAGCCAACTGAGTGACCCCTTGCTCAAGCCAGTGACCTTGGATCCAAGCTGGTGAGCCTTGCTCAAACCAGATGAGCCCACACTCAAGCCTGTGACCTCGGGGTTTCGAACCTGGTCCTCTGTGTCCGAGTCCAGTGCCCTATCCACTGTGCCACCTCCTGGTCAGGCCAAAGCATTAGTATTTTAAACATATACTTCGGTGTTCAACATTGAATTTGTAGTTAGGATATTTTATGTCAGTAACTCTTTATAGTCATATTTCTTATATTGTCATTTTAGTATGAACAGTATTATTACTTTTTTTGAGTGGAATTGGAGAGCAGTTGGAAAATCTAGGATTTTAAACTCTGGGAAGCACTCACAGCTTCAGATTTATTAATTTGACCCCATGGAGTAATCACATCCAGTAAGCCTGTCTTTTTGGCTCAGACTATCTAGCTTTTGGTGTTTTTAAAACAATATTTGAGATCTGAGACGCTTGCATAGAAAAAGTGATAATTCCGATATATGAAGATTCGCCTTTCCTTGTGTATGATAAAGCTAGGTGCAGGAACTGTCGGTGTTTGATTGGAGGTGTGGTGCTGTGATTGGAGTGGGTTTATTATTACAGCAGATGTGTGTATGCAGAGGTTTCTTAGAGCACAGGGATTTTCTGTTTTGTGTTGGTCAGTCAGTTGTGGCCACAAGAAGAGAGCAGAGCAAAAATGTTTCATATCACTGATTCTGGAGAAACAGTCACTGTGTGCCCGGAGGGGTCACATGCAAGAAAGGGAGCATCAGGGGGCGACTCAGCCAAATAGGTGGGGAGCAGAGAAGAGAGCAAAGCCCATGGTTCAGTGCCTTTATGGGAGGTCAGGGTGGAGTACACAAGAAAGCGTGTGAGGGGTTTCACTGAAATGTGTAAATGTCAGTAGTCCCAGTCAGGGAGAGCTGGGAAGAGACACTCGGCACTGGACACACTTGACACACTGGAGCTCCTGATTCCTGGCCGGGGCATTCACAGCCTGCTTGTGAGGATGTTGAGGCAGTTGGGAAAAATGATGTTAAAATCAAATTTATAATACAGAACTAAGTATTACAACTCTTGCATTTTTGCCTGGGTGCTACTCCCATTTAGCTGTTCTGTCCTGGGCAAACATGGTATAATTGGAGCTTGATTCCTTTTTTTATTTGTAAATTAGTGGTATTGATTCCTTCTTTATTTACCTCATAGAGTTGCAAAGATCAAATGAGATAATATGTATAAAAAGCCTTTGATTATTAAAAAGAAAACTATATATGGAAGTTGGTAACTTGGTAAAAATCTCTATGTAGCGACACCCACTAGAACAATGTGAAATATGAAATAGTGAAGTGGGAGAATGAGTAGTTTTCAATACAGATATTAGCGTGAGCTAAGCAAGAGAGTTGAAGTACAAGCAAGGCTATGGGAGAGTGTGTACAGGTGGAAAAGAAGCAGTGTGGTGAGCACTAAGGGTCTGCTGTGTGCTCAGTCTGTGAGGCTCTGAATGTACTATCTTAAAGGAATGCTTCTGTTGGGGGAAATAAGGCTTCCACGTGTGAAACAATTATATGGCAGCTGCAATTGCGTATGAGAGTTTTCAGTTAAGTACTAGGTTTCGAGGTATGGAAAATGAATATGCAAGCTCAAAGATGAGTGAGATCAGTGGGTTGGAGTAAATAAGGAAGAAAGGCTTTCTGTGATGGAGATAGGACTTGAAACAGGCCTTTAAGATTGGATTGGGAAGTGGACATTTGAGATTTAAAGATAGAGAGGTGAAGGGAGAGAATGTCTTGAGCCAAGTGGCCCAACATGGAGTGAAGAGCCTGAAGTCACATGTGGAAGCGGATGGCGGACACAGGGAGTGGTCCTCTGTGTGCTCCAGAGAGGCCCGTGGTCCCCGGAGTACCTCAGGGCACGCCACTTGAACAGCCTGCCACCCCTGCTTCAGCCAGAGAAGTTGTGTTTATTGGATTATTTCCTAACAGTTTGAGGAAGAGATTCTGCCAAAATAAAATAACTTTGAAAAACATGAACCTAGTCAATGGAAGCAGCTGAATGGAAAGATTTGAGGTGCAAATGTTATTATCAGAGTATTTCTCTACAGATAAAAGTGTGGAAAAGCCTGACCTGTGGTGGCGCAGTGGATAAAGTGTCGACCTGGAAATGCTGAGGTTGCCGGTTCGAAACCCTGGGCTTGCCTGGTCAAGGCACATATGGGAGTTGATGCTTCCAGCTCCTTCCCCCCTTCTCTCCCTCTCCCTCTCCTCTCTCTGTCTCTCCCTCTCCTCTCTACAATGAATAAATTAAAAAAAAAAAGTTTGGAAAAGTTTATAGACCAGGAAACAAGTAAAAAGAAGGTTGTGGAGAAATTTAGGTATGAATTCAACATGGGCTCTAGAACTGTTATGGCAGTGAAGTTGCTTACTATAAAAAGCAGGTTGTCAAACTTCTCTTTAGATCAAGGGTCCCCAAACTACATGCGGCCCCCTGAGGCCATTTATCCGGCCCCCCCGCTGCACTTCCGGAAAGGGCACCTCTTTCATTGGTGGTCAGTGAGAGGAGCACAGAATGCATCCACATCCTGCTCCTGGAGTATTATATGTGGCGGCCCCGCAAAGTGTGGCAGTGCTCACGTACAGTACTACTTCTGGTGACGCTGGACGCACGTGTCACAGCTCCCGAAGCGCATCATATCACTTGTTACACCTAGCAGTGACAAATATGAAACCGGACATTGACCATCTCATTAGCCAAAAGCAGGCCCATAGTTCCCATGGAAATACTGGTCAGTTTGTTGATTTAAATTTACTTATTCTTTATTTTAAATATTGTATTTGTTCTCGTTTTGTTTTTTTACTTTAAAATAAGATATGTGCAGTGTGCATAGGGATTTGTTCATAGTTTTTTTTATAGTCCGGCCCTCCAACAGTCTGAGGAACAGTGAACTGGCCCCCTGTGCCCCTGTGTAAAAAGTTTGGGGACCCCTGCTTTAGATTAATCATTGCCACTCCAATAAATTCAATAAAAAGGGGGAAAAAACCTCTTTAGTACACAGAATGGTGCCATGAGAGAAATGGTAAGGGATTAGGTAAAAATAATTAGCTCTGCTGGTTCATACTCTCTTCTGTGTATCAAGCATGGTGTAGCATTGAGAAACAGAAGATGAACGAGACATGTCTGCTGCTCTGACAGAAGATACTGTCTGTCATGGGAGACATACTGCATTTCTTTGCTTTTTTTTTTTGGATGAATACATAAGAAAACCTTGTATTGATCTCATAAAAGTGGGGGTTACATTCTTAGTCACACAATCCAAACTGCTTCTTAAATAGAGCCATCTTTGTCTGAAAAAAATCATGCAAATTTGAAAGGGGCTTAATTTTTAATCAGGGATTATTTTCTGGTTTGGAAGAATCTGTTTCAAAAATATAAAGCATCATAGATTCGCATGAAAGATAAGGTTAGTTGAGACATTTCTGTGTAAGCTGCTACTAGTTGAAGAACCTGAAACCTGAGTAATAATATGTAGATATTGATGCTAATATGTGTTATGATGTCTTTATATAAACAAAATCTAATAATTCTTTGTAGCGCTATAATATGCCACAATACAGCATATAGTCTTATATTTTCTGATGAAAATACAGCAGGAAACAAGGCATAAAATGAAAAACTGGATGAATTTAAAATCAATTGTGTTTCTGAAAAATATATTTATATTCATTTTAGTACAATATACATTTTAATTTATTTTCCTATTCAAACTATAGTTCCATAATCCAATGATTGATTGGTCCTAACTTTATAAACTTAGAAGATTTCTTTTAAAATCATTTAAAATTTTTTTATTTACAGTTGACATACAGTATTAGTTTCAGGTTTGCATCCCAGTGACATTATACACTTACTAAGTGATCAGCCCAAATCTTGTACACATCTGACACCATGTGTAGGTTTTAGACTATTATTGACTATATCCCCAATGTTGTACTTTACATCCCCATGACTATTATCAATTTGTGTTTCTTAATCCTTTCACCTTTTTTCACCCATTACCCGAAACCTTCTGCCACCTGGCAACCATCAAAATGTTCCCTGTATCTATGAGTCTGTTTCTGTTCTGCTTGTTTGTTTATTTAGTTTTTTAGATTCAGTTGTTGGTAGATATGTATTTATTGCCATTTCATTGTTCACATTTTTATCTTTTTTCTTCTTCTTAAAGAAGATCCTTTAACATTCTATGTAATACTGGTTTGGTACTGATGTCCTTTAACTTTTTCTTATCTGAGAAACTTTTTATCTGTCCTTCTATTCTGAATGATAACTTTGCTGGGTAGAGTAATCTTGGTTGTAATCCTTGCTTTTCATCACTTTGAATATTTCCTTCATGCAAAGTTTCTGTTGAGAAATCACCTGAAAGTGTGTGATCTCCTTGTATGAAACTAACTGCGTTTCTCTTTCTGTTTTAAAGATTCTCTCTTTGTCTTTTGCATTTTAATTATGGTATGTCTTTGTATAGGCCTCTTTGGGTTCATCTTGTTTGGGACTCTGCACTTTCTAGACTTGTATGTCTAGTTCAGGGGTCCCCAAACTTTTTACACAGGGGGCCAGTTCACTGTCCCTCAGACCGTTGGAGGGCCGGACTATAAAAAAAACTATGAACAAATCCCTATGCACACTGAACATATCTTATTTTAAAGTAAAAAAACAAAATGGGAACAAATACAATATTTAAAATAAAGAACAAGTAAATGTTTTATTTTATTTTATTTTATTTTATTTTTTGTATTTTTCTGAAGCTGGAAACGGGGAGAGACAGTCAGACAGACTCCCGCATGCGCCCGACCGGGATCCACCCGGCACGCCCGCCAGGGGGCGACGCTCTGCCCACTAGGGGGCGATGCTCTGCCCCTCCGGGGTGTCGCTCTGCCGCGACCAGAGCCACTCTAGCACCTGGGGCAGAGGCCAAGGAGCCATCCCCAGTGCCCGGGCCATCCTTGCTCCAATGGAGCCTTGGCTGCGGGAGGGGAAGAGAGAGACAGAGAGGAAGGAGGGGGTGGTGGGGGGTGGAGAAACAAATGGGCGCTTCTCCTATGTGCCCTGGCCGGGAATCGAACCCGGGTCCCCCCGCACTCCAGGCCGACGCTCTACCGCTGAGCCAACCGGCCAGGGCAAGAACAAGTAAATTTAAATCAACAAACTGACCAGTATTTCAATGGGAACTATGCTCCTCCCATTGACCACCAATGAAAGAGATGCCCCTTCCGGAAGTGCGATGGGGGCCGGATAAATGGCCTCGGGGTCGCATGCGGCCCGCTGGCCATAGTTTGGGGACCCCTGGTCAAGTTCTTTCACCAGGTTAGGGAAGTATTCTGTCACTATCTTTTCATTTCTTGCTCTCTCTTCTTCTAGCACCTCCATGATGCAAGTGTTGGTTCTCTCGAAGTTTTTCCAGAGGCTCCTTACACTATCCTCATTTTTTTTTTCTTTTTGCTGTTCTGATTGTTTTTTCTCCCTTATTTTCCAAAGTGCTGATTTGATTCTTAGCCTTGTCTCTACAGTTGAGTCCCTGTAAATTATTTTTCATTTTAGTTAGTGTATCTGTCATTTCTTTTTATTTATTTCTTTTCTTTTTTTTTACAGAGAGAGAGTCAGAGAGAGGGATAGATAGGGACAGACAGGAACGGAGAGAGATGAGAAGCATCAATCATTAGTTTTTCATTGCGATCCCTTAGTTCATTGATTGCTTTCTCATATGTGCCTTGACCATGGGCCTTCAGCAGACCGAGTAACTCCTTGCTCGAGCCAGCGACCTTGGGTCCAAGCTGGTGAGCTTTTTTGCTCAAGCCAGATGAGCCTGCGCTCAAGCTGGTAACCTCAGGGTCTTGAACCTGAGTCCTCCGTATCCCAATCCGATGCTCTATCCACTGTGCCACTGCCTGGTCAGGCATGTATCCGTCATTTCTGACTGGTTCTTTTTTTATGGTTTCATGTTCTTTTTATATGCTGTTGAAATTCTTACTAATTCCTTGAGCACCCTTATAACCATTATTTTGAACTCTGTATCTGTTATTTTGCTCTCCTGTTTCATTTAGTTCTTTTCATTGTTCTTTCACTTAGGGCCTGGCCTGTTTGTCGCCTCGTTTTGGCTGCTTCTCTGTGTTTGTTTCTATGAATTAGGTAGAGCTGCTCCATTTCCCAGGCTTGGTGGAGTAGCCTAATGTGGTAGGTGTCCTATCAGATCCAGTGGCGTGGTTTCCTCGCTCACCCAAGGTGGACACTCCGCGTGCACCACTGCAGCGGGCTCTGTGCACCCTCCTGTTGCAGTTGGGCTTTGTTTGTTGTTGGCATGTCAGCAGGAGGGATTTACACCAGGCTGATTGGCTGGGAGAAATGTCTGGAACCACCATGGAGGACCAGCTGTGCAGGGCCCCATCCCCTGTAAGAGCACTTCCTCTCAGTGGGACTCTGGAGTCTGCCCTTTGAGTGTGTCGCTTGTGGAGGTGCGTGGGTGGTGACGCTTCACCATGGTTTGAAGCTGTCTACCTGGTGCATTGGCTCTGGAGTCTCTCCGGAGGGACAGACTAGGGTTAGACCGAACCATTGCCTGTATTCGGTCTGGGCCTCCCAGCATGAGCTACAAAGAGATCTGCAGGTAACTGCTACTTGTGCTGGGCTTGGAGGTGCCCAAGCTGCGAACCAAGGCCAGCTACCACTCGTGCCAGGACAGTCCAGTCCGTGTCTTCACACCTCCAACCAGTCTTGATATGGCTTCTTATTTGATTCCCTAGTTGTAGGACTTATTCAGCCAGATTTCAGGTGGTTCTGAGTGATGGGTTTTCTGTAGTTTAGTTGTAAGTTTGATGTTGTGAGAGGTTCTGAGTACCACATTGACCTATGCTGCCATGTTGTCTGGAAAATGCCTTCTTTGCTTCTAAGACATACATATTTTTTTGTTTTAACATCTTTGAAATTGAAATGCACCCTATAATTATAGGCATGTCACACTTTAATTAGCAGAAGTTTTTCTTCCTTATGATCACTTGCATCTTAGACTCTGTGGAATATGATAACTATAGAGTTAATTAAATTACAATGTGGCATTTGGTTTATAGAGGCTATGAAGTGTTATAGAAGCCCAGAGAAAAAAACTAGTTCTGCTTATAGGATTCTGGGAATGTTTTCATGGAAAGGGTGATAACATCTTGGTCATAAAGAATAACTAAAAGTTGGCCAGGTCAGGATGAGAAAGGTCATTTTAAGTTATGTTGGATTTTGCATGCAGTTTGGAAATTCTGTAAGGAGTCGTCTATAAGCATAGCAAAATTCAGGCTTGGACAAGAAATATTAGTATACATTAAAATTGAATTGTGAACCTCCTGTAGGCAGGGGCTGTGTCATAGTCTATATATATGACATAGGTATATTTCTTTTCCTCACACTGATGAACATAGTTTAGTACATATTTGATATTGAACAAAGGGAGAGGACATAGGTAGAGAACTTTGATTTCATAGGAGACAGATGGGTAGATCCTTGTGATAGATTTGAGATGCATACTTGAAAAAAGAATGAGAGAGGTTATGATCATAAAAGAAGTGATTGGTAAAATGAAATAAAAGGAACTTACATGTGATTGTTTCCTATGTTTTGGAGACAGTTACAAGTGAGAATCTTAGCACTGAGAGGAGCTTTCATAAGGGAAATTGAAGGTAAAGTGTCCAAGTTGTTTCTGTTCTTAATGTGGCCAGTCAGAGAGGGTTTAGTACAGTATTGTAAATAATGAGTCAAGTTACCATAGCTTTTTGTTCACAGAAGCGGAGCTGCTTTTGCACAGGAATATAGGAACCAGATAGTGATCTGTGCTGTGGTAAGTGGGTGCCTGTGCTTGGTGTGGGGTTGGGGGAGGGGTGTAAAATGCTCACTTGGCTGTAGTTGAGGGTGGCTAGGCCAGGGAGCTGAGGGAGAAGTGGGAAGAGGGAAAGACTGAGGCATATAATGATGAGTACTAACTGGATTTCTATAGGAGAAATCATTATACTTAAAGTGCTATGTAAATCCTACGTGCTTTCCATGTATTTAAGTTTCCATATGAACCAACTTACAAGTTGTCTAATACTAAATGAATATTTGTCATAAATACTAAAACCTCTAATATGCTTATTGAAGCAGTAATTTGATTATTTATAATTTTAATATAGTTTTATAAAGTTAAGCACATTGTATTTTTATTTCTAGAATTTCTATCACCTTTTGTCCTCATTGGTAGGATGTTGTTACCTATATTGAATTTAATAGTAGGGTAGGTAGATGGTTTTAGTAACCTCCTGATAGACTTTCACCCCTTTCATGTACTCCCTGCAGGCAGACTGCATGCATTAAATTTAGTAAATAGGTAATCCGTTTCTGTATTGTGAGACATATTGTATTCTTTATCAGGCTGAATGACATAGGATTGAATTCCCACTTCCATAATATTCTAATAGGAAAAGAAATTATTAATTTTTTTTCATGAATGAAACTAGAAGTAAAAGGATTCTTCTTTAACCTTATGTTTTATATTTGGCTCACATTTACTGCATATTTAGAGCATGCCAGATACTGTAGGCAGCAGTTGGTAAATAAGTTCACTTACTTTTCAGAATACACTGTACAGTAGTTCTTATCAGGTGCAAAAACTGAGACCTAGAGAGGTAAAGAACTTGCTCAAGGCCACATCATCAAACACATCTTTTTCTAGAACCCTGTATTTTATTCCACCGACTGTCACTCTGTATATACTTCCTATATTTGTGTTTTCTGTGATCATTTATGGAATTAATTTATTGTTTGTCTCTTATGTGTCAGACATTGTGTTTGAGCATTTTATTTATATTAACTCATTTAATTTTTTGCAATTGTATAAAGGTAATGATGTTGACTGCAGTTTATAGGACAGGAAACCAAGGCTGTCAGAGGTTAATATCTTGGCCAAGGTCATATAGGATGTTAGGCAGCTAGTAAGTGAGAATACTTTTTAAGTTTGGTTTAGGTGAGCAGGACTAGCACCTACCTTAACAGCTGAGCAACACTAACTATCTTACTGTGAACTCCTTTAGTACATTTAATAGACATTGATTCCTGTATTTTAGCTGAACACTGTCTCTTTGGGCATGGGCGGTATATGACACAGAGAGAGTTAGAAATAAAAAAGCTTTTATTTGTGGTATCCTGTGTTGAGTGGGAATTTGAGGTTAGTAAGAACATTTCCTTTACTAACTATATGTATATTATAAACCAATCTTGAATGAGTTTTTAAAACAGATTCTAGGAATATAAGCCATAGAAGAGTCTTATATTACATTTTCATTAACATTTGTAAAATGTTGATAACATTAACATTTAATTACTATATATTAAGCAGTATTATGAAATATGATAAACATGTAGTGATACATTAATATTTGCATTATGTTAATATAAAATTAATAAAAATTGTCACATTTATGAGGTCTTTATTTCATGACTTGCCTCTTTTTTTTTTTTTTAAGATTTTATTCATTATAGAGAGGGGGGGAGAGAGAGAGAGAGAGAGAAAAGGGGGGAGGAGCAGGAAGCATCAACTCCCCTATGTGCCTTGACCAGGCAAGCCCGGGGTTTTGAACCGGCAACCTCAGAGTTTCCAGGTTGACGCTTTATCCACTGCGCCACCACAGGTCTGGCATGACTTGCCTCTTAATCAGTATGTGACATGTCAGTGGATATGAATTTATTTACTTTCTGAAGGTGTTATATCATTAAGAATGACTAAGAACCCGGGTTCGATTCCCGGCCAGGGCACACAGGAGAAGCGCCCATGTGCTTCTCCACCCCTCCGCCGCGCTTTCCTCTCTGTCTCTCTCTTCCCCTTCCGCAGCCAAGGCTCCATTGGAGCAAAGATGGCCCGGGCGCTGGGGATGGCTCTGTGGCCTCTGCCTCAGGCGCTAGAGTGGCTCTGGTCGCAACATGGCGACGCCCAGGATGGGCAGAGCATCGCCCCCTGGTGGGCGTGCCGGGTGGATCCCGGTCGGGTGCATGCGGGAGTCTGTCTGACTGTCTCTCCCTGTTTCCAGCTTCAGAAAAATGAAAAGAAAAAAAAAAAAAAAAAAAAAAGAATGACCAAGAAAAAGCAAAGACTGTGGCCTGACCTGTGGTGGCGCAGTGGATCAAGCATCAACCTGGAATGTTCAGGTCGCCGGTTCAAAACCCTGGGCTTGCCTGGTCAAGGCACATATGGAAGTTGATGCTTCCTGCTCCTCCCCTCTTCTCTCTCTCTCTCTCCTCTCTCAAATGAATAGATGAATAAAAATTAAAAAAAATTGAGAAACCAAAAACTGTAATGATTATAGAGAATTTATGTTCTTCAGATAGCCCTGCATGTCACTTTTATGTAGTATTAACTCAGTTGACAGGGATGGTGTTATGATTTTATTTTTGTTGTCTAGTGAATAAATAATAAATACCTGCCACTACCACTGCATAGCACACTGTTGTAGGTCCTGGAGAAGCAAAACAGACATGTCCTCTACTCCTGGGGCCTCTGTTTTGTTCTAGGTGAGTTTTGTTTTATCCAAGTCTTAGATTATTGCTGTTTTATTTTATTTTTTAAATTTATTTATTCACTTTAGAGAAGAGAAACAGAGAGAAGGGGGGGGGGGGGAGGAACAGGAAGCATCAACTCCTATATGTGCCTTGACTGGGTAAGCCCAGGGTTTTGAACCGGCAACCTCAGTGTTTCAGGTCGACGCTTTATCCACTGCGCCACCACACATGGGTAGTTGGGAAGAGAATTCAGTTTCCATCTGGCTTCACAACTATGTTTCATCACAAACCCTTGGAGCCAAGGAAATCAGTTTTTATGAAGTGAGGTTTTTTTTTTTGTTTTTTTTTTTTCATTTTTCCGAAGCTGGAAACGGGGAGGCAGTCAGACAGACTCCCGCATGCTCCCGACCAGGATCCGCCTGGCATGCCCACCAGGGGCGATGCTCTGTCCCTCTGGGGCATCACTCTGTTGCATCCGGAGCCATTCTAGCACCTGAGGCAGAGGCTACAGAGCCATCCTCAGTGCCCGGGCCATCTTTGCTCCAATGGAGCGTTGGCTGTGGGAGGGGAGGAGAGAGACAGAGAGGAAGGAGAGGGGGAGGGGTGGAGAAGCAGATGGGCGCTTCTCCTGTGTGCCCTGGCTGGGAATCGAACCCGGGACTCCTGCACGCCAGGCTGACGCTCTACCGCTGAGCCAACCGGTCAGGGCTTTATGAAGTTTTGAAAGACTTTTTTCCCCCTCATTTTTACAGTAACTACCAAAGAAAATTAAAGCCCAATTCACATTTTACAAAGAGATTGATACACCAGAATAAATTTGTAGTATTTAAGAATAGGGTACATTTAGTTTAGTCTATATTTGCAAAAGAGGTGATTGAGTTCATTTTGTGTGTTTGTAAGTTTATATATGTGTGTATATTTACATAAATACTTTTACTCATTATATAAACATACTGAGTAAAAGAATAAGGGGATTTTATTCTATATCTTTGGACCTGTCACTTTTCTTGTTCTTCCAACCAACCCTGTAATTAAGAATATCAATTCATTTTGTTGTAATTCTAAAAGGGTAACATAACTCTTCACACTCCCACTCTTACCCCAAGTCACAAAGAAAACTTGATTGTTGAAATCAAAGAATGCAGACAACGTTCAGTGCTTTTAAAAGGACTCTTTGGCCCTGGCTGGGTAGCTTTGTTGGTTGGAGCACCAACGTTGTGGGTTGGATCCCAGGTTAGGGCACATGCAGGAATGAACTCATGAGTGCATGGATAAGTGAAACAACAGATCGATGCTCCTCTCTCTCCTTCTCTTCCTTTCTTCTTCTCTTTCTCTAAAAATCAAACAGTTAAAAAAATTTCTTTAAAAAGCATTCTTTGGTAACTATCTGAACTGGTAGTGCTAACCATGTCTGCTTTTCAGACTGGAAGGCGAACATGTTTCATTCCATAAGCAGTTTGGAGGAACAGAAGTCATCGTGACATCTATCATACAAGGAAGAGCTCTGTGCTCCTCTCTGTGCAGGTTATCTTGACCATTACGTAGTGTACGTAGTGTGTCACCCTTGGGAATGGAGGTCTTGGCTTTTTCCTCTTATTACAATAAAATATTTGTGTATGTGTGTATTTGTAAAATTAGATCTTTGAGATATTACTGTCCTGTGTTAAAATTCTATAATTTTAAGCACAAATGTGTGCAAAGCCAAATTAAGCTTAAATTTTATTTCAGTGAGCCAAGAGGAAAACTTGGGTAAAAATATCTTTTAACAATATTTCTAGTTTTTAAGTCAGATTATTTTTTGTAGTGAAACTACAAATGAGATATGTCAGGATTTTAAAAATATAAGGTTTTGTTTTTGTTTTGAAAAATCTTTGCAGCCAAAACTAATAATGAATGTAATGCTGTTGTCCTTTAAAGATGATCAGTCATCTAGATTTGAGTTATTAGTAAGGACTCACATTTTTTAAGAAATTGATTTGCCACCATCCTTTTGACTAAGCACATGCCCAGCCTTCAGCAGCAGCACAGATGAGGCCAGGGCCCTAGACCTTGGGGCATTCAGATTGCCATCTGGGACCTCATCTGGCCACTCAGAACGCCCTTGCCAGTGGATATAGACAGGGAGGACGCCTGGTCAGAGAGCAGCTGCCCTGCAGTCCTGGGAGAATGCTTGTGTAGCCAGAGCCGCTCCAGCTGACGAGCAGCACAGCCCGCCCAGTGAGAAGACGACTGCAGAGTTCACTTTGCAGAGAGCTCTCTCACCCAGCATTGCCTCCTAACCTTTCCGAAAGCTAGTTTCTGATCTTCACACCAAAGAGTTTTGCCATAGTTTTTGCCTTCTTGCTCTCCAACTTTACAAGAACCATGCCAACTTACTTATCAGTTTTATTATCTTAGCATGTCATGACAGACTTCTGGTCAGCCTGTCCAAGGGAAAATAGTGTAAAATCTAGAAATTTAGAATTGGAAGAGTTAGATGGATCTTTGTGTCTCGGTTTCAAAAGAGAAAACTTTCTTCTTATTTTAGAAGATGAAGAATATGGCAGCTGATTTTTAGCCTAGAGAGGTCCCTTAAGAGCAGTAGTATCTTTCTTCATCTGCTGGAATTTTAGAATTTTCTGCTAGAGATTTTAAAGCAGAGAGAACACCATTTTCAGCCTTATAACTGTTGGTACAAATAGAATTCAATATCAAATTCTATCTGCTACTTTGGGAAGTAAGTACTTCTTTAGATGCAGGGTTGCACTAAGGTTAAGATGCACTTACAGAATGACTATTCTGTGAAGAATTTAAATAATTAAACAAATTTTTTTAAACAGGGATTTCAAAAGAATTTTTCATATAATATTTGCTTGGATTTCATTTGGTAGGTTAACTTAAATTTATCAAAACCCCTTTAAAAGTATGTGTTTAATAACCATGAGTACTGTGAAAGTACCATGGAGCTGTTTTGGAAATTATGTCTTCAAAAGGTTTTGTCAGGTCTAGCATTCTGTTGTTATACATGGGTTGAAAAAAACAACCCAAAACCAAACAATTGTGCCTTTAAATAGCACAAGTACATTAGTAGCCCTGGCCATATAGTTTGGTTGGTTAGAGCATTGTCCTGAAGCATGGAGGTTGTCAGTTTGATTCCTGGTCAGGGCACATACAAGAACAGATGGATGTTTCTGTCTCTCTCGCCCTTCCTCTCACTACAGTCAGTAAAAACATTTTTAAAAAAAATTAAAAATATGTTTCATTAGTTATTAAGAATCTTATATTCCTTTCCATATGTTAGCCCAATGGTTCCAATAAAGGCCATTGAGTAATCAATTCTCAGTGGTTAGGAGGAGCTAATTTGTTCCTACATAGTAGTAATACTATAGGTTGAACTTAAAATGAAGGAGCTTTTGGTGCTGTTGAGAGTAGCAGTGGACAAGAATCGCAACTGGGCTTCCGTTCCCAGGTCTGCAAGTTACTGCCCACAGTGTGGGGATGTCCTTTAGCTTTCTCGAGCCTCAGTCATAATCGCCTGTGAAATGACAAGGGCAAACTGCCTGCTGCACAGGGGTTTTCTAAGGATTAAGTGGAGTAACGTGATTTGTAAAATGCAGAACACTAAGTAAATGTCAACTATTATTCATTTTTATAAGTATACTCTTTTTTTTCTAAATTAATATGTGTATGTGTTTAGCATTTTGCAGTCTCATTTTTCTATTACGTGGCCATTTTTGTATCTACAGCATATAGTGCAATGCTGGTGTACGGTGAGTTAGTGTTCAGTGAATATCCAGTAGAAATGAGATGTATGTGCATAAAATTTTTTACTTAACTTCATCAGCAAATGACAAGTCTTATCTCTAAGCTGCCTTTACAGATCATCTTTGGTTCAGCTCTTTTTGTTTATAAGTGAAAAAACTTATAAACAAAGTGTTTATGTAATTCACACCTGTAGTTCTTGGCAAAGCCAGGATAACCCAGGTCTAACTCCTTGAGGCTTACATAGACATGCAAGTGTCATAAGCTTCTCTGTATTAGGAAGGAAACTGTAGGCAGTTTTTTCTTGTTTCCTCCCTCTCTCAAGGGAATAAGGTCATAAAGTTAATTTTGTTTTCTCCTATCCCAAGTGGCAGTTGGTTTGGTTGCTAAGTAACTGTTCCAATTAATTGATACAGTTTTTTCATCTAGCAAAACTAAAATTTAATATTATTTAATTTTTTATAAACTTATTTATAATAGTAGAATTCATATATTTTTATGTCCAAAATTTACCTGGTTTTTTAATTTCAGCTTTTTAAAAAAATTTTTAAAATTTATTCATTTTAGAGAGGAGAGAGAGTGAGAGAGAGAGAGAGAGAAATGGGGGAGGAGCAGGAAGCATCAACTCCCATATGTGCCTTGACCAGACAAGTGCAGGGTTTTGAACTGGCGACCTCAGCGTTCCAGATCGACGCTTTATGCACTGCGCCACCACAGGTCAGGCCTAATCTCAGCTCTTCTTAATCTTTCTTTTGTTTTTGGTGTTACAAATTTAGAAACTTGTTACAGCCTTTAAGTTAAGTGCTTTGTTTTAGCCATTTTCCAGTATTTGAATTTTTAACTTAAATGTGACTGGATCAAATAGTCATATTGTGAACTGAGATAATCCCATGCTCAAGCCAGTGACCCCACACTCAAACTGGTGAGCGTGCTCTCAAGCCAGATAAACCCATGCTCAAGCCAGTGACCCCACACTCAAACTGGTGAGCGTGCTCTCAAGCCAGATAAACCCATGCTCAAGCCAGTGACCTCGGGGTTTCAAAGCTGGGACCTCAGCATCCCAGGTCAGCGCTCTATCCACTGCACCAACGTCAGTCAGGATCTGTTAGTTTCTTTTATTTTATAACTTTTATTTCCCATATGGTACCATAGATCATGGTTAAAGGCACGTATGTGGAAATAATATTGAGATATCTTAGCTGTGAGCAATTAATGAAAAAAATCACTAGTTTGTAAAATAATAAAGGTATTGTAAATTCATGGCCTTTTGGCACTTTATTGTGATGAAGAAATTAAAAGGACAAAATAGTTAAACTTAAGAGCTCTTAAAACTATTTTGAAGAGGAAATGTAGAGTTCATTTTTTTAAAGAATAAGGGTTTGATTTTAATTTTAGAGTGACATTTATTCCTTTTATTGCCTGTACACATCTTTAAATCATTTATGCTAGTCTCTTCCATCAAATACACTGCAATTCTCCTATCTCTTAAAGTTTATTTCTATAAATGAGGTGTAAAAATTTTTTTTTCAATTCAAGTTTACATTCAGTATTATTGATATTTTGGATTAGTTTCAGGTGTATAGCGTAGTGGTTAGACAATCATGTACTTCACAAAGTACTGATATTTCCAGTGGCCACCTGGCACCATACATAGTTATTACAATATTGGCTATATTTCCTTTACTGCACTTTAATAAATGAGGTTTTAAAAAAGTTAAATCAGATTGTAAATTCATGTAATTGAATAAAATTGTTTCTTTGTTTATGTTCTAATCTTCTGCCCCTAAATATGCCAGATGTTATTTGTGTTCAAGAAAGTCAATATAACTTTTAAAAAATTCTCCTTCCCCTCAAAGGTGTGCTTGCTCATACTCTCTTCATGCTAATTGAAAGTGAAAAGATAGGACTAAAACTGAAAAACGGAATTCTTTGTAACTGAAGATGGGTCTGAATTGCATGGTAGCAGGTGTTGGATGGTTCTTATATGGTTAGAATGATCCCCTCCATGGTTTTAGAGCAAATCTGTGGCTAGTCCATCTACACCTGAAAGTAGAAAGCTAGTATTTCCTGGTTGCTCCATTTGCTGTTTAAAGATGTAGCTTAAAATAGTCATCTATGGAGTTAAACTGATCCATGACAGCCCAACAGTGTTGGCCCAGCCTCTCCTGGCCCTGAACTATGCAACTATTTTAAGCTGTGACCCTAAGAACTGACAGGGCATACTGTACCCGCGTAGCACTGAACTCCAGTTCTGTATTTTCAGGGCTGGACAGATAGCTCTGAACTTCTCTCCAGTTAACACTGTCATTCGGACATTTTGGGAATCCTCACAATCACCTACTAGCTTTTTTTTTTTTAATTTTTTTTAAAAAATTATTTTATTTTTTACAGAGAGAGTGAGTCAGAGAGAGGGATAGGCAGGAACTGAGAGAAATGAGAAGCATCAATCATTAGTGTTTCATTGCGTGGTGCAAAACCTTAGTTCATTGATTGCTCTCTCGTATGTTCCTTGACCGCAGGCCTTCAGCAGACCGAGTAACCCCTTGCTGGAACCAGTGACCTTGGGTTCAAACTGGTGAGCTTTGCTCAAACCAGATGAGCCCGTGCTCTAGCTGGCGACCTCGGGGTCTCGAACCTGGGTCCTCGGCATCCCAGTCCGACGCTCTCTCCACTGCGCCACCGCCTGGTCAGGCAAGCTTGTCTTGATAGATAAGATTTCATGAAATAAATACCATTGTAGGTGAAAAAAAGATAAAACACAAACCCTGTATTTCACCTATTTATTTTCAACATTGCTTGTTTGGATCAACTATGTGTAAAACAGAAAAATCCCGAGAGTCATTGATTATTATTGTTATAAGAGTTGCTATTTTTAGATGGTTAGTACACTAGTGCCTGATTCAGTGATTGCCTTTGCCCGTATTCTCTGCTCTCACGTCAGATTGCTTTTTCCCTTCTTAGTTCCTATTTTACCCATTTAGTTGTTGGTGTCCCTGGTTGCTGATTTTCTCTTTTTTGTATTACTTGCACCCTCTCAGCTACATATCTGTTTTTTGTGTGTGATTATTCCTTAAGTTCCTATTAAGTGTAGAAACAAGCCAAGTTCCTAGAACATAAAGATGATATAAGACACAGTCCTTACCTTCTTAAAGCTTCTGTTTTAGTCGAGGAGCCAGAAAGTTCCTTAATATTAAAGATAGTATATATTAGTAATAATAGAGTAGCATATACCAAAAGCAAACTGAATGGTAAAAGGTAGTGATACTGAAATTGAGAACAGGAAGAAGTCACTCAGAAGCAGGGCAGAAATGAAAGGCTTCATGAAGCCTAGGAGGCTTGAACTGATTGTTGAAGGGAAGTCCAAAAACCTTGCATGGAGAAAGAAGGCGGTATAGGTAAAGAAACAGCAGGTGCAAAACAGGGGGCTGGAATATGCTTTACATAGTTAAAAAGAAATGGTAGATGATTTAAGTTAGTGGAGACTTGGAGAGAAATGTTGGAAGATGAGGTTGGCAGGGTTAGTAGGAGTCTTGTTCTAGAATGACAGTGTCAGACCAGGGACAGGTGACAGGGCATTGAGGGAGAGTGAACATGTTATTGGAGGGTTAGGGGAAGGAAACTTTTAATTTATAAAGTGCTATTTTAGTTTTATTTTTTAGCAGACATAGGAGCAACAGGGAAATCAATTTGGGACCAGAAAGTCAGTTGAGATATAATGGGAAATATGAATTTGGGTATGAAGTGTTTGATTCAGAATACTTTAAGAAAACAATTCGCCTGACCAGGCAGTGGCACAGTGGATAGAGCATAGAACTGGGATGCGGAAGACCCAGGTTCGAGACCCCGAGGTCACCAGCCTGAATGTGGGCTCACCTGGTTTGAGCAAAGCTCACTACCTTGGACCCAAGGTCGCTGGCTTGAGCAAGGGGTTACTCAATCTGCTGAAGGCCCACGGTCAAAGCACATATGAGAAAGCAATCAATGAACAACTAAGGTGTCGCAACGAAAAACTGATGATTGATGTTTCTCATCTCTCTCCATTTCTGTCTGTCTGTCCCTATCTATCCCTCTCTCTGACCCTCTCTCTGTCTCTGTAAAAAAACAAAAATAAAACAAAAACAATTCACAGGATTCAGTGCATGACTATAGAGAAGAAAAATAACAAAGGTAATTTTAAAAAATTTATTTTTTTTTTTTTTCATTTTTCTGAAGCTGGAAACAGGGAGAGACAGTCAGACAGACTCCCGCATGCGCCCGACCGGGATCCACCCGGCACGCCCACCAGGGGCGACGCTCTGCCCACCAGGGGGCGATGCTCTGCCCATCCTGGGCGTCGCCATGTTGTAACCAGAGCCACTCTAGCGCCTGAGGCAGAGGCCACAGAGCCATCCCCAGCGCCCGGGCCATCTTTGCTCCAATGGAGCCTTGGCTGCGGGAGGGGAAGAGAGAGACAGAGAGGAAAGCGTGGCGGAGGGGTGGAGAAGCAAATGGGCGCTTCTCCTGTGTGCCCTGGCCGGGAATCGAACCCGGGTCCTCCGCACGCTAGGCCAACGCTCTACCGCTGAGCCAACCGGCCAGGGCAAAAAATTTATTTTAAGGAGCTTTGTTGTTCCACTTATGCATTCATTGGTTGATTCTTGTATGTGCCATGACTGGGGATCAAACCCTCAACCTTGGTGTATGAGGACGATGCTCTAACCAACTGACGTAGTCAGCCAGGACTTAAGATTAATTCTTTAGAGTATGAACCTAGGTGACCATGAGAGAAATTGTACCATTAGAAGAAATGACATTGAGAAAAAGAAGATGATGAACCTAAATTTGAATATTTGTTAAGTTTGAGTTAATAGTATAACATTTCATTGGGGATAATCCATTCTGTGTTTGGAGATTGATTCTGAAAGGAGGGATCAGAGTTGACATTCTAGATGTGGAAGTCTTCTACATAGAGATGATGGTTGAAATGATCACAGTATGTGAAATTGATGAGGGAAACAGTTTTGAATTTGAAGTGCAAGAATGAGAACTAGCCTTAGGGTTACACTCTGTTTTGGAGACAAAAGAAGAAAGTTAAGTCAAGGAAAGTGAGAGCATCAGAGAGAGAAGATGAATCAGGGTGGTATGTCAATAGCTAAGAGGAATCTCAAGAGTGTTGAATGTTAAGAAGATGACTTAGAGCAGTGGTAGTCACCCTGGTCCCTACTGCCCACTCGTGGACGTTCCAGCTTTCATGGTAGGCGGTAGCGGAGCTACCAAAGTATAAATAAAAAGATAGATTTAACTATAGTAAGTTGTTTTATAAAGATTTATTCTGCCAAACTTAGCGAAAATCCGACATAAAGTACTTGGTAAGTAATTATTATTATATGCTTTAACTTGCTGTAACTCTGCTTTATAAATTTTATAAAGTAAACTGGTGGGCGACTAGAAAATTTTACTACTAACAGTGATACAAAAGTGGGCAGTAGGTATAAAAAGGTTGACTACCCCTGACTTAGAGAGTGATAGTTGAGAAAAGTTCATTGGATGTAGTGTTTGAATCATTTGATAAGATGTGAGAACTGTGCTGTTCAATATGAAGGCTACCAGCAACATATGACTATTTAAGGTAAAATTAATTAATATTAAAAATTTATTTCCTCGTGTTCTAACCACACCTCAATCGCTAACAGCCACATGTGGCTAGAGGCTGAGTATTGAACAGCCCTAATAAAGTGTGTGTGTGTGTGTGTGTGTGTGTGTGTGTGTGTGTGTTATTTATTTATTTTTTCCCTGTATTTTTTCGAAGTTAGAAGCGGGGAGGCAGTCAGACAGACTCCTGCATGCGTCCAACTGGGATCCACCTGGCACACCCACCAGGGGGCGATGCTCTGCCGATCTGGGGAGTTGCTCCTCTGCGTCTGGAACCATTCCAGCGCCTGAGGCAGAGGCCTTGGAGCTGTACTCAGCCCCCTGGGCCGACTTTGCTCCAGTGGAGCCTTGGCCAGGAGAGGAAGAGAGAGACAGAGAGGAAAGAGAGGGGGAGGGGTGGAGAAATACTACAGCAAAACTGAAAGCATTTAAATTGACGAGTGCTGAAAATATTGACCGAGCATATATAGGATACATTTTGGAAAACTTTGATAGAAACAAGAGAAAGACAGTATCTTGGGATCTGAGAAAGGCTCTTTAAGACTGTGGTTATGTTCATTTGGTAAATGTGTACCGAGGGCCTTTATTTGCCAAGTACTGTGCTTCATATCTACACCCAATACTGAAGAAGGTATTAAAGAATATATATAGGCCTTGGCTGGCTGGTTCAGCGTTAGAGCGTTGACCCAGTATGTGGGAGTCTGAGGTTTGATTCCTGGTCAGGACACACAAGAGAGGTGACCATCTGCTTCTCCCCCGCCTCCCCCTTCTCTCTCTTTCTCTCTCTCTCTCTCTCTTTTCCCTTCTTGCAGCCTTGACTCAGCTGATTCAATCACATTGGCCCTGGGTGCTGAGGATGGCTCCATGGAGCCTCTGCCTCAGGCGCTGCTAAAAATAGCTAGGTTGGGAGTGGCCCCTGGTAGGCAGAGCTTCGGCCCCAGATGGGGTTGCTGGGTGGATCCTGGTCGGGGGGCATGTGGGGTCTGTCTCTATATCTCCCGCTTTCACTTAAAAAACATGTATATATGATTGGAACAAGGATGTTGGGGATTAGAGAACAGACTAGGTATGCTATAGTGTGATGGTGCTTTAAATAGAAGGACCTGTCTTCTGTGGGAACATAGAAGTGTACTACATAGTCATAGGAGAGAATTTGTGAGGAAGGTTTCTGGAGGAGATGATAGGAGATAGCTCAGGTAGAAAGGATATTCTGGGCAAAAGGTCAGTCGTGTAATAGCAAAATGTGAACGCGATCAGGGAACGACAGCGAGTTTCATGCTTTCAGACCAGGAGTTCATGTGCTGTGGTCAGATGATAAGGGGCCAAGAAGTGGAGGTTCTTTCCTTGCCTGCCAGTGTAAGGAGATTAGTGCCATCCTGAAAGCTGTGGGAGCCTGTCCGGGACTTTAAGAAGTGGAGTGTCCTGGTGAAATTTAGGTTTTAGATTGCACAGTGAGGACATGGAGGACGAGCGCCAATCTGGTTGGAAGGAAGGTGGTGGTGGAGAGGGAGGTACTGTGGAGACAGGGTGGAGGTTAAGGAGCAAACTGAGCATGTTTCCGAAGCAGTAGTAGGAGATGAAGTCAAATTGTTTTTTGAAGAGAATCACCACCAGGTATGTCAGAAGTTCAAAGAGGCAAACAAAGGATTAGTAAAGAATGCCAATGAAGCCAGAGCAGTGCTGGCTTGAGAGTGTGGGTCCAATCAGGGACTAGAGAGCAAGGACAGGATGAAGGTGATGGTCACAAGCACTGGGGGGAGGAATGGCAGAAGGTTGAACGAGGGGTCAGAGAAGAGGCAGTGCCAGCAAAGCTTGCCATCTGGGAGGTGGAGCAGTTCTAATTGATGACAGTTTGAGCCAGGGTCCTGTTTTATAGGAAACATGACTGATTTTTGTTTCCAAACCTACTTCCCTGCTGGGTTCTCCTTGTGACCCAGACCAGCCTTCTTATCTGACTTGATAACAGCTTTTAACTGTTTGTAGTTTTATACCCAAACCTTGGAATTAGACCTTGATGCAGTTTTTGGTTTTGTCACTTAAATCTTGATCAAGTGTTTCTTTAGATATGAGTGTCCTCAACTGTACAATCACAATAATCAACATTACTTAAGTGGACTAATAATGTAACATGCTTTGCACAGTGCTTAGAATACAGAAAAGTTCTCACTAAGTGCTAGCAGCTACTTATTATAATCTTGTTTTAAAATACTTTATTGATTGATTTGAGAGAGAGAGAGAAAGAGAGAGAGAGAGAGAGAAAGGGGCGGGGGCAAGTGGGAAGTATCAATCCTGGTAGCTTTTAATTGCTATAGTTGCTTCTCGACCAAGCCCTGGGTTTCAAACTGGCAGCCCCAGCGTTCCAGGTTGGCGCTTTATCTGATAGTGCGCCCCCACAGGTCAGGCATAGTTGTTATTGTATCCAGTTTTTCCTTTCGATTACTAGTATTCTTTTTCTGGGCCTCGTCATCTTCTAGAAGGTAAAAATTGGCTTCTCTGCCTGTAGCTTTTCTGTCACATAGCTGACATTCCAGGGTTTTCCTAAAATCCAGCTTTGATTATGCACTCATTTCCCTTCCTCAAAACCATAGATTTCCAGTTGTAGACATTTCAAGTTACTGAAACATTTTTTAATGTCTTAAAAAAATTTTTTTTAATTTATTGACTTTAAGCCTGACCTGTGGTGGCGCAGTAGATAAAGCAATGACCTGGAACGCTGGGTCGCCAGTTCGGAGCCCTGGGCTTGCCTGATGAAAGCACATGTGAGAAGCAGCTGTGCGAGTTGGTGCTTCCCGCCCCCAACCATTTCTCTCTCTCTGTCTCTCTCCTTCCCCCCATCTCTCTGCTCTCTAAAAAATCAGTAGATTTATTGATTTGAGAGAGAGAAAGAGAGAGGAAGGGAGAGAGAAAAGAGACGACTTGCTGTTCACCTATGTATGCATTCATTGGTTGACTCTTGTACGTGCCTGACTGGGGATCAAACGTGCACCCTTGGCCAGTGGGACAGTGCTCTAGCCACCTGAGCACCCGGCCAGGGCTCAGTGATTACAACTTTAATACATGTCATTTTCCAACAGTGAAAGCCCCGACGATAGGGCGAAGTCTGCAGTAGAGACCACATCAGTCTCGGACTGCCTGTGGTGTTCTGAAGGACTGGAACAGCATTACAGTTTTAAAACTACGTAGGTCTTAAAATCCCACCTACAAGTAATCAGATTTTCCTTTGATATTTTTTACCACCCTTCATTAAATAATGAATGGAATGTGAGGAAATTAGAAAAAAATTTTCCCAATTTTGTTTCAAAGAAATACCCAGATTCTTCTGGGGCTTGTCGTTTGCCTACTGGGAAGGATTTCTACAACATAAACTTTTCCCTATATGGACAAAGAATTGAGAAAAGTGACCCTTAATTCAGATAAAGGCCAGAATAAATAGAAATGACTGGAAGTCAGAGAGAAGTGTATGCCTTTGCTTTGACTGAGTTATCTGTGTGTTCCTAACCTGGGGAGGCACTCACTGAACGCGTGTGGCAGTTAACTGAACTGAGTACTTGCACTGGGATTGCTTTATACTATACGTTTAATTGTGTGTCAGTCCTTCCTAAATTATGAGGAGGAAAAATATATACGAGTTAAGTAATTTTGTGTGCCCATGGCTAATTTGTAACCCTGAGAATTGCATAGTAATGTTCTATAAACCAATCATTTTGAAGGGAAATGTGAACTTTTATTATACACTAACAGATATTTTTATCATTGAAAACATCATCATTCCAGTGGTAATATTGTAGAAACAATATTGGTGCAAGTTAAGAAATAAGATTTTCTTTGGAATATGGGCTCTAGAAAATGACTTGGCCACACTTAAATACTTAAACTTATTTAAGAGCCAGTCAGTGCCATGCATTTTTTTTTCTCTTTGTTCGACTTCTTTTTTTTAAGATTTTATTTATTCATTATAGAGAGGAGAGAGAGAGAGAGAGAGAGAGAAGGGGGGAGGAGCAGGAAGCATCAACTCCTGTATGTGCCTTGACCGGGCAAGCCCAGGGTTTTGAACCGGCAACCTCAGCGTTTCCAGGTTGACGCTTTATCCACTGAGCCACCACAGGTCAGGCCATGCATTTTTAAAAGTAGGCATTTATGAAGGTCTGTTAACTTCCCCATGAAATGGTAGGGAATTGCCAGTGTCTGTGGTGTTAGTTTGGGAGTTGCTACCACTGCCTTTTCAGATTTCTTATACAGGCACAATTAATTGTAATGACTCAGTGCATATTTTGTATGTTTTTGCATAAATTTGCAAACTATATTTGCTTAAGAAAACTCTAAAAGTTGTCAACCTGCTTTTAAGTTAAATTACTTATATTTTACTGCATTACTGAAGTGTTTGTGTGTAGAATATTTGTATTTACTATGGGGAGATAGTTTTCATGTTTTAGAGTAAGGCTTCCCTCAGATGTTCTTTGATAGTGTCAAAATAAAGCTATGATTTAGAAACTGGTTTTCAAGTTCAAATTTTATTTTTATTTTTATTGTATTTTTCTGAAGTTGGAAACGAGGAGGCAGTCAGACAGACTCCCGCATGCGCCCGACTGGGATCCACCCGGCATGCCCACCAGGGGGCGATGCTGTGCCGCAACCAGAGCCACTCTAGCGCCTGAGGCAGAGGCCACAGAGCCATCCCCAGCACCCGGGCCAACCCTGCTCCAATGGAGCCTCAGCTGCAGGAGGGGAAGAGAGAGACAGAGAGGAAGGAGAGGGGGAGGGGTGGAGAAGCAGATGGGCGCGTCTCCTGTGTGCCCTGGCCGGAAATCGAACCCGGGACTCCTGCACGCCAGGCCGACACTCTACCACTGAGCCAACTGGCCAGGGCCTTCAAGTTCAAATTTTAGACAAATTGATTTATAAAGTCATGTTTTACAAGAGGCCGATTTATAAACTAGAATACTATTTTTGTTTTTGTTTGTAGTATAAGCTAAGAGTGAAATCTTTGCAATTACTGGAATGTTTTTTTCTTTTCTTTTTGTGACAGAGACAGAGAGAGAGTCAGAGAGAGAAATAAGGACAGACAGACAGGAAGGGAGATGAGAAGCATCAATTCTTTGTTACGGCACCTTAGTTGTTCATTTAATTGCTTTCTCATGTTCCTTGAAGGGGGAGCTACAGCAGAGCAAGTGACCCCTAGCTCAAGCCAGTGACCCTGCACTCAAGCTGGATGAGCCCGCGCTCAAGCCAGCAACCTCGGGGTTTTGAACCAGAGTCCTTTGTGTTCCAGTCTGATGCTCTATCCACTGTACCGCTGCCTGGTCAGGCACTGGAGTATTCTTAAGTTTCTATTCCTGGTGTCAAAGTTCTTGAGAAACCCAATAATAATCAAAATTAGTTTTTGAGCATGGAGTCAGTGCAGTAGGAGACAGGCAGTCTTTTGGAGTAATGATCTGTCTCAGCAGGCTACGTGTGAAGTGGAAGGACCTAATGTGCTACCTGATGGTGGATTGTATTCTCTGTGGGATTGAAGCTGCCTCTACTACCGTAGAGTTTATCTTTCTTATAAATAGAGTATTGTCACTTTCTAGTGGTTTTAAAAAATATGGTAGTTCTAGATAGATAGTGATAAATTCTTACTATTCACTTTTTTCCATATTCTATATTGAACATTAAAAATGTCACTGGGTTTCTTCAAGAATAGCATTTTTTAAAAACTGATTTTTAAAGAGAGGGTGGGAGAGAGAGAGAAACAGGAAAGGAGAGAGAAAGTGAGAGGCATCAATTTGTAGTTCTACTTTAGTTGTGCATTGATTGATTCTCATATGTGCCTTGACGGGCAAAGGCCAAACAGAGCCAGTGACCCTGGGCTCAAGCCAGTGACCTTGGGATCATGTTCATGATTGCCGTGCTCCAGCCAGCAACCCCACGCTCAAGCTAGCGATCTCAGTGTTCTGGGTCAGTGATCTATCCACTGAGCACCACTACTCAGGCAAGAAGAGCATCTTAAAATTAAACTTCAGTTGTACTTTTACATCTAAAATTCTATAGAGAAAATTATTTTTGCAGTGAATATGTTAATGTATTTAATGTTCTTTTTTTTTTTTTTTGTATTTTTCTGAAGCTGGAAACGGGGAGAGACAGTCAGACAGACTCCTGCATGCGCCCGACCGGGATCCACCCGGCACGCCCACCAGGGGCGACGCTCTGCCCACCAGGGGGCGACGCTCTGCCGTGACCAGAGCCACTCTAGCGCCTGGAGCAGAGGCCAAGGAGCCATCCCCAGCGCCCAGGCCATCTTTGCTCCAATGGAGCCTTGGCTGCGGGAGGGGAAGAGAGAGACAGAGAGGAAGGAGAGGGGGAGGGGTGGAGAAGCAGATGGGCGCTTCTCCTGTGTGCCCTGGCCGGGAACCGAACCCGGGTCCCCCGCACACCAGGCCGACGCTCTACCGCTGAGCCAACCGGCCAGGGCCTATTTAATGTTCTTATCAGAAACAGTTTTATATGCTGATTTTTTTTAGCAGTCCTCAAATCTTGGTATGACTCTTCTGGGAAATTTATTATCCTTGTGATGACTGCTCTGCTTTTTAAAAAACATTTTAGAAAGAAAGATAGATAGATAGATAGATAGATCTCAAGTCAAGTTACAACCATCTCAAACCGTATCAGTGAGGTAGATTTTGAACAAACTTAGCTGTGAGCTAAGCAGTGTTGAGTACATAGGAGGTACTCAGGAAATGCTTGTTGAATGAATAAATTTCACTTGTATACTTAGATTCTCATCCAGAAATCTAAGATTTGTGGAAATCTGAATGGCTGTTGTTAAGTATTTGTACTTAATAAATTGTATAATTTCTTATAGATTGGAGTTAACTGATATTCCTCTTACCTGTTTATAATATTCCAGATATTGTGCTAAGTGTATTATATACATTGTCTCAGTTAATCCCCATCATTTTCAGGTCCTCAAAGAAGAAACTGCAGAGAGAATTAGAACTCAAAGAAAGATCTGCCTGACCCCAAAACTCTGTTTAATCTGTAGATTGCTAAACTGTTGTGCCTCCTCAGTAGCTTGGTATTGGTTTACAAATTAACATGACCCATGGTATGTAAATAGTCCTGGAAGTTATTGGCTAATATGGTTCACCTTCATTTAGGAAGTGCAGAGAGCATTCAGTTGTTTCTTAATATTTTCAGTTTACAATTCATCTGTAGAAAACACATAGTTATGGCTCTTAAATAAGATAAAGCAATATTTTATAATTAATAAATATAATTTCTAAACTTGCGATATTATTCTTTTTATTACCACTGTACTATGGAGTCTATGCAAGTCATATGTCTGTCAAAGCCTATTTCCAAATTTATATTACGTCCTTTTAAAGATGTTAATTCAGTTGTGTAGTTTCTGTTATTTATGGAGACTTACGTAGTTTATAGTTTTTCTAGATAACATACAAATGTACCATATTATGATTTTTCAAAAATTTCAAAATTAGTTATGGTTGTTTATAATGATATGAATAATTAAGGGCCATGATCATTAGTTAGTTGGAAATTCAGTTTAAGCAGGGTTTGTAATTGTCAGCAATATTGACATTTTAGGCCAGATATTCTGTATCTGTACTGTGTAAAATGTGTAGCAGTGTCCCGGTCTCTGCCCACTGGATGGATACCAATAGTAGTTCCCCAAGTTGTGACAACCAGAAATATATCCAGATATTTCCACATACCCCCTGAAGACAAAATTACCTTTATTGAGAACCACTAGTTGAGATTTAGAACCAACAAAAGTAGGATTCTTTTTCTAGTTACCTTTTTTTTGAAAAGCTTTATTGAAGTATGATTAATATACCATACAGTTCAGCCATTTAAAATTTACATTGCAGTGGCTTTTAGTATATTGACAGAGTGTGCAGGGTATCACCCTGGTCTAATTTTAGGGCATTTTTGTAACCTCATAAAGAAATCCCAGACGCATTAACCGTCTCTCCTTGGTTTTTTCTTGGCCCCCCCCCCCGCCCCGCCCGCCCCGCCCCAGCCGTAGACATAACTGCTTATCTTTTTATGTCTAGGAATGTACAGCTTCCTTGTTTAAGTCAGATTCTAAAGCAAACCAAAGTCTGCTACAGACTATTTGCTGAAATTTATTGGCAATGTAGAGAGACATATATTCTTTCCTGTATATATTTTCAGAGGCCCTTAGACATTTGTTTAGACAGACTCCCAAGTTTAATCTGTAAAGGAAATAAACCTAAATAGGCTGAGTTAAGAATTATTTCACAATTATTCAGAACAGTAAGAAGTTCCGCTAGCCCTCCATGGCAGGTATTATGTTATAGAAATGAACAGTTTTTGTTTTTCCTGATCAATTCTAGTAGATAGCCTTATTTCCTACCTATGTGTAAAAAGCACAGTTATAAAGCACATGAACCTATTTAGAACCTGCTGGATTTTAAGCAGGGAAATGACACAATCTGACTTAGGTTTTAGAATGAGTCATCTGGGAGCTGTGTTAAGAATCAATTTATAAAGCAGGGCAGTGATGGCAGGGAGACCAGCTAGGAAACGGTTGTGATGATCAAGTGAGAGGAAGTGGAGGCTTGGAAGGTATAAGCCAGGGGTCCCCAAACTTTTTACACGGGGGGCCAGTTCACTGTCCCTCAGACCGTGGGAGGGCCGGACTATAAAAAAAACTATGGCCTGACCTGTGGTGGCGCAGTGGATAAAGTGTCGACCTGGAATGCTGAGGTCGCCGGTTCAAAACCCTGGGCTTGCCTGGTCAAGGCACATATGGGAGTTGATGCTTCCTGCTCCTCCCCCCTTCTCTCTCTATCTCTCTCCTCTCTCTCTCCTTTCTAAAATGAATAAATAAAAATTAAAAAATAAAAAAAGTATGAACAAATCCCTATGCACACTGCACATATCTTATTTTAAAGTAAAAAAACAAAACGGGAACAAATACAATATTTAAAATAAAAAACAAGTAAATTTAAATCAACAAACTGACCAGTATTTCAATGGGAACTATGGGCCTGCTTTTGGCTAATGAGATGGACAATGTGCTCCTTTAATTGACCACCAATGAAAGAGGTGCCCCTTCCCGAAGTGCAGCGGGGGGCTGGATAAATGGCCTCAGGGGGCCGCATGTGGCCCACGGGCCCGTAGTTTGGGGACCCCTGGTATAAGCAGGGAAGGTGGGGGGAGAAGGCTTTAATGGTAGATTGATTTGGAAGGAGCGGTCAGCAGGGTAGGTACTAGACTGTTACAGAAAGATGGGAATCAGATTACTCCAGGGTTTGACCTAAGCAGTGAGTAGGTGTGGTTGTATGCTTGTCTGAAGAAATTGGAAATTATGATCATAGTCAAATATATCACTGTTTTGTTTTGTCTTTGGGGTTTTGTGCTAAAAGGCCTTGTGCTGCTTCTGTATTTTCTTCTAATACTTTTTTGTTCTGTTTTGTTTTATAGTTTGGTGGGGTTTTTTATGTTTAGTTTCTTTTAAAAATAGAAATGTGTTTGCAGTTTATTTCTGTGTATGGTATGAGATTATCTAAATTGTTTTGCCCCACCCTCACCCATGCACACCCAGATAGCCGTAGTCCCAGACCAGAATATTTATTTCCTACTTTCCCCTCTCTTTTTGCGTTACCCACGCATCTGTTTCAGGAACCCTGTATTCAGGGTGGTGGAGTTCAACTTGAGCAGGGCCTTGGAGGCTTTGGTAAGGAGGTTGGTGGCCTGTACTTGGTTGGTAGCAGTGGAAACACAGTCGTACTTAGGTATGTTGAACTTGAATTGTTTGTGACATCTAGGTGAAGAAGTCAAGAGAATTGTCAGGCTTCACTATATAAACTCAAATAGATTTGCTTTATATTATTCATTCAAATAATTTCCCAGTGGTCTAGGTGTTAAATAAATGCTTATGGTATGGGAGCTTGAGGAGATGGTCATGGGAGCTGAGGACAGTGAACAGCCAGGGATCTCTAGCAGTTTTATTTTTATTTTTTTATATTTTAATTTTTATTTAGTGATTTAAGGGACACACACACACACACACACACACACACACACACACACATGAACATCACCCTGCTCCTGTATGTGCCCTGACCGGGGATCAAACCGGCAAC
Source organism: Saccopteryx leptura (assembly GCF_036850995.1). Classification (NCBI taxonomy): domain Eukaryota; kingdom Metazoa; phylum Chordata; class Mammalia; order Chiroptera; family Emballonuridae; genus Saccopteryx; species Saccopteryx leptura. The sequence continues at coordinate 18,093,742 of NC_089514.1, read as the reverse complement.
ATCTCTGCCTCAGGCTGATGCTTCAGCCAGCCACACTATCCGGCCAGGGCTCTTGTGCAGTTTTTTGATATAATGAAGGGTTTCTTAAGTATCATTGCAATGGGAAAGGAATGATCAACTGTTGTATGACCAGTAGCTGGAAAAATTATGATCAGAAATATCTCATGACTTCAGGAGATGTAAAGAAGACTCTCCCACTTACAATACCTGTGCCTCCATAGGGACCAGGCTGTAAAGACTGTGTATGGTGCTGGTTCAGATAGAACTCCTGTTTCTAGCAGTGCAGGGTTTGCGGTAAGCAGGGAGTATATGTATCACTGGGCTTCTGGATACACAAGTAGTCTGAATAGTTTGCATGGTCCAGGTTATCCTTAAGGGATCTGGTTTTAGTCAATATATAAAACTTATATGTGCTCAAAAGCTACAATGAAGCATAGTATATATAATTATACTTTACATTTACCAGTATTTTCTCATGTATAAGATGTCCCCCCAAATTTGGAGTCTAAAAACTGGGTGTATCTTATATAGTGGTTGTAGATTTTTTTACTTGCATTTTCCGCTTGAGGAGTTGTATGAATTTTATGATGAATAAAACTTGAGTTCAATAACTTTAAGTAATACTTTTTCCCCAAAAAATTACTGGCCCCCAAATTAAGGTGCGTCTTATACATGGGGAAATACAGTATGTATTGCTTTACAATTTACAAAGCCTTTACCAATTGGGAAATCAACTTGATCTTCATAAGTAACTCTTTAGGTAGGGGACAGGTATTTTAGGGAGGTCAGCATTGTTAAGAGTCGAGGAAACGGGTAGTCTCCGAGTGTGCAGGGAGAGACCTCTATGCTGAGGCCTGGGGGGGTGGAGGCACACTTGAACAGGGCTTTGGTAAGGGGTTGTGGCTTATACCGGATTTGGCTGGTAGCAGTAGAAATAAAAGTCCTCTGAGGTGTGTTGAACCTCCAGGTACAGTCATTGAAGGGGACGTGAATTTACAACTTCTGACTTGACTGGCATTGCTTTACCTATCATACCATTTTACTTCAGAGGTGAACAAAAATTTAAACGTTAGTAGAAGAACTACAGTGTGTATCCTTACTAGAGTGACAAAATACATATTTTTATTTGTATTGTCGTTCAGTGCTACCAGAGGTATCAAGTGCTGTGAATACACAGGGGAGTGTGAGATTTACTTTGGCTGGCAGAGCGAGAGGTTTAATTTTGTTTAGAAAATGTGTGCTGTTTTCTCACTTGCTAATTTCCATTGTCTTTTCTTGGTTGCTATGCATAAAGTACTTCATATACAGCTTCAAAATAAGCCCTTTTATTTTATACCCAGCACTCACGTGTTTGTTTCTGCAGCTGGATTTTCTTCAGCAGTAACAATGGCTAACATGTAACGAACAGTTATGTGCCCAGGGGTGTGATAAGGGGTTTGTTAAAATTAACTTTTTAAATCCTTATATCAATTCTCTGAGGTGGGAGCATTCTTATATAAACAGGTTTTTTCTTTCCTGCCTATTCATATACTTTCTATTCCCTCAGCAGTTGGGGAGAAAGTAGGCTGTGTTGAAAGAAAGGATAATTATAAGGGATACTCACGTGCACATAAGGATCAATTTAAGCCATCTAAATAGCTATTTTTGTCATTTTATGTATTATTTATCATATTTTTCCTAAGTGAAGAAGCCAAGTTGGTGTATGTGCTGACCTGAGAGGTGAAGTCTAAGCTATCTAAAATGAGTGAACAAAGTAGTAATACCTATCCTAAATGTTGTGTTTTATGCTTATAGTAACAGTATGAAATAAACATGGGTGCTTTTGCATTTTAAAAAACTAACTCGGTGTGCATAATTTAAAACAGTCATCAATAAAGAGATGTTTGCTGAATTTGAAGTATTTAGAAATGAGAAGTGTCCATAAAACTTAATCATTTTAGTTAGTTTTCATTCATTTTCTTAGAATGAATATGTTCCTTACTGTGGAAATGGTAATAATAATGCTTTGTATTTATAAAGCATCTTTCATCTGAGGATTTCAAAGTGCTTTTCGAATAATGTCTCATGAATTCTCACAGCACTTTAGTGAGGTAGGTAGGTGGCAAGTATTATTATCTTCATTTTACAGATGGAGAAATTAAGCCACAGGAGGGTTAAACGATTTATGTATGTAGACCCACCAACCAGACAGAGGCAGCCTGAGCTACAAAAGTAAAAATACTATATTTTAGGAGGATTGGCATAGTATAAGTCATTAACCCTTTTGCTTTGTACTTGAATTATTAGAACAAATATGGTAGCTTTATAATGTTCACATTGGAATTACTGTTTTCCTTTATTGAGTAGAAAACATTATAATACTTTTTTCCTCTCTGTTTTTAGGTCAGCAGCAAGGACAAGATGGAGTAAAAGTCCAACAAGCTACAATAGCTCCTGTAACTGTGGCAGTTGGAGGAATTGCTAATGCAACGATAGGTGCTGTTAGTCCTGACCAACTCACACAAGTGCATTTGCAGCAAGGCCAGCCCGCTTCTGATCAAGAGGTACAGCCTGGCAAGAGGCTTCGAAGAGTTGCCTGTTCCTGTCCTAACTGTAGGGAAGGAGAAGGAAGGTAAATGCTCCGTTGCCAACTCTGTCTCTTTGGAAGGCATAAAATAGTTAAAACCAAGCCATTGATTGGGTATTTTGATAATTAGAACATTTGCTAGCTTTGTAGTGCAGAAGTTGAGATATAATATTGTTATGAAGGGCATTAAATTGAGCTATTCTAGGAATAGTTCTCCACCTTATACTTTTTTGAAATTTTTTTACTTTTTTCATTTATCATATAAAATTTTTTTTTTTAATTAAATGAGAGAAGGGGAGGCAGAGAGACAGACTCCTGCATGTATCCCTACTAGGATCCAACTGGAAAACCCCCTAAAGGTGATGCTCTTCCCATTTGGGCTGTTGCTCCATTGCTTAGCAACCAAGCTATTTTTATCACCTGAGGCAAAGGCCACAGAGCCATTCACAGTACCTGGGGCCAACTCACTGGAACCATCAAGCCATGGCTGTGGGAGGAGAAGAGAGGGAAAAAAATGGAGGGGTGGAGAAGCAGGTGGTCACTTCCTTTGTGTTCCCTGACCAGGAATTGAACCCGGAACATCCACATGTTGCGCCAACACTACCACTGAACTGACTGGCCAGGACCCATTTAAAAATTTTAAACAGCTCTATTGATATAAAACTCACATGCCATACAATTCAGTCAAAGTGTACATTTCAGTAGTTTTTAATATATTCACAGAATTGTACATCCGTCACCACAATTAATTTTAGCACATATTTGTAATCCCCACAGGAAACCTTGTGTTCTTGAGCCATCACCCCTTCATTCCCAACCCTCTCACCTCTAGGCAACCACTAACAGTGTTTCTGTCTTTCTAGATTTGCCTATTCTGAACATCATGTAATGGAATCATATAATATGAGGTCTTTGTGACTTGTTTTATTCATTTAGCATAATGTTTTCAAAGTTTTTCTATTAAAGCATTCATCGCACTTTATTTTTTTAATGAATAAATAATATTTTGTTGTACACACACACACACATACAACACACACACATACAACACACACACACAGTATTTTACTTTTCCAATCATCGGTTGATGGATATTTGGCATTTTCCACCTGTTGGCAATTATACTGCTATGAACATTCTTATACAACTCTTTGTTTAGACATATGTTTTCATTTCCCTTAGGTCAGCGGTTCTCAACCTGTGGGTCGCGACCCCGGCGGGGGTCGAACGACCAAAACACAGGGGTCGCCTAAAGCCATCCACCCCTGTGTTTTGGTCGTTCGACCCCCGCCGGGGTCACGACCCACAGGTTGAGAACTGCTGCCTTAGGTATATACCAGGGGGGCCAGTTCACTGTCCCTCAGACCGTTGGAGGGCCGGACTATAAAAAAAACTATGAACAAATCCTTATGCACACTGCACATATCTTATTTTAAAGTAAAAAAACAAAACGGGAACAAATACAATATTTAAAATAAAAGAACAAGTAAATTTAAATCAACAAACTGACCAGTATTTCAATGGGAACTATGCTCCTCTCACTGACCACCAATGAAACAGGTGCCCCTTCCAGAAGTGCGGCGGGGGCTGGATAAATGGCCTCAGGGAGCCACATGTGGCCCGCGGGCCGTAGTTTGGGGACCCCTGGTATATACCTAGGAATGGAATTCCTGGTTTGGGTGCTAACTCTCACAATTTGAGGAGCTGCCAGAATGTTTCTCAGTATGGCTGTATCATTTTCATTCCTACCAGCAATGTATGAGGGTTGTAATTTCTCCACATTGTTGTCAACAGTTGTTATAATCTGACCTTTTTTTTTTTATAATCTGACTTTTAAAAAAAAAAGATTTTATTTACTGATTTTAGAGAGAGAAGAGGGAGAAAGAGAGAAGGGGTAGGGAGGAATGGGAAGCATCAACTCATAGTTGCTTCTGGTATATGACTTGACCAGGCAAGCCTGGGCTCTTAAACTGGCGACCTTAGCATTCCAGGTTGATGCTTTATCTACTGCGCCATCACATGTCAGGCAGAATTTGACTTTTTGATTGTAGCTACCCTGGTAGGTATGAAATGGCATCTCAGTGTGATTTTGATTTTTATTTCCGTGGTGACGAATGACATAGAGTATGTTTTCATGTGCTTGGTGGTAGTTTGTGTATCTTTTTGGAGAAATATCTATTAATATCTTTTGTCTATTTTATTTTTTTATTATTGAGTTGTAATGGTTCTTTATATATTCTAGGTACAAGTCCCTTATCAGATAAAGGATTTGCAAATATTTTCTTCCAGCTTACGAGTTTTCCTTTCACTTCATTGATAATGTCCTTTAAGACACAAAGTTTCTATCTTGATGAAGTTCAGTCTTTTCTTCGGTGACTTTTGGTTTTGCTGTTGTTTCTAAGAATTCTTTACGGAATCTGAGGTCATAAAGATTCCTAGTTTTCTTGTGAGAATTTTATAGCTTTTGCACATTTCAGTCTTTGATCAATTTGGGGTTAATTTTTGAATATGATTTGAGGCAAGGGTTCATTCAAAACCATTTGTTGAAAATACTCTCCTGCCCTGGTCAGGTTGGTTAGAGCATGATCCCGATATGCAAAGGTTGCTGGTTTAATCCCCGGTCAGGACACATACAGAAACAGATTGATGTTTCTGTTGCTCTCTCTTTTCCTCCTCTTCCTCTAAAATTAATAAAAACTAAAAAAGAAAAGAAAAAGCTATCCTTTTCCCGTGAACTGAATGCTCATGGCATCCTTGTCAAAAAACAGTTGACCAAAGACATACAGGGTTATTTCTGGACTTTCAGTTCTGTTTCATTGATCTGTATGTCTGTCTACGCCGGTACCGCCCTGTGTTGATTGATTACTTTGGCTTTGTAGTAACTTGAAATTGGGAAGTATGAGTCCTGACTTTATTATTTGTTTCTAATACTGTTTTGACTCTATTGGGACACTTGCAATATGTGAATTTTAGTATCAGCTTCTCAGTTTCTGTAAAGAAGGCAGGTGGGACTCTGACAGGAGTGGCATTGAATCTGTTTAGATCGATTTGGGGAATATTGCCAACTTAACAGCATTAAGTCTTCCGATCCAAATACCATGGTGTGTGTTTTTCTGTTTCTTTAGATCTTCTCTAATTTTCAATATTGTTTTGTAGTTTTCAGAGTATAGTTTTTCACTTTTTTTGTTAAATTTATTCTTAAGTCTTTTATTCTTTTTGATGCTGTTGTAAATCAATTGTTTTCTTGATTGTTTATTGCAAATGTATAGAAATACAATCATATTTTGCATATTGGTCTTGAATCCTGCAACCTTGCTGAACTCCTTCACTAGTTCTAATAATGTTATAGTGGATTCCTTAGGGTTTTCTATATGTAAAGTCATGTCACCTGCAAATAGAGATAGTTTTATTTCATTCTTTCCACTCTTGATGACTTTTCTTTTTCTTACCTAACTGTTCTGTCTAGAACCTACAGAAAGAACACTTCTATTTAGTGTTGAATAGAAGTGGTGGAAGTGGACATCACTGTTTTGATCCCTATCTTAGGGGAAAAAGCATTTGGTCTTTTACCATAAAGTATGATATTAACTCTGGATTTTTCAAATATACCCTTAAGTCCATTCGCCTGACCTATGGTGATGCGATCTGGAACACTGAGGTTGCCGGTTTGAAATTCCAGGCATGCTCAGTGAAGGCACATATGAGCGCAACTACAATGAGTTCATGCCTCCTGCTCCTTCCCCACCCCCTACCCCCCACACTTCTCTCTCTCTAAAATCAGTCAATAAAAAAAATCGTAGAAGTACACTATTTCTACTATATTGAGTGTTTTTGTCTTGAAAGGGTATTGGGTTATTGTCCAATGCATTTCTGCATCTGTTGAGGCAGTTATATAGTTTTTGTTTTTTATTCTCTCAACATGGTATACATTAATTGATTGTTGGATGTTAAAGTACTTTAATGTTCATAGGATTAAATCCAACTTGGTTGTGGTTTACAATTATTTTTACGTTGCTGGATTTATTTTGTTAATATTTTGTTGATGATTTTTGCATCTGTGTTCATCAGAGATATTGGTCTGTAGTTTTCTTATTATGAATGTCTTTGCTTTCATAGAATGATTTGGGAAGTACTCTTCCCAGTTTTATTTTTGTCAGAGTTTGTTGAAGAACTGGTGTTAACTTTTTAAATGTTTTGTGGAGTTCACAGTGAAGCATTCTGGTCATTGGTATTTTTTTGACTGCTGATTCAGTCTCTTTACTTGGTACGGGTTTTTTCCTGACTGATTATTTATTCTTGAGTCAGATTTCGTACTCTCTGTCTTTCTAGGAATTTGTCCATCTCATCTAAATTATTTAAGCAATTGGCATGTAATTGTTGTTTTATGAAAATATTGAAAATAGAGATGGAGATCTCCAACTATTGTTGAATTGGCTCTCCATCTGTTTTGGTGTACTCTTGTTACTCTTTATGTTCATAATTGTTATACCTTCCTGATGGATTGACTAGGTTATCCTGAAGAAATCTTCCTCATCATCTCTGATAGTGTCTTGTTTTAAAGTTTGGTTTGTCAATGTCAGTATAGCCATTCCAGCTTTCTTGGAGTCTTGTTGGCATGTCTATTTGCATCATTTTACTTTCAGTTTTTTTGTATCTTTGAATGTAAAGTGTGTCACTTGTATACAGCATATAGCTGGATTTTTAAAATTCAATCAGACCCACCCTAAAAAAAAAATCTGCCTTTTGATTGGATTATGTGATCCGTGTTTGCATTGATGCTGCTGACTTACTTGAATTCACAACTGCCATTTTACTTTTTGTTTCCAATATCTCATTCTTTTTTGTACTCTATTCCTTTCTTTGCATTAAGTAAATATAGCATTTTAAACTTGTAATTTTGCACTTTAATTTCATTAATGATTTTTTTCATTATACAGAGGTCCTGTTATGACACAGTCCCTGTTCTTACAACAGTGACATAACCTGAATTTTGATATGTTGAAACACACTCTAGCTAAGTCACTTACTTATCCTAACATAGTTGTAAAATCATAATCTAGAACATAAAAACACAACTAAGCCACAGAGAAAGGAAAAGGACATAAATATACTGTACTGTATACTGTGCTGTAGTAACAGAAAAAATGACAAATGATGCCAGTGGCATAAGGCAAAACACTCCTTTCTCAATTTTTAAAAGTTTTTATGGAAGTGAGCATCATAAACTCAAAATGTCTTATGTCGAGGCTGTCATGGACCCCCTGTATCATTTTGAGTTACTTCCTTAGTGGTTGCTCTTGGACTTAACATATATATCTTATCATAATCAGTTTAAGATTTATAGTAACAGAATTCCAGTGAGTTATGGAAAGGTTACCCCTATGTAGTTCTATTCTCTTTTGTGGTATTGTTACCCATAGTATAAATATTACAAACCCAAGAATACCTTGTTATAATTACTAGTTTATATAATTTTACTTATTTTACACAAGTGAAGAGGAATGATGCACCTGAAACCTGAAAGGCAGAAACAGCAGGCCGACCCAAAAACACAAGGCCAGTATGTTCCATAAAGAAAGCTGATTTTAAAAACGCCTGGGTGCAGGCGGGCTGAGACCAGCAAAGGGTGTCATGTGGATTGTCAAAGGGCCTTGGACAAAGGCAGGGCAAGATAACTTCTGTTTGTGGTTGGGAGTGGCACCACAGTTCTTCAAAGTTGCCTGCACCCTAATCCAGTAGTCCCTTACCAGCATCCAGCTACAAGGGTGGTCTGAGCCAGAGGACTGAACAGGCAAGTCCTTCTTCCTTTAGGCCTGCATTGTTCGTAAGGTGGTGGCTGAGTAGCCATTTTATCAAAACCTATGTAATTTTATTAACCAGTGTCACCCTGTCAAGGCAGTAGCCAAGGCCACCATCACAGCTGCCTGGCCCATGCAGGTTCCCATTAGATCCAGACAGACAGTAATGAAACAACGGAGGCAAGAGCTGGTGGGCCATTAGCTTTAATCCTAGCTTGCACCCAGTGGGCAAGTAAAAACATACACTGGGCTCCAAAACCCACTCATTTAGTGCTCACAAAGCTACTGGCTTATTCGAGTTTCCTAGAATCAAAGGTTTCTAGCTCACCAGCTTTATTCACCTCTGTTCCCCATCTCCTTCTCTCTGCACAAACTCTGCACAAACTGGTTTCTCCTTCAGCACTCCGCCATGTTGGCGGATTCTCCTGGCCTCCTCCACGTAGCCTTTCTCTACTCTCCTACAGCATGGGCTCCTCCTAGAATGTAATCAGTCTTCCCCAGGAACAATGTGATCTCTCTTCCTTTTAAAACCTTTTGGTGTGAAAGCCCTCCCCCAACACATATTAACATAATCACGCCCATCCCAAGCAATCACGTGGGCAACGAGCTTCCATGTGGGCAGCAAGCAGCGCTGTCTTTAACAAAGTGAGCATAATATATTTTATCTGCCCAACACACCCCAATAAAGTCTCCCATCCAAGTACCAACCAGGCCCAACCCTGCTTAGCTTCCAAGATCAGATGAGATTGGGCACATTCAGGGTGCCAATAAAGTCAATTAAAAATAAGAAGTGGAGAGAAAGCAAACAGGTATGTTTAGCTTTTGCTGTGTTAACTGTATCATTTCTGGTTCTCTTTATTTGTTCCTGTGAGCTTGAGTTCCCACTTCAAGTGGTTTCCTCAGCCCAGTATAGCTTTGCTTTAATCCACCTACTTGGTGCTATTTTTGGCAAATAGTTAACATATATTACATTTTTAAATGTTATAGGCTTGATAATACGTTTTATACATATTGTTTATAAAATTGCTTTTTAAAATTAGTTAAGAGAAGACATATGCAGTTATCCTGTTTGTTATAATTGTATAATTACCATCGCTATGTGCGGTAGAATTGCTTTTTAGGGTCGTTTGCTTTCAGAGTTGTATGGCCAGTAGCCATGGCCACCATCACAGCCGCAAGTGAAAGGCAGGGAGGCGCAGAGACAGACTCCTGTATGCATCTCGACCAGGATCCACCCAGCTACCCATCTGGGGCTGATGTTCTGTCCATCTGGAGCTGCTGTTCTGTTGCTTGGCAACCTAGCTACTTTAGCACCTGAGGCAGAGCTATGGAGCCATCCTCAGCACCTGGGGCTAACTTGCTCATTTGAGCCATGGCTGTGGGAGGAGAAGAGAGGGTGGGGAGAAGGGGTAGAGAAACAGATGGTCACTTCTCCTGTGTGCCCTGACCAGGAATCGAACCCGGGACTTTTAAACGCCAGGCTGACACCCTACCTCTGAGCCAACCAGCCATGGCCTCCAATTGTTTTTTTGTTTGTTTGTTTTTACAGGGACAGAGAGAGAGAGTCGGAGAGAGGGATAGATAGGGACAGACAGACAGGAATGGAGAGAGATGAGAAGCATCAATCATTAGTTTTTTTTGTTGTTGTTGCGACACCTTAGTAGTTGTTCATTGATTGCTTTCTCATATGCCTTGACCTCGGGCCTTCAGCAGACCGAGTAACCCCTTGCTTGAGCCAGCGACCTTGGGTCCAAGCTGGTCAGCTTTTTGCTCAAGCCAGATGAGCCCATGCTCAAGCTGGAGACCTCGGGGTCTTGAACCTGGGTCCTCGGCATCCCAGTAGGACTCTCTACCCACTGCGCCACCGCCTGGTCAGGCTCCAATTGGTTTTTAAAAATTATTCCTCTTAGCCCTGGCCGGTTGGCTCAGCGGTAGAGCGTCGGCCTAGCGTGCGGAGGACCCAGGTTCGATTCCCGGCCAGGGCACACAGGAGAAGCACCCATTTGCTTCTCCACCCCTCCACCGCGCTTTCCTCTCTGTCTCTCTCTTCCCCTCCCGCAGCCAAGGCTCCATTGGAGCAAAGATGGCCCGGGCGCTGGGGATGGCTCCTTGGCCTCTGCCCCAGGCGCTGGAGTGGCTCTGGTCGCAATATGGCGACGCCCAGGATGGGCAGAGCATCGCCCCCTGGTGGGCAGAGCGTCGCCCCTGGTGGGCGTGCCGGGTGGATCCCGGTCGGGCGCATGCGGGAGTCTGTCTGACTGTCTCTCCCTGTTTCCAGCTTCAGAAAAATGAAAAAAAAAAAAAAAATTATTCCTCTTTATTGATATTCTCTATTTGATGTGACATTGTCATTTTGCTTCTTTAATCATGATGTCCTTTAGTTTTTCCAACATATTTATAATGGCTACTTTGAAGTCTTATTAAAAATGGTTGCTCTCACAGGCAGCTTCTCTTTCCTGTTTTTCCCCCCTAATATATGGGTCATACCTTTTTGTTTTGTTTTTGGCATGCCTCATAATCTTTTGTTGGAAACTGGACAGTTCAGATAATATCTTACAGCAACTCTTAGCACTTTCCCTCCCCTCTCCATACTCACAGCTTGTTATTGTTGTTTGCTTATTTATTTAGTGACTGGCTGTATATTTTAGAGACACTCCTTGGCACACCATGAAGCCTGTTGCTCCTCAGTGGATGCAGACTTGAGTATGACTCTGGGATGACCTTGGTTTTGATTGTCTTCTTCCCTGACCACACCCAGCTATTATGCTTCACTAATTGCCAGCTGATTGCTCTATTGTTTTCAACAATACCCTGGAGCATACATTTTTTCACAATCTGATCCAATCAGTTTCCTTCATGTACTAGATTACTCGGTCTGTGCTTGAGATTTATTCTAACTCTGGAGGGCTCCTCCCAACTGCCTCTTTTCTGGCTTCTGTCTGGCAGCCTAATCTAGCCTACAGTTTAACCCAGTGGTAGTCAACTTGGTCCCTACTGCCCACTAGGGGGCGTTCCAGCTTTCATGGTGGGCGGTAACGGAGCAACCAAAGTATAAATAAAAAGATAGATTTAACTATAGTAAGTTGTTTTATAAAGATTTATTCTGCCAAACAGCGAAAATCCGACATAAAGTACTTGGTAAGTAATTATTATTATAATGCTTTAACTTGCTGTAACTCTGCTTTATAAATTTTATAAAGTAAAGTTACTTCCCTACTTTATAAATCACCATTACTGTGGAACCGGTGGGCAGTTAGAAAATGTTACTACTAACAGAGATACAAAAGTGGGCGGTAGGTATAAAAAGGTTGACTACCCCTGGTTTAACCTTTTTTTCCAATGATTGTATTAGACTTTTTCCCAGTTGACTTTTGCATTAATCTCCAGTGTTTTTTTTTGTGTGTGTGTGGGTTTTTTTTGTTTGTTTTGGTGAGAGAGACCACACAGATAGGGACAGACAGACAGGAAAGGAGAGAAATGAGAAGCATCAGTTCTTCATTGCGGCATCTTAATTGTTCATTGATTGCTCTCTCACATGTGCCCTAACCTGGGTGATGGGGCTATAGCCGAGCCAGTAACCTCTTGCTCAAGCCAGCAACCTTGGGCTTTACGCCAGTGATCTTGGGCTTCAAGCCAGCATCCATGGGATCATTACTATGATCCTGCACTCAAGGTGGTGAGCCCACACTCAAGCCGGCAACATTGGGGTTTTGAACATGGGTCCTCCGTATCCCAGGCTGATGCTCTATCCATTGTGCCACCACGTGGTCAGGCTAATCTCCAGTATTTTTTAAGAACCTCTGAGTGTCAAACTTCTCCACACTTTGTTGCAAATAAAGTCCATTTTGGCAGAGAGAGGAGAGATTTAGAACTCTGTTTATATGGTATGCTCATCCTCTAGCCGGAATCTGTCATAATCTTGAACTGGGGGTTGAGACATGAGAGGCATCTTTCTCTCTCAGTGGCATCCCTGCTGTAGCAGGTGCATGCTCGTTGGCAGGGGCATCAGTAGCCTCAGGTTTTCTTGGCTTGCTTCTCCTGGCTTGGGAACCTCTGATTTATGAATTACAAATGAGCTGGGTCAAGGGTGATCTGGACGCTGGCGTTTTCACCTTGCCCTATCCAAGGTGGAGCCTATGTCTAAGGAGGTGGGGTTGGGTGAAATGGAGTTCCCTGGCTGTGGGCCACACTCACCTGGAATTTAGCCTCAGCTGCAGGTAGTTGGGGGTAGAGTAAGAAATGCTGATGTCCTGCCCCTTGTAGTAGATACCTTTCAACTAGAAGATGGGAGGAGAGGGAACTGTGTTCTTGGCTGCACCAATCGAGTTTCTGTGTCAAGGGAGGGGGAAGGGGAGGGAGGGGTGGGGGAGGGAGTGGAAGTGTCTTGGCTCAGATACCACATTCTCTCGCTGTTCAGTTAAATTCTGTGATTTTCATGGATTCAGGTTTCTTTATTTGCTGTATACTCCTAGGGCCAGTTCCAGACTGAAAGTGGTATTTATTTTGTTTTGTTTTTTTATAATTTTCACCAGTTTCACAGGGGAGTGGGTGTATGGAGTTCATCACTGTCCTGCTAGAATTGAAACTCTGTACCTTATACTATTAAATGGGGAATACTATCCTTGGGTATATCAGAGAATTCTCAGGTGTCTTGAAAGCTTAAAGAAATTTTCTTTCCACAGGGAAGAGCCTGCTAAGAAATAAACATGAGCCCTGGCTGGTTGGCTCAGCGGTAGAGCGTCGACCTGGCGTGTGGAAGTCCTGGGTTTGATTCCCAGCCAGGGCACACAGGAGAAGTGCCATCTGCTTCTCCACCCTTCCCCCTTCTCCTTCCTCTCTGTCTCTCTCTTCCCCTCCTGCAGCCAAGGCTCCACTGGAGCAAAGTTGGCCCAGGCACTGAGGACGGCTCCATGGCCTCTGCCTCAGGTGCTAGAATAGCTCCATGCCCCAGATGGACAGAGCATCGCCCCCTGGTGGGCATGCCAGATGGATCCCGGTCAGGCACATGTGGGAGAGTGTGTGACTGCCTCCCCACTTCTCACTTTGGAAAAATACAAAAAAAAAAAAAGAAATAAACATGAACGTAAACTTTCTGACAGTGACATATTTTTATAGCATTTTTCAATTTTGTGTACAACCCTGGGTTTTTTTCTCCCTTAAGCAAGAGAAGGACAGAAAGGAAAGGAGATGAGAAACATCAACTCGTAGTTGCATCATTTAATTGTTCATTGATTGCTTCTCATACATGTCTTGACCAATGGCTCAACCCAAGCCAGCAACCTAGGGCTTCAAGCCAACGACCCTGTGCTTAAGCTGGCAAACCTGTGCGCACGCCGGTGACTCGGGGTCTCCAACCTGGGACCTCTCCCAGCCCGATGCTCTCTCCACTGCTCTGCCACTCTCAGGCAGAATTTTCCTGGTTTTTAACTACAGTTAATGCATCATGATTTAGAAATCCTACTCAGATTTCCTTTTACTTTTCCATAATTATAAGGTGTCTGGAGTGTACTAAATGTTTGGTTTTTGTTTTGTTAGAGGCAGTAATGAACCAGGAAAAAAGAAACAGCATATCTGTCATATTGAAGGATGTGGAAAAGTTTATGGCAAAACATCTCACTTACGAGCACATCTTCGCTGGCATACTGGAGAAAGACCTTTTGTGTGCAACTGGATGTTTTGTGGCAAAAGATTCACAAGAAGTGATGAGCTTCAGAGACATAGAAGAACTCATACAGGTTAGTTGGTTTATTTTTGGACTTGTACTTTCTACTTATTTTTTCAGTGCTTAGATGAAAATTTTAGTGGTAGCTGTCAAACTGGAAATGTGGAAATTAAAACAAACTCTTTACCTTATATTTTATTCTACGTTTTGTAAGCTTTATCAGCATAATTACGTGACCTGGAATTTATTTCATTTGCTTATCTTGTATTAGCAAGGTGAATTCTAGTATGTTTCCCCCCCCAATATTTAAAATAAGATGAAAAGAGTTGAATTAAGATTATTAGTAATTTTTTATTAGTTTTTGTTTTGACTAAAATATCTGGAATAATAGGATAAATACCCACCTAATTTAGAAGTGACAAATGTTAATGTTACATTATCTGTTATTTTTTAATAAAATAAATTATATAAAGTTGACATCATCATTGTCCTTCTAGTTTTCAAGGACAGAAGCTACCATGAATTCAAAGTGTTTTGTACAGTTTTAATACTATATATTACATTTATTGTTTATGGGTATAGTAAATATTGTTTTGTGTGTACTATGAAATATTACATAAATGATATATTACAGTATCCTAACTTCATTTACTATGTTTTGAGACCTATCCAAGTTCTTATGTATGCATATAAATATGTATCCATGTGTCTGTTTCTTTAACTGCTGTACTGTATCTATCGTGAGACCGTAGTCCACTGTGTTAATCCAGTTTCCATACTGTTGAGATTATCGTTAGCTTTTGTTGTCACAGACTTTGCTGCTGTACATATACAGTGAACAAGTATAAGTAGCAGTATTGGAGCGTAGAGAAGTATATGTTCGGTAACTGCTAAAGTCTCTAACGTGGCTGTTATCATCTCTGCTTCACTAGCAGAGTGAATTTTCCACTTTGCTGTGCTCACCAGAACTCACAAATGTCAGGCTTTGAAAGTTTTTGTGAATCTAAGATGATTTCACATTTTTTAAAATGAGCAGGGTTTTTCAGAGGATGACGTCAGAGTAATGGCGGGGTAGGAAGCAATACCGATAAATCTCCCCCAAAACTCAACAAGATCTTCAACCAGAAACAGAAAAACCTATACTTGGAGCCTCCAGATGCTTGGCAATACACCCAAAGGTATGACAAAAAAAAAACAGAGCCACAAGTAAAAGCTCCAAGAAGAACACAATAAAACCAAATTTAAACTGTGACAACAACAAAAAGAAAGAGGGGGAGAAGATGGAGATTAACAGTAGCAAAGGACGATGGAGTGCAAAAGTACTCACAAAATAGTTCGCTACAATGAACAGGGTAGGGACCCTTTCAAAGGTAACCACCATTGAAAAAACCACCACAGAAGCACATGAGATAAAAAAGATAGCAACAGAGGAAAGATGTATGGAATACAACCAAATAAAAACAAAAGATAGAAAAACGAAAGAGAAGGATCAAACAAGACACAAAACTAACAGAAAGCAAGATATAAAATGGCAATAGGGAACTCACAAGTATCAATAATTACACTAAATGTAAACGGATTAAACTCACCAATAAAAAGGCACAGAGTAGCAGAATGAATTAAAAAAGAAAATCCAACTGTATGCTGCCTACAGGAAACTCATCTAAGTAACAAGGATAAAAACAAATTCAAAGTGAAAGGCTGGAAAACAATACTCCAAGCAAATAACATCCAAAAAAAAGCAGGTGTAGCAATACTCATATCGGATAATGCTGACTACAAGACAGGAAAAGTACTCAGAGACAAAAATGGCCATTTCATAATGGCTAAGGGGACACTGAATCAAGAAGACATAACAATTCTTAATATATATGCACCAAACCAAGGAGCACCAAAATATATAAGACAGCTACTTATTGATCTTAAAACAAAATGAGCAGGGTTTTTTGTTGTTGTTGTTGTTATACTGAGATTAGCCTCTTTTCATGAATTTATAAGTCATATATATTTCTTTTTCTCTTGGATTATTTGGTCATCTTTCTTTTCAGTTGTTCCTTTTTATTACTGATTTATATGTTGCACCCCCGTATATCGTATATCGCTAGTCTTTTATCTTTGTGCTCTTTTGTCATGTGGAAGTTTAACATTTTTATTGAGGCAAATATAAGAGTATATAAAGGTTTCTCTCATATATTAAAGTCCTCTTTAGAATGGCTCAACTTCTGGATCCTCCTTTTTAAAAATTATTTCTTAGAAATTAAATTTAATGGGGTAGGTCCTCTGTGTGGCTTTTATCCGTCAGTTTCTACATCAATTCTGTACTATTTTAATCACTTAAAGGCTTAAGTCTTGATCTGGTAGAGCAGTTTTTTGCATAGAACACTGATTATTTAGAACATGTCTAGTATATATTGGGGACTTGATATGTCAATTTTGAATAAATTAATAATTTGGGTAAATGTTTTACTTAAACTTTACCTTGTACCAAGATACATGTAGGACAAAGGGAGAAATAGAACTGACATTTATTGATTGATCAGATGTTTCAAATATATTATCTCATTTGATTCTAGCAGCAACACTGAGATATAATATAGCTTCTTTTCACAGATTTAGAAAATAGTCTCGAAGAAGAAAAAATAGTTGTTAAAGTTTGATGTTGCCCTAAGTAACACAGGTAAATCTTTGTGTATTGGCCAGTTTGTTAATAAGCATTATGCTGAAACTAAGAATTTTAATTTTTAAAAAGGTTTTTAAAAGTTGTATAGCATTGCATTGGGGTTTCTGAGGCCACCTCACCATTCATATTGGCAGAGATGGTATGAATAAAAATTAATCCCATAAAAAGATTGGTTTATGTTTTAGAAAAATTGAGAGCATGCAGTATTTCCACCCTGGCTTAGCAATGGGAGAGATTAGGAAAGCCAAGAAAAATGATTAATTGCTGCTTTCTTTCCTTCCCCATCTCCCACCACTACTTTTTTTTTTTCTTCCCAGAGACAGAGAGTCAGAGAGAGGAGGGACAGACAGACAGGAATGGAGAGAAATGAGAAAACATCAATCATCAGTTTTTCATTGTGACACCTTGGTTGTTCATTGATTGCTTTCTCATATGTGCCTTGACCGCGGGCCTTCAGCAGACTGAGTAACCCCCTGCTCGAGCCAGCCACCTTGGGTCCAAGCTGGTGAGCTTTTTGCTCAGGCCAGATGAGCCTGCGCTCAAGCCGGCGACCTCGAGGTCTCAAACCTGGTTCCTCTGCATTTCAGTCTGATGCTTTATCCACTGTGCCACCGCCTGGTCAGGCTCCCCCACCCCCACTTTTGAGAGAGAGAGAGAGAGAGAGAGACAGGAAGGGATTGAGAGGACAAGAGGGAGATGAGAAGCATCAACCCATAGGTGCATCACTATTTATTTATTTATTTATTTATTTATTTATTTATTTATTTATTTATTTATTTAGTGGCAGACAGAGAGAGGGACAGATAGGGTCAGACAGGCAGGAAGGGAGAGAGATTAGAAGCATCAATTCTTCCTTGGGGCTCCTTAGTCTCCTTAGTTGTTTATTGATTGCTTTCTCATATGTACCTTGACTGGGGCGGGGGGTTACAACAGAGTGAGTGACCCCACATTCAAGTTGGTAAGCCTGTGCTCAAGCCAAATGAGCCCACGCTCAAGCTGGTGACCTCAGGGCCTCGAAACTGGGTCCTCCGCATCCCAGTCTGATGCTTTATCCATTGTGCCACTACCTGGTCAGGCTGTAGGTGCGTCACTTTAGTTGCTCATTGATTGCTTCTCATATGTGCGTTGACTTGGGGTGGGGCAGAGCTCAAACTGAGTCAGTAACACTTTGCTCGAGCTGGTGACCTTGGGCTTCAAGTCAGCAACCTTTGTGCTCAAGCCAGTGACCCTGCACTCAAGCTGGCGACTTTAGGGGTTTTGAACCCGGGACCTACCTCAGCATCCCAGGTCAACTATCTATTATGCCATCAGAGGTCAGTTGAAAAGTTTCTGCCTTTTTTTTTTAACTTGGAACCCACATGATTTTATAATTTTGTGTGAGAAACAATGAATTTCTAGCCTGACCAGGCGGTGGTGCAGTGGATAGAGCATCGAACTGGATGCGGAGGACCCAGGTTCGAGACCCCGAGGTCACCAGCTTGAGTGCGGGCTCATCTAGTTTGAGCAAAAGCTCACCAGCTTGGACCCAAGGTTGCTGGCTCAAGCAAGGGGTTACTCGGTCTGCTGAAGGCCCGCGGTCAAAGCACATATGAGAAAGCAATCAATGAACAACTAAGGTGTCGCAATGCACAACGAAAAACGAATGACTCATGGTTCTCATCTCTCTTCGTTCCTGTCTGTCTATCCCTCTCTCTGACTCTCTAAAAAACAAAAAACAAACAAAAAAAAAAGCTAAAAAAACCAAACAATGAATTTCTAGAGTCCCTCTCTACCTCATATCCACAGTCACATAAACACACAAAACAGATTTATCCAAGCGTTTATATACACAAATACTTTAAAACTAAAGATTAATGATTTGGATGTGTGTGTGTGTGTGTGTGTGTGTGTGTGTGTGTGTGTATTTTAATGACTCATACCATTATCATTTTCTACTAGCTTAAATAATTCAGAATTGAATGTACTTTAAGCTCACTTCTAGTGTTTCAAACATCTTAATACATTATATACAAAATTGTTTTAAGTAAATGTTATTCTGAGAAATACTAAACTGAATATCACTGTATTTATTTTACTTTTACTTATTTATTTTTAAATGAATTTATTAGAGTGACACTGGTTAATAAAATTTTATGGGTTTCAGATGTACCATTCTAGAATCCGTATTTACTTATAAATACTTAATATAGTAACTTCTAAGTATTTAAAATTGTTGAAAAGAATATGAATGAAACATCTTTTGAGACCAGTAAATATTATTTAAACATTTAATATGTCATGTTGAAAGCTTTGGCCATTTATCGCAAGAGCCATGTTTTATATTATGTCCAACCATTATGCTAAGTAGAAACTCTCAGTACTTTGCCATGAATGAAGTTTTTTGTTTTTGTTTTTTCATTTTTGAGAAAGGAAGGTGGGGTAGAGATATGTATAGAGAGAGAGACAGACAGACAGACAGGAACATCAATCTGTGTTCCTGTATGTGTCCTGACCAGTGATCGAACCAGCAGTCTCTGTGCTTCAGGATCATACTGTTAACCAGCTGAGCTATCCGGCTAGGGCTGAACGAGTTATTTTTATTCACTGCTGAAAATAATAGATATTTTTTTGCTTTATATAAAATAAATTTTAAAAAAACTTCCAAATGATACATGCATATGGTATTAAAATCAAAATCATATAGAAGGATCGTGCAGTCTTTGCCCCACCCCTGTTCTCCCAAGAGAAAATTATATTTAATCTTTTAACTATTTTTACATTTTAATTCTTCCTGTGATGGCTAGTATATAGCTAACTATTATGCCTAAAGTATTATTTATTGATCTTTTAATAGTATTAGAAACTATTGACTTCTTGCTTTGAGAGTTAAGAATTTATCTCAGTTTGCACCATCTGATGACACTATTTCTTTTTTAACTGTAAGCATGCTGAACATTATCTCTTGACCCACTGTGTTCATTTCCCATCTCTTTCACCTCTTACCTTCTCTCACCTAAACTTTTACTCTCTCTCTCCTTTCATTTGATGTTAAAATGCTTACATTTCAATAAGCAATGTCTCCTTTTTTCATAACTTAGTTCTTAAAGTTAAAAATTAGTAAATAATAATTACATTACAACTATATAATGTACAGTGATTACATATTTTTGGTGAAATTTCTAATTGCTGTTTTTCCCCTTTCATTGTTATTTTAACATTTTTGTTACTTTTGTATTTTGGAGGTGATTCTTTGAGTTTACTCAAATATCCTGTTTATTTTTTAAAGATTTTGTTTATTGATTTTACAGAGAGAATAGGGAGGGGAGCAAGAAGTATCTTTAAATATATTATTTATTTATTCATTCATTTTAAAGAAGAAAAGAGAGTAAGAGAGACAGAGAAAAGGGGAGGAGCAGGAAGCATCAACTCCCATATGTGCCTTGACCAGGCAAGAAGTATCAACTCATAGTTGCTTCACTTTAGTTGTTCATTGCTTGCTCGTTGCTTCTTTTAAATGCCTTGACCGAGCAAGCCCGGGGTTTTGAACAGCAACCTCAGCATTCCTGGCCAACACTTTATTCACTGCGCCACCACGGGCCAGGCGTCCTGTTTCTCTTTAAAGAACATACAAATATTTCACTTTTAGCATTTCTCATTTTATCTTGCCTGCAGTAATTATTACTATGGTATGCTAAAGGTCATTTTTTCCCCTTCATTGCTTGTACAGTTTTTAGTTGTAATTCTTGTGTAAGGAAGATTTATATAATACCTTCTTCCCCAGTTGTATGTTTATTCAGTCATTTATTTATATCACTGTGGACTCATGAGCATATATTTTATTTGGAGAGTCATAACCCAATACTGTTATTTTTTCTTACTCAAATCATTCTACCTTTGGCCAATGGAAATTGTTTTAGGTTACCTCTGCTGCCCTTTTGACATGCCCCATCTCACTCCCTGCTTACGCAGAGCCTCCAAGGGTAGGCACAGGCGAGAGTTTGGCCTTCTCAGGCCTTCACTGAGCAGGCTAACAGTCCTGAGCATGTAGGTAGCCTTCTAGATTCCAAGGAGTATGTCAGAACTTTTCAAAACCCCTATGGACATCTTATTCCCAGCTTTTCCTTTTAAACTTGTTGTTTAGTTTATCTATTACTTGTCTTAAGTATTATTCATTGCCTCTTCCTTCCATGAAGTTAAAACACTTCCCCATAATTGATTTAGACAAACACAGAGCCTTCTCTCTCCTCAAAGAAGGTTTTCACATTGGGCTACCCTCCAAGTAGCTTGTTAAATACAAGTCTTACATGCGGTCTTCCAAAGGACCACAAGTCCGAAGAACTAGACAGATCAGACGATGTTAATTCTTTGGGAATGAGAATTTGAAAAACCTCCAGTTCTGTTCTGCTTCCTCTGCTGGCTGCCAGGTGGCTGGGGAGTAGCAGAACATGGAGTTAGGCAAATTAAAACACCACAAAGCTGGCCTGACCAGCCGGTAGCGCAGTGGATAGAGCGTCGGACTGGGATGCGGAGGACCCAGGTCCAAGACCTCGAGGTCACCAGCTTGAGTGCGGTGTTACAACAAAAAACTAATGATTGATGCTTCTCATCTCTCTCCGTTCCTGTCTGTCCCTGTCTATCCCTCTCTCTGACTCTGTCTCTGTAAAAAAGAAAGAAAGAAAGAAAGAAAAATGTTTAAAACAACACAAAGCTTTCTGTTCTTGTCAAGATTCAGCCATTTTTTTAAAAAAAAAAAAAAAAAGGAAAGAAAACACTCCCAGAGTTCCTGTAAACCTTGTTTAATTCCCAGAGTCAGAAAAGGTCAACTGATCGTTTTTGTTCAGTTTTCTGATTCTTTTCATAGAGGAGTGAATTTTTGGAGGTTGTCATCTTTATTGACATGACCTCTTTTATGGTTTTGGGTCTTTCTTCTTTATTTCTGAAGAATTACAAGGATTAGAGAGAATTGATAAATTCTGTTTATGACATGTTAAATGAGGCTGCCCAGAGCACATCTAGGAGATGTCAGATTCACAGTTGAGAAATCTAGATCTTGATGTAGTCATCCATTTATAGATGATTGGAGAAGATAAAATAGCTTTTTTTTTTTTAAAGATTTTATTAATTTTTTTACAGAATCAGAGAGAGGGATAGATAGGGACAGACAGGAACGGAGAGAGATGAGAAGCATCAATCATCAGTTTTTCGTTGTGATACCTTAGTTGTTCATTGATTGCTTTCTCATATGTGCCTTGACCATGGGCTTTCAGCAGACTGAGTAACCCCTTGCTCAAGCCAGCGACCTTGGGTCCGAGCTGGTGAGCTTTTTGCTCAGCCAGATGAGCCCGCACTCAAACTGGCGACCTCGGGGTCTCGAACCTGGGTCCTTCCACATCCCAGTCCGACGCTTTATCCACTGCGCCACTGCCTGGTCAGGCTAAAATAGCTTTTTTAAGAATGCATTTATAGTGAAATGACCAAAGGGCTTCTATATTTGACTAAATTCTGAAGGAGGAAACAAAAAACTACTCGTGCAAACTGATGTCCCTGTAAATTCATGGACTCGTATCTCAGCCAGTCTCTCAGAAGAGTCTATCAGTCCTTTTCTGTGGTGTCAGCTTTCTAAGTACTTTCATAATTACACAAACCTTTTTAAGTCTTATTTTCCTTGTGACTTCCACTGAGCCTCATCTACTCCTAATCTTTCACTTCAAGAAAATTGAAGCCATATTACTTCCCTCAAATTATCATCCCTTCCCCTTTTACTTTTCCCCACAGGTAAGGACAGAGGAGAATTGAGTGTACTTGTGGAAAGATGTGCTTAGGCTGGGTAGGTGAGAGTGCCCATTAGGGAATGAGGGCTGAGGACTTAAGGGGGAGCAGTGGAGGGACCCACGGACTGCTGGGCTCTAAGTGTGAATAGCTAGATTTCTTAGGGAAAAAATCACAAAATGATTTCTGTGAGTTATATATAAAAGTCTGGTTATTTTTACTGAGAAATTATATATATGCCACATACTGACATTTGATGAAAGTTAATTATTGAGCAAATAGTGTGCTTTCACTTGTCTATTATAAATTCCAGACATTAAAAAGTTCCCAGATAATGGGTTGAATTGTGTCTCCCAGAAAAATATGTTCAAATTCTAATCCCTGGTATCTGTGAACGAAACCTTATTCAGAAACCTGTTCTTTGCATATTAGATGAAGTAAAATGGGGCATACTATGCCAGGTTTTCTAGTGGGCCCTAAATCCAATGAAGACGACCATTTAAAAAAGGGAAAAACACAGGGGAAAAGGCAATGTGAAGTTAGAGGTAGAGATTAGAGAGATGCAGCTTCAAGTCAGTGAGTGCCAAGGGGTCCCAGAAGTTATCAGAAGGCGAGAATGGGCCAGTGAAGGATTCTCCAGAGCCCCTGGTGGGAACACTGCCCTACAGATAAGCCCAGGGTCACACAAAATACATACATAGAATCCAAGGGAGTCTCTGATACAGAGTCCCTTATCTGAGGCATAAATGGGATTCCTCATAAAAGTGCACCAACCCACATCATGCAACAGTCAAGATTGTAGGGAGAAGCTTAGTTTTGAGAAGATCTTAGTAATTTAAAAGACGGGAAAGGCTTAGTCTTAAAACTAGGCCTTAGCCCTGGCCGGTTGGCTCAGTGGTAGAGCGTCGGCCTGGCGTGCAGAAGTCCCGAGTTCGATTCCCAGCCAGGGCACATAGGAGAAGCGCCCATCTGCTTCTCCACCCCTCCCCCTCTCCTTCCTCTCTGTCTCTCTCTTCCCCTCCCGCAGCAAGGCTCCATTGGAGCAAAGATGGCCCGGGCGCTGGGGATGGCTCCTTGGCCTCTGCCCCAGGCGCTGGAGTGGCTCTGGTCGCAACAGAGCGACGCCCTGGAGGGGCAGAGCATTGCCCCCTGGTGGGCAGAGCATTGCCCCCTGGTGGGCTTGCCGGGTGGATCCCGGTTGGGCGCATGCGGGAGTCTGTCTGACTGTCTCTCCCCGTTTCCAGCTTCAGAAAAATACAAAAACAAAACAAAACAAAAAAAAACACTAGGCCTTAGGCTATAATGACTTTGCTGGTTTACAGCCTGTCTCCCACACCCAATGCAAACTATAAGCAAGCAAACATATACATCAGGGGTCCCCAAACTTTTTACACAGGGGGCCAGTTCACTGTCCTTCAGACCGTTGGAGGGCCAGACTATAAAAAAAAGCTATGAACAAATTCCTATGCACACTGCAGATATCTTATTTTAAAGTAAAAAAACAAAACGGGAACAAATACAATATTTAAAATAAAGAACAAGTAAATTTAAATCAACAAACTGACCAGTATTTCAATGGGAACTATGCTCCTCTCACTGACCACCAATGAAAGAGGTGCCCCTTCCAGAAGTGCGGCGGGGGCCGGATAAATGGCCTCAGGGGGCCGCATGTGGCCCGTGGGCCGTAGTTTGGGGACCCCTAATATACATCATACTTACAAATTATTTGACCAACCCTCCCGCAGCCAACGGTCCATTGGAGCAAGGTTGGCCTGGGCACTGAGGATGCCTCCATGGCCTCTGCCTCAGGCGCTAGAATGGCTCTGGTTGCAATGGAGCAATGCTCCAGAGGGGCCGAGCATCGCCCCCTGGTGGGCATGCCGAGTGGCTCCTGGTCGGATGCATGCAGGAGTCTGTCTGCCTGCCTCCCCTCTGCTTCTCACTTTGGAAAAATACAAAAAAAAAAGAGAATATCATGGTAGGAAGTCATCCAATGTTTCTAAATATGAATTTTCTACTTCAGTTATTTGAAAAGAGTCTACTGTATGTTAATAGCCATGTAGTACAGCATGGCGTTTTCTTAGTAATCTAGGCAAAGAAGCAAAAAAATTTTTTCCATAGTCAATTTATTAAGCCAGAATTGAGTTATGTTATTGGGATTTCCTTAGAGCAGCCATTTTCTTTTTTTTTTATTTTTATTTTTTTATTTTTTTATTTTTTATTTTTTTAGAGAGGAGAGAGGGAGAGAGAGAGAGAGAGAGAGAGAGAGAGAGAGAGAGAAGGGGGGAGGAGCTGGAAGCATCAACTCCCATATGTGCCTTGACCAGGCAAGCCCAGGGTTTTGAACCGGCGACCCCAGCATTTCCAAGTCAACGCTTTATCCCACTGCGCCACCACAGGTCAGGCCTAGAGCAGCCATTTTCAATCTTTTTCAGCTCATAGCACACCTAAACCTAAAATTCTGTGGCACACCAAAAACTATTTTTTCCTGATCTGACACAAAAAATAAGAATAATTTTGACTCATTTACACTGGACAGTTACTGTTGTGTTTTTTAAAATATTTGACAGTCTAAGGAAAAAAGAGGTCAGTGCCCCTGACTAAATAGTCAGGTATTGTTGTAAAATGCCAAAAGCTACAGAATTAATATTAATATTTTAGGAAATTTAAAGAACATTTTTTCAATTTGGGCTAGGCATGCAGAAAGATTTTGTGAGTGTGATTTCTATGCTTGTGTGATTAGCATAAGACCAAGATGGCATTGTGTTGTAAATGCAGGAAGAGAAAGGAGGTTTGGATTCCCTGACCTTCCCCCATTCCTATGGGGGAAGGGTCAATGCTCGCCAGGTGTAGGGAGAAAGGAATTAAATCTTTTCTTAGGCTGATGGATCGTTTGCAGGCATTTTGTTCCCATGGAAACCACCCCTCCCCTCTGAAATCATGAAATTAATGTATGTATCTCTAAACAAAAGGTATAAACTTATGCCGTGATGTCAGGTTTTCTCCCCTCCCATGTATAATTAGGAGTATATAAACAGCCCCTGAACTGTTTTGGGGGGCTGCACAATTTGGGTCAGTTGCCCTGTGTCAGCCATATGCGGCCGGCATATTTAATAAATTTCCTCCTTTAATAAAACTTTACAGGCCCTGGCCAGTTGGCTCAGCGGTAGAGCATCGGCCTGGCGTGCGGGGGACCTGGGTTTGATTCCCGGCCAGGGCACATAGGAGAAGCACCCATTTGCTTCTTCACCTCCCCCTTCCTCCATGTCTCTCTCTTCCCCTCCCGCAGCCAAGGCTCCATTGGAGCAAATATGGCCCGGGCGCTGGGGATGGCTCCTTGGCCTCTGCCCCAGGCGCTAGAGTGGCTCTGGTCGCAGCAGAGCTTCGCCCCTGGTGGGCGTGCCGGGTGGATCCCGGTTAGGTGCATGCGGGAATCTGTCTGACTGTTTCTCCCCATTTCCAGCTTCAGAAAAATACAAAAAAAAAAAAATTAAAAATAAAACTTTACAAAAACTTATTTGGATTTATAGGCCTCTACTGTTAAGCCTAATCCGGAGGGACTCGAAACACTGAAGACACAAACAAAATCCATCGATTATACACCAAAGCTTTATTGTCTAGCTTGGTTAAGCGGCGGCAACTCGGACAGAAATCTGAGGGAGAGCGCACCGGCCCTTTGTTCTACCTAGTTTTTATAGTTTTGCAAGCAGGAAGTATAGAAGCAAAAATTGCAATTAGGAGCCCCTTACCACTATTGGTTATAGTCATATGTCCTTTAACATGATAGGACCATGTTCAATTTGCAAGCCATACATCATTTTGGAGAAAACAAAATTTACAAGTCAATACAATGATAGAAAGATGTTTCTTTACGTATTAAGAGACATTCGTATATTTTCTAATGTTTATCCGCTATCTCTTTGTCCAGAGTCACACACATTAACTATATGCATTCATATGGGAGAGGTAGTTTCCGTGGGGGCAAATGCCCGCAAATGGCTCATTACTATAAGAAAAGGTTTATTTTGGCTTTTCTCTTCCTGCACCTGGCTAGCCATTCACCCCTTTCCCCACAGGTGTGGTGGATTGTCAGGGAATCCATGTTTTCCTCCCCTTTGCATTTACAATGCAATGCCAAGGGCCATCCTGCTTGTATGCCAGTCACACAGTACAGAGATTATTCACAAAATTTCTCTGCACACCTTAACCCAAATTAATAAAATGTTCTTTAAGCCTCTTAAAATATTAATATCGATTCTGTAGCTTTTGGTACTTTACAACACCTGCGGGTGAGGTGGCGCAGCGGCTCCTCAGGGCTCCTCACTACTAACACCTGCGGATTTGTAGATTTAGTTACCTTACAACAGTATTGCATGTTTTAAAATTCTCAAGGCACACCATTTGAAAATACCTGTCTTACAGAAAAATTTTGAATTTGTCCTTGACATGCTTTGGGTACTTGTAATGAAGGTATTTCACAGATCTTGAACTATACAGTATAACAGCTATAATTTATTTTCTTACTAGGCTTTAATTTTTTTAAGGGTGTATCTTATGTAACTGTTTTCTATTGCTGTCATAATAAACCACCGCAAATTGAGCAGCCTAAACCACATGCATTTATTATATCACAGTTTCTTTAGTCCGCATTTGAGGAAGCTCAGCCTCGGTCTGCTTAACATTTTGTAGTCTAAATCGGTGTCAGCTGGGGCTGTGCTCCTTGCCCAAGAATTTGCTTCCTACATCTTTGACTCTGGCAACCAAATTCAGCCTTTATTTGTTGTAGGACGGGAGCCTCTGTGTCCTTGCTGGCTGTCAGCTGGGGCTGGTGTTTTTGCTTTGGAGGCTGCTGATGTTTTTTCTCCCTCTTCCCCTGTGGCCCTCCTCCAGCAGCAGGTCAGGTCCCTCTCAACTTCTGACCTGATTTCCCTGCTCCATCTCTGCCTGCAGCTACAGAGAGCTCTCTGCTCCGGAGACTCCTGTGCTAGGGTTAGGCCCACTTAGACATGTCTAAATAGTCTCCCTGTATTACCTGTAACTGTAGCTAACATTTCTTTTGCCATGTAGTAAAACATATTCACAAGTTCTAGGGATTAAGGGAATGGATGTATTTGGGGGGAGCCATTCTGCCTACTGTCAATAAACTAATATTAACCATTTTGATAAGTAATTGTACTAATTACCAAAAGTATTACCCTACTAAGAATAACTATAAACTAATTTAAAATATAGCATGTGTAATTAGTACAAGAATTCCGTTCCTCCTGGAGATAATGTGTGCTAAGAGTAAGAGATTTAGAAATTCTGACATCACAGAACACACACTTCTGTGGAAAAGGATAATAAACTGAAGTATCATTTCCCTAATGATAGTTTAATTGTACAACATAATTATTTTGAGATTCTGGCCATATTTCTTGAAATCAGTTGAACAGCCACACTTCTTATCAGGAGACAGACTTGGTAGACCGCAAACAAACCGTGTCACATCATTTCCCATTTATCTTGCATTTTCCATGCGGCAGGCAGGGATTTCTTTCTTACTGAAGCTTAACCAGAGCCCCACGTGGTTGCTAATAAGGTCTCAAGATCATGAAAGTTTCTTCAAGTCAGAGATTCTCACTTGTTCACTTTTGTATTGCTGGTGCCTGGCACATTGCAAGCGTTCTACAAATATTTGTTGAAAAGTGACTGAGTTCATGAACACCCCAGCTGACAAGTGCTCGTTGAACAGCCACTGTGTAGGCTGAGCACCCAGTTGGTCCAGCGCTTCCTGGACCATACCGTGTTGTCAGGCCGGCGCCTCCTGAGTTCTGTCTGGGTGTCCTTGCCGCGTTACTGCCGAAGAACAGCGGTCTCTGGTTGCACTCTGGTGATGCAGCATAAAGAGCCCACACTGAAACTGGGTGCCTTGAATTCTGCTTTGCTATTAATAAGTTGTGTGATTCTCAAGCACATTAGTTTCTGGAGCCTCAACTTACACATGGATACAGTGAGAATGTAAAATAAGATCTTTAAGATATTTTTCAGGTTTAAAATACGTAAAGAGAATTTTTCTTTTGAAAGCAAATGGGAAACTTGGTCCCATTTCAAATTTGGTCCTTCAAATTGGTCCTAAATTTGTACTTCAAAATTGGTCCTAAAATTAAACCCTCATTTAATTATTTTTCATCCTTGTCTAGGTATTAGCATTCATAAATGCAAATCACTTTTATCTTAAACCTTAGCTGCTTTTATTTTTAATGTCTTTGAGAATTTTGTATAAACCATTTATTTATCCTTTAATTTTTCAAGACTGAAAGAGAAAGAAAAGTTCAATGAGATACTGCAAATACAATTAAAAAAAAATAAAAGCAAACACATAAAGAAGAGGGGAAAATATCTGACATGGACAAACTTGAACAGATAGATTTTCTATTGGTAAGTCAAAGTAAAGTAGGCCAAGCAAAGAAGTCAGCTGAACTGAATGAACTTTATTATCCAAGTCCTCCTGTCAGGCTGAGAAGACCTTTCCTTCCCTTAAGTTCCAGTCTCAGAAGCAAGGACTGAAGATACCAGCTGTTCCATCGTGGATGTCACAATATACCACTTAACCAATATTTTTTTACCTGCTCAATCTGTTATACACAAAATTGAAATGGCCTTTTTCTTTTGTTACCAGTTAGTTAGTTTTTATTCCAGAATGTAGAAGTGGAGAGTTTCAGTAGAACTTCTTCTGTGTTAAAGAGACCATAGATAAGGTCACTTTATACCAGAACCTGACAGCTTTATTCCTTGAGACCTAACAACTCTGTTAGTTGAAATGCAGTGTTTGCCCGATTCTCATTTTTGCCTTGTGAGGACTCAATACACTACTAAATTATTAACTGATTTTATTTGAAATTGTTCTAAGATACTTTTATGCCTTTAGGCATTATAACAAAAACCCAGACAGCAGTTCTCAAGGCAGAGTGTGTGAGCCTCCCACACTGTGTATTAGTACACCTGCGAGAGGCTGTAAGGGTCATCTGTTGGAAACCCTCTTATTCTGGAGATGGGAAAACGGAAGCCCAGAAGGGTTATTTTACTTGCTTCAGCTTTTACTTGGTTCTTAGCAAAACCAAGACTTTAACGTGCGTCTTTTATTCCCAGTCACGTGCTGTTGTGTCTCCTGCATTGCACTGTTTGTTTGATAGCATTTAAAAATAAAAACAAAGTAGTTTGCACCTAGTCAAAAGTTAAAAGTGTAGTATGACCAGAAGAGAAATTATTTAAAATAATTTTGTTCAAATGGAATGAATTACTATTGTTTACTATTTTTCTGTTTAGGTGAAAAGAGATTTGAATGCCCAGAATGTTCTAAAAGGTTTATGCGGAGTGACCATCTCTCCAAACACGTCAAAACGCACCAGAATAAGAAAGGTGGTGGGACAGCTCTTGCCATTGTTACCTCGGGAGAACTGGACTCGTCTGTCACAGAGGTGCTTGGCTCCCCCAGAATCGTCACAGTTGCGGCCATTTCTCAAGATTCAAACCCAGCAACTCCCAATGTTTCAGCCAACATGGAAGAATTCTGAAAAGTTATTTATAAAAGAGACCTCTAGTGCTGCACTTAAGTTTACACACCTTTGAAAATCTGGAAGTGGGCTGGTCAAGTGGATTACAGAGTAGGAAATCATGTTTTCATTCTTGGCTTCTTTACGTATTCCAAGATTTTGGGTCAACATGTAAAGTGTTTAATTTTTAAAAATACAAAAAGCAAATTGATATACTAGAAACAGATAGAAAAGTATTTCCTCCATACTCTAAGTTGTAGTTTTTTGGAAATTGTCATATAATGTTGAAACTGAACCTTCCCCTCTCTTCCCGCCATGTGTTAGCATGTTTAGAAAGACAGACTCAGTAGTTTGCAGGCTGGACCTTAATTGGACTTGTTGTCGTTGAAATACTTTGTTTTAAATTCAGTCAGTAATAATTTATGGATTTCTTTTTCTATAGCACAGAAAACAAGATAGTTAACTGATGATAGGGATGATATTTTATTTCCTTAGCTTGATTTTTGGAAAATCAACTGAAAATAGTTTTGGCCGTCTTTTCTAAATGTTAGACATTCTTCAACAGTTGAATTAGGTAAGTTCCAAAAAAGTAATCTGAGATGCATCTCAGATCTTTATTACCACTACATTATAGTAGTGTGTATGCAGACAATCAGTGAAGTTTAATTACTTTCTCCATTTGGAGAGACAAGAGGAACTTAGAGCTAAACCTTAGGTTAAATTTTAGATTGAAACCTTAGGAAAATACTGGGTGGGGGAAATGGTTAAAACAAAACTCATAATAGCTTCAGAAAAATTAAGCGAGACAACTTAACTTATATGTTAAGTTTTGAAGTTAGGATTGATGATATTCCTAACCCTAGGTTGTACCACAAAATTCATTTTAAGGTTTTATATTGGAAATGTTTGCATAGAGTATAAATCAATCTGTAGTTTCATATTCTGTAAATATGAGTTATGTTGACAATGTGCAAAATTCTTTATGCTTTGACTTGGTAGCCAAAGAAAGAATTATCACACTTTATTTAAGGCCAGCAGAAAATTATCTTGTAAGTACATTATAATTTCCATTTTCCTCTCTAATAAAAATTAGTCAATCCCATTTTATATTTAGTACTGTGTTAGAAGGCTAATGAGAATTTATGACACAGTAATGTCTTTATGTTATGTTAGTTACTGAATTTCCCCTAAAAAGACAGCCTAACAGATATGTAACAGGTATGATATTATGAAGCAAAAGTTATTTTTTAAAAAATCAGAATAATGTTAGTTAAATAAATGACTAAAAAAAATTTATTTCATTGTTTATGCAAGGGTCTTATAGGAAAGATGGCCAAAAGTTTCATATGAAAAATGTTTGGACTATATCAGTAGCTTAAATATTATTAGTAAGATATTTCCTATTTTAAAAATGTATTTACACAGAATCATAACGGAATTGGAATTGACCATTTGGAAACTGAAGTTTTTAACTTCTTGATTTATTAACATCATTAGTTTGGGAACTGTTTTGACATGTTTTCTCGTGCGTTCTCTATTATTTCAGGAAAAGTACTACTCATGCGAATTCTCTTCCAAAATTGTGATATTTCTTGTATTTTTGATGAAGGAGAAATACTGTAATGATCACTGTTTACACTATGTACACTTTAGGCCAGCCCTTTGTAGCGTTATATAAAACTGAAGGTCTTTTGTGCTTTCAGTTTGTATAAAAAAGCTTTGAGATTAAAGGAAAAAATTTTTACACTGTGGTTATAAATTTCAAGTTTCTTAAAGCTTTTGTAGACTTGTAACAAAGTCTTTAAATTTTAGTTGGATTTTGTAAATTGTTTTGTATATTTTATTTAATGTACTCTTAACAACTGATGTATCTGGCTTTAAAACATCAGAATCAGTTTGTTTTGTTTGGTACAGAGGAGCATTTGGTAGTGTTAATTTTAATTTTATTATATAGGAGCTGAAACATCAAATATATATTTTATCTATCATTATGCTACACAATCAGTGCTATAAATTTTTTTATGCAAAGAAACTTTCTTAATGTTTGAATCATGTTTTCTCAGAGTGACACTTTTTGTTGATAATACCAAGTATGAGCTCTCTGCACCATTATTCCATGATCCACTTTTAATGCATACCCATGTATGTATGCTCTTCAGAAATGGAAGTTAATTTTTAAGCAACAATGAGGCCTATTATAAATTTAACAAATTGAACCTGGGTAGCTTGATAGCATATAAAATATATTAATTTGTGTTAGCAGGTACACATTTCACCACTGAAATTAGAAATATTTTTGACAGTCTGTTCTGCATACCATTCTGAAGCCACTTTTCTGTCTTATAAGAATCGTAAATTTCAGTGCCCTTCGTTTGACTCAGTGGGATATAGCTGTTATAAGTAATAGGGCACAGATGTGCAGTAGAGTCTGGTTTAATGGCATTTCTCTTTTCATTCCCTTTCCACTGTTATAAAAATTTTTTTAATTGTGATTATCAGTGCGAAGCTATGTATTTATCATGGTAGAACTCCAGTGTTAGGCTAGTCTTTCCTTACAGTATCCTTTCTTTTGTTAGGTTTGTGTATGTGTTGCTGATTACATTAGAACTTGATGTTAAGTCATTATTTATCACACTCTCATGAGAGCAGTAATAAAAGTGTGTAATCTAGGAGAAAAAGTTAATTTGTCAAACTTAGATAAGCATGATGTTTAGGTCCTGTTTTTCAATTTTATAACTGTTTTATTGCAACAATATTTGTATTTAAGTCTTCATTTTAATGCCTTGTGGTGTTTTTTTATGCATGTCACTAAGTTGTCATCCCACATAAATTGATGTGCAGCATAGGGTATTAAATCTACGTAATGATTTTAAAACAGATATAGTTGATGGTAAAATGTAAATGTTTTGCAAAAATTCCTTATAAAAAGTTTTGTAGTAACATTTCACTTGTAAATTTTTTTTGTAAAAAAAAGAAAATGGAAAAAAAAAAGAATTCAGAAAAAAATCCTGTTTCCCATATCCTAGAATTTAGACACTTATTCTGCCAGCAAAGCCTCTGGGGCTGTAACTGACATTTTTACAGTGCTGATTTGTATAAAATTTGTTTTTTGTGGATTTGGAAATAAAATCATGTACAAGTTGTTGCCTGCAATAACAATTGCAAGTAACCTATAAAAATTCCCTTGAGTTTAACATGTTTCTTCATTTAATTATGTATACTACAAAGCAGCAATAAATTGTTTGAACTATCAACCTTCTTATCATGACAAACACTGGAAAGTAAATGCTTCTCATTAGAAAATTTATTGGCAACTCGACCTAATTCCTGGTGTTAAGATCTGGTCACCATTTCTCTGAACACACTGCCAAAGAACACCAATCCAAATTTCATGTTAATATGTAGCCATTGTCTAGGCAGTTATGGAAATTAAAATAAGATTTAGGCACTTTTTTTTTTTTACTTAAATATTTTAAAGCAATAAATGTTAGGAAGTTGTAGGAAGAGCTAAAAATGAAAACTAATTAAAATATAATTTAAGATGACAGAAACACTGAGAAGCAAGGTATGCCACAGAGATTCTACAAGTCTATGTAAGCAAAAGCTGTCGTCTTTACCTCTTGGGAGAGCCCTGCAGATCTCCTGAAGAACCTTACAGACATAATAACTACATTATTGTAACAACTTCGGTTAAATCAGATTTGCAATCCCAGGGCCAGATTAGATACAGCCAAGTGAGGGGTAGGGAGTGTCAGGCAGCAGGGGATGTACACTGGCCCACACCAGTGTTTAAATTGGTAGTAATCAGGGGCTGCGTAGTGTGTGGGCGGGTCGCTTTGCACAGCAAAGCCGGAAGGTAAAGACATGGTTGTCACAACTTGGTGTAATACTATGCATTCATAGATGACTGTGACTTCAAGAAACAGTTCATTGTTACTCTGTCAAGACCAAGAAGGAGTAAGTTTTTCAAAAGATGTGTGAAAACTAAAGATGTGTATTTCAGTTACTTTAAAAATGTGCTTGGAAGCATCAGGATGATACATAAATTGGGGAGGGGATAATGGGATAATGTAATTATAGAAAGTTAATTTGTTACTGGTTTTTAATATAGTAAAACCAGTTTTGATCTTGGAATTCTAGGTAGCACATAACGATGAAGAAGACTGACTCAATGAGAGAACACCATAAAAGTCATGTTTTTTTGTTTTATCATAGATTATTGATAATAAAACCATCGGTGTAGGAAAGTTGAATCCATGCTAAAAGCAACACTAATGGTGTACGAGTTTAAGGCGTGTATTTCTGTTCTTTTAATATTTGCTAGTTAGCATAGGCTTTAGGCTATGTTCCTCTTAGTAGCAATTGGCAGTGAAATCATTTGCTTTTGGACACCTGAGAGTAATCTTAGGTGCCAAGGAGTCTAAGAAAGAAAGAGGGAGATAAGGAGAGAAGCCTTGTAAAACCTTATTTTTGTCTAAAGTAATAGTTTATCAAATGTTAGGATAATTTTTCCTGGAATAAAAAGTGTTCCAATTAATAGGGTTAACTAGATTACAGAATATTAATAAATACTCCAAATTTTCTTGTGTAAAAAGAAAAAAAATATTGTACATTCCCCAGTTGAAGTCAACCAGAAAAACTGGGTGACAAAATTTTCACATGAATTTATATTTGAAATGTTACATGGAAACAAAATATTTTACCACAATTATTTTTTTTTTCAAGGAAAACAGCTGTGTTCCCCCCATTAACAGTAACTGAGATGCTGTTTAACTTTGTTCAATGGCAACATAACAGGGTTTTTTCTTGCCTATATTTTAATAGAGTTAAGTATAATACTTTTATAAAGATAATATGTATGCTATGTGTAACATTTTAGATCTATATCAATAGAATATTTGGGTTGGATTAGGAAGTTCAGACTTCAAAATAAAACGTTTGTTTTAGGGCCGCTGACAGAAAACCACAGGCAGTTCCAGGTAGGCGTAAATGTGCACACACGGCCTATAATAAATTCTGTATAAAGATTTGCGTCAATAGTCTCCATAAAGCTCCATTTTTATGCTCTCCTATTTCTGGGCATTAATTTGTTACAGAACTTAATGATAACAATGATTAGTAGGTTGGTAGTTTGAGTCTCCACCCGCTGAACAAATACTAAGTGTGTACTTTGAACCAGATGTCAGAGATAGACCAGGAATAGGACAAACATCCCTATTCCTGCCGTCATAGAGTTCATGCATACTAGA
Organism: Saccopteryx leptura; assembly: GCF_036850995.1. Classification (NCBI taxonomy): domain Eukaryota; kingdom Metazoa; phylum Chordata; class Mammalia; order Chiroptera; family Emballonuridae; genus Saccopteryx; species Saccopteryx leptura. The sequence continues at coordinate 18,058,504 of NC_089514.1, read as the reverse complement.
CCTGAGCAAAACTTGAAGCGAGGAGCAAGCATGGCAGATCAGTACCCAAGGGCCAGCTGGGGGAGGAGGAATCCGGGAAAAGGGCTGAGCCCCAGGTTGGACCATGGCTGCAAGGCAACAGTCTAGAGAGGCCAGAAGGGCGGTCAGCAGGAGAGAGGTGAGGCGAGGTGGTTCGGCAGCATCTGGTAGACCAGTAAGCCCTGCCGTTGGGTTGCCGAGGCTGACTCACAATGCAGAGTGGGAATAGCAAAGCCCTGTGACCTCACCAACTGGGAGGAAGAGGAATGTGGTTTGGTCACTTGCTAGTCACACAACCTGGAGCAAATAAAGCTTTCTGCAACCTCTTTTTCTACTTGCAAAATGGGGATTATACCTCATAGGTCTTGTAAGAGGATCAAATAAGATAACTCTATCAAGCCCCTGACAATAAAGTTAATAGAAGTTATTGTTAATTAGAAGTTAACCCAAAAGATGGAGGGCATAGGACATTTCCCAGCTGGCCCAATGTTGAAATGCTTTGAAAACAGGCAAGAATACATTGAAAAGTTAGTTCTCAATATCGCATAAAGGAGGAAGGGAGAAATTTCAGTGGGCATTTATTAATTCAGCTGTGTTTTTCTCAAACTATCTGCCCGTCTATGAACTGGTATGTGCTCTATCTCAAAACTCTATGATGGCTATCTTTTCCTAACACTAAGCAAAATTCACATTTCAAATCTCATTGTCTAATTTTGAAATGTTGATTCCAGCTACTACTTGCCTATGTCATAGTGATAGCAGACAAGCGAACGTGTGAACAAAGCAAATCAGTTTGTGGAAAACAGTTGCTTGTGTGTTCAGTAACATATTTACGGATGTGTACATGTACAATTTTCTAAATTAAAAATCGCCCCTTCTGTGTAGAGAGATGGTTATTATATAAATGGACCTGAGGTTACAGGGCAAAAAATACTCTTATGTTTTCAACTTCCTACCAGATTGCGGCCACAAAAAGAAAATGCCCAATTTGGTGTCCGAAGTTTTTCTTATCCTACAACTTCCTCTTAGACATGGTTCAGAAAAGAAGAATAGGGTTAGGATGCTCTACATTTATGAGCTCCAAGCTACTTGTACTTAGCTTTTAAGAGTCTTTGTGGAAGAAGCCGGGATATAAACAAACAAGTCAGCCAGTCTGGCTTAGTGCCCTGCCAGACTCGGAGGCACCTCTGGCTAGATCTAGCTCTCCGCGTCCAGCCTTCCTGGCCGTGTGTCTTCCATGGTTTCAGATCCTCTTAGTCTGGCCCCTTGCGTTCCCAGGCTTACCTTTGAGGATCCTGGTTGTCAGTCAGTCCGTACATTTATTGAGCACCTGTGTGTGCCAGATTCTGGCACAAGGGATGCTTCTCCTCTTTTCTGCACTCACCCTGCCTCCTTGCCTCCCTGGATTTCTAGAGCGCTTGGAGATAGATCCCCTGGCCCCACTCTGGGACTGGCCAGTGCTTGCAGAGGTGGGGGTGCATTGTGCGCCTTTCGACAGGGAAGAGCCACGGCTCGGATTGTGTTGGGCCCAGTCGAGATGAACAGATTTCATGAAGAGATTTCAAGTCCGAGTCAGAGAGCCAAGAAGTCAGACCCTGGGAGTGAATGAAGATCAGACAAAAATAAATTACAGGGAAGAGGAGGAAATTAAACTTGAGCAGTTGTTGCAAACACCCATTAGGCTTTGAATCATGCCTTTCTAGCCGGTTGGCTTGGCTCAAATTGTAATATATATTATCCTGCTATGAGATATGGTTTAATAAATATTTTATTGATAGTAGTATTATTTTTGAGATGTGGAAGCCATAATAAAGTTATATTTTCTGCTGGTAAAATCATTCCTAGCTTGTATGACTTTATGTTGGAATAAATACACCAGTAATTCATGGTACTATATAAAGGCCAGCATGATCTCCAGGTGTTGGTCAACCTGACTACTTTGAAAACTGTGAGGAAAATGATCTGAAGGCAAACAATAAGCTCATGGAAAAAAAAAAAAAAAGATTCCAGCTCAATTCAGGAATATAGCAAATGATTACAACTTTTAACTTATGTCTTTGAAGCTTTATGTTCTGTTTTAACTTATTTGTGAAATTCATATATGTGTATGTGAAAAATGGGTGGTATGTGTTTGGTGAAATGTCATTTCTAATTCATAAGTCAGAATTAAATTTATAACTTACTCTGGTTTGTATTGTAGTTGCCTCCTCTCACTTTCTATAATTATGTGGATATAAAGATAACTGTTAGAAAATTAAGCCCTATTCTGATGATAATATGTAATCTTATTTTAATTATCGTTTTTATGGAATAAATCATGACTATTAGCAGGGTTTGGGGTCCTTTGGAAAAAGTCTCAGTTCTTCATTTGTTTTCTTGTTTGTTTTGTTTTTCAGAATACTGAGGATGCTAATTTTTTTGTGTAAGTATGTCCACCAATTTCCTGAGTAACTGGGAGTACTTTTATTCTTGTGTCCAATTGTAAACATAGATCTTCACATGAAAAAAAAGGGCGAACATACCGAAAGAATTTCATTAAATTGATCACTTTGCAGATGTAAAATATATTCTGTATTTTCAGGAAAAGTATTACCTTGTTAAACAAAAGGTTTTAAAAATATTAATTTTCTTTTCAATATCTTTGAGTTTATGATCTTGACAAATTCTCTAAAGAATTCATGCTATGAGAAAAGGTGATAATATCAGAGAATATATTCAAATAAAATATTTGTCTTCAGTTTTGGTTAGTTGGTTAGACTTAGAGCATCATCTCGAAGCACAGAGGTTGCTGATTCAATCCCTACTCAGGGCACATACAGGAACAGATCAATGTTCCTCTCTCTTTCTCTCTCTTATTTTTTATTTTTTTGTGATAGAGACAGAAGAACAGAGAGACAGACAGATAGGGACAGACGAGCAGGAAGGGAGAGATGAGAAGCACTAATTCTTTGTTGCAGCACCTTAGTTGTTTATTGATTGCTTTTTCACATGTGCCTTGACTGAGGGACTCCAGCAGAATGAGTGACCCCTTGCTCAAGCCAGTGACCTTGGGCTCAAGCCAGTGACCTTGGGCTCAAGCCAGCGACCTTGGGCTTCAAACCAGCGACCTTTGGGCTCAAGCCAGCGACCATGGGGTCATGTCTATGATCCCATGCTCAAGCCAGCACGCCTGTGCTCAAGCTGGTGAGCCCACGCTCAAGCCAGCACCCCCATACTCAAGCTGGTGAGTCCGCGCTCAAGCCGGTGACCTTGGGTTTCGAACCTGGGTCCTCCACATCCCAGTCTGACACACTATCCACTGTGCCACTGCCTGGTCAGGATCTCTCTCTCTCTCAATAAATAAATGTTAAAAAGAAAATTAATGGTCATATTTATGATTTAAGTATTTATGTCTCTTGCTAAGAAAAATGTATGATGTCTTTTAATGCTAGCATTGTTTAGATTACTTCCAAAATAAGTATGATATTTAAAATATCAACTCTCCTGCTTTAATTTTTTTTCTAGCTGAGCTATAACTTGGCCTAAAACACATCCAGCTTGTGAATCCAGAGGACATTGCTTTGTTCTATGACCAAAGTTTAGGCAGATTTCAAAGGAAGAGTTCATTAATCTAGTCCATGTTCAGTTCATTCCCCTTAAACAAAAGAATTTTAAAGTAATTATTGATTCTCTCATAGATACAGGGGTGACAAAGTATTTAATAATGAACACAGCACAGCATCTATCAATCAGAAGGGACGCTAGACATAGGGATGGAGCAAGGTCCCAAGTCCCTCCCTGTCCCTCCCGTGCCAGGTGTGTCAGAGAAAGGGTTAGCTGTTACAGCTGGTTTGCTACACCAACAGAGGTGATTGCTTTCTAAAATTCATTTTCAGTGATTTTTTTAAAACCTCGTAACTGTATTTATCAAATCTAAGACGTGAGCAATTCTTTTATATAAATGTATGTGCCGCTAAAAAAAAAACAAACAAAAAGCTCTGCCAGTTACACTATATGCAAAGCTTTAATATCACTTAAAAGTTTTGTTTTCCACTTATGATACAGCTCTATTAGACTTAGATATTTTCTCATGTTTCACTTTTGTACATATGGTACATTAGAAATGTAAATGAAATAGTTTCTTCCTATTCAGTGACTAACTCTTCAATCATGTTTCTGCCCAAGAGCGGTGGTTTTAAAACTTTGTCCATAAATTCTTTGATATTCCTCCCTTCAGTCAGAGTAGCCTCCCTTCCCCTCGTGTGTGGACTTAGTGACTTGCGTCTAATGAGTGGAATCAAGTGGAGTGGTTGTGACAGTGTGGCTTCAGAGACTAGGACACAAAAAGTCTCTGAGGCTTCCCTCTTAGTTCTCTTGGGTTATTCGCTTCAGGAGACATCAGCTGCCATCTTGTGAGCAGCCCTCTGGAGAGGCCCACGTCGTAAGGAACTGAGACCACTGGACAGCCCCCACCTAAGTGAGGTTGAAGTGGATCTTCCAGCCCAGTCAAGTGTTCAGGTGACCAGTCCCAGACCCTGTTGTAACTTCAACCCCATGAGAGACCCTGAGCCAGAGCATCCAGCTCAGCCCCTGCCACATTTTTGACCAACAGGAACTCTGTGAGCTAACAAGTGTTTGTTGTTTCAAGCTGCTACCTTTTGGGAGTTATTTGTTATGCAGCAAGAGATGACTAATACACCAAGAGTCATCAATTTTCAACCAGTGTCATCTGTGCCATTAAAAGCGTAAATGATGCAGCATTTCTTAAGTGAATTCTCCACTGTTACCTCCTCCTGCATGCTGGTGACATTCTGTTCTCCAAGTTTTGCTGCAGATATGTGGGCAGTGATAACTACAACAGACATGCCTTTCAGCAGACCACAGACGTAAGATACACCCCCGTTTCACAGATGTGAAAACATGCAGTGTAGACTTGAAACACAACCTCAGCTATCTTTACTATATATTTCCCTTCTGCTTGCATCAGCCCCTTTCTTCACTAAGACCTTGATCTTGCCAGTTGCAGTTTTGTTGACCATTTCAGGACAAAACTCCGGACTTTCACAGGGGATTACTATATTTGCATCCTGGGGGGGGGGGGGGGAGGGGGGCAGTGAAGGGCTCAGTGGCTGTAGGAAAAGACCGATAGTGTGATCGGAAGGAATGTTTTATTGACCCTGAGCTGTCTGCCCCAGGCACCCCTTAGTGTGTCACAGAGAGGCGTGCCCTCTCTCTACGGGGCTGCGAAAGTCGTGGGGGCCCCTTGGGGCTGGCCAGATTGGGGCATTAAAGAGGACATGCTAATCCTTGGAGATATTCCAGTTATCTGTGACATTTGATATCCTGGAACAATTCACTACCAGCATAGTAGAAATATATCCTAAATACATATTTTGAAAGAAAAGCAAGAATGCAAATAGTGCTTACTGGTTTAGGAAGAAACTTTTGTGATGCTACAATGGGTCATAATGTAACTATAAAAGATATAACATCTGAAACACTGAGGTTGCTGGTTCGAAACCTTGGTCAAGGCACAGGTGGGATTCTTGCTCCTCACCCCTTCTCTCTCTCTATCCTCTCTAAAATGAATAAATAAAATCTTTTTTTTTTTAAAAGATATAACAATGTAAATATAAAGAGAAAAGGGGAGATTTATGTGGCTTAAGTACATCATGCTCCTCTTCAAGTCTCTTTCTCCACTATATAAGCTATCACGTGGAAAGGGCTTTTCTACTGTTGAGCACCAGACAGGTGTCAGGCTTGATTCCATTGGGCGATGCCTTCATCCGAGAGGGACCGCTGATCCTCACTTTGTTTCCACCTGCGCCCGACTTCGAGCACTTGCTCTGGGCTGGCTCCTCACTTCTGATTCAGGAAAGGTTTAACGAACAGGAATAGAAATAATAAGGTTTAATACGGTTTGGGGATGATTCGGAAATGATTGTGCTTTTACCCTCTACAACAGGGGTCCCCAAACTATGGCCTGTGGGCCGCATGCAGCCCCTTGAGGCCATTTATCCGGCCTCTGCCGCACTTCCAGAAGGGGCACCTCTTTCATTGGTGGTCAGTGAGAGGAGCACTGTATGTGGTGGCGCCACAAAGTGCAGCCTCGCTCAGGTACAGTACTACTTCCGGTGACGCGGGGATGCGCGCGTCACGGCTCCGGAAGTGCGTCATATCACTTGTTAGGGCTAGCAGTGGCAAATATGGAACCGGACATTGACCATCTCATTAGCCAAAAGCAGGCCCATAGTTCCCATTGAAATACTGGTCAGTTTGTTCATTTAAATTTACTTGTTCTTTATTTTAAATATTGTATTTGTTCCCGTTTTGTTTTTTTACTTTAAAATAAGATATGTTCAGTGTGCATAGGGATTTGTTCATAGTTTTTTTTATAGTCCGGCCCTCCAACGGTCTGAGGGACAGTGAACTGGCCCCCTGTGTAAAAAGTTTGGGGACCCCTGCTCTACAGTTTAGCTCCCTTTCAGTCTCCCAATGACTTTAATCTCTTGAGTTTTCTTCTCTGGAGCCAGTACTCCTAGAATAAAGCTGCTTGCTCTCATCTCCTGTAACTTCATTAGTCTTGTTTCACAGATTTATTTTTTCCCTTATCCCCTCAGAGGCTCCGGGCTTTCTCTGACTAAAACTTTTTGGGACACGGAAGCCCTTCCCTTCCTGGCATTTTTTTCTAAAAGGGCGTTTTTCTTTTCCTTTTTTAATTGAATTTATTGGGGCGACATTGGTTAATGAAATTATATAGGTTTTAGGTGCACAATTCTATAACATCTGTATACTGACTGGAGTGTACATTCTTCCACTCCAAGTCCACCTCCTTCCATCAGAAGGGCTTTTTTTTTTTTAATTCAACAAATATTTGAACAAAAACATTGCTAGAGGTTTATGCTAGATGCCACAGGGGATTAGAAATAAAATGGCACCTGACCCAGTGAATAAAGCTTCAACCTGGAATGCTGAGGTTGCCGGACCAAGGCCCCAGGCGCATGTGAGAAGCAACAGGAGTTGATGCCTCCTGTTCCTCACCACCCCCTCCACCCACCTTTCTCTCTCTCTAGAAATCAATAAATGAAATCTTTTTTTTTTTAAGGTTAGTTTTTTATTGATTTTAGAGGAAGGGAGAGAGGAAGAGAGAGAGAGAGACAGGAACATCAGTCTGTTCCTGTATGTGCCCTGACCGGGGATCGAACCGGCAACCTCTGTGCTTCAGGAGATGCTCTAACCAACTGAGCTATCTGGTCAGGGCAATAAATAAAATTTAAAAAAGAATTTATTTTTTTTGGTATTTTTCCAAAATTAGAAGCAGAGAGGCAGACAGACAGACTCCCAGATGCGCCCAACCGGGATACACCCAGCAAGCCCACCAGGGGGCAATGCTCTGCCCATCTAGGGTGTTGCTCCATTGTGACCAGAGCCATTCTAGCACCTGAGGCAGAGGCCATGGAGCCATCCCCAGCGCCCAGGCCAACTTTGCTCTGATGGAGCCTTGGCTGTGAGAGAGGAAGAGAGAGACAGAGAGAAAAGAGAAGGAGAATGGTGGAGAAGTAGATGGGCGCTTCTCTTGTGAGCCCTGACCAGGAATCAAACCTGGGACTTCCACACGCCAGGCTGACTCTCTACCACTGAGCCAACAGGCCAGGGCAAAAAAAAATTTTTTTAAATGGCATGGTCTATTACAGTGCCCGCCTTCAAAGAGCTTAGTTATAACTAAGGCAAAGTAAGAAAGCTGCATAAATAACTATAAAGTGAAGTAGTATGCATTCTGCTTGTACAGGAAGAGATGACATCAGGACGGTGAGGGTTTCCTCTCCAGAGAGTCTTGTGGTTGCTGTTTGGTGGCTGGCTTGCTTTTGTCAGTAATTTGCAGCGCACGTCAGTATTTGTTCCCTAAATGCAGGAAAAATAGCACAGTGATTATAATACAAGAATAAATTGGGTTGCAGGTACTCACAACTGGAAACCTGCTTTTGCCCTAGGAATATGCTTTTCTGCAAACCCATCGGTTTTCCTACTGCGTTTCCCCCTTTAATTCTTCAATTCATATTTATTCTCTGCAAAGATGCTTTAGGTCCATTGTTTTGAAAAGAAAAAGAAATCCAAACTAACAGAGGAAAGGAAATACAACTTAACGGTTTTATGTTTGCTTAGAATGGTCTTGGCCGGATGAGTTTACCTTCCTTCCTGTGATTTGCATAATGTCCTCACCTGCGTGTCCCCCTTCTCTGCCCACCCTTGTTACAGATTGGTGACCTAAACTGCAGCTCCGTTACAGTTGCCCTTCAACCACGTGTTTCTGTGTCTTGCTATCTCCGAAAATCCAGATATTAAAATTCCCCAAATCAATGTTTTTCTCAGCTCTGCTATGTTTCCCTTTTTCTCCTTTAAGAAACTTAGGTTGAAAAGAAAAAAAAAAAGGAAGAAACTTAGGTTGACCTTAGTCAAGGGCTTCTCAAAGAATAAAGCCCCTTGAATATTTAGCCACACTTAAAAAAAAAAAAAAAAAAAAGGTAGTAACGTCTTGGCTCTGGCTGGATGGCTCAGTTGGTTAGAGCATCATTTCGAAGTGCAGAGGTTGCTGGTTCGATCCCTGGTCAGGGCACATACAAGAACAGATGTTCCTGTCTTTCCTGATCTCTGCTTTCCTCTCTCTAAAATCAATGAAATAAACGTGTTTTTAAAAAAGTAGTAACGTCTTATAATTCATGGGGAAGCATGTTAGTTTAAGGGGATATTTCCCATCATGTTATATGTATTGGGGTTATCTGAGGAAAAAACACCTTCAATGCCTTTAAATGGACACTTTCCCCCGGTTTCCCTCACTATCAGAAAGCGGATTTTGCTCAGGCTCCCCCTAGTGGCCGTACCCTTAAGGGAAAACTGGAGCTGGGTCTTGGTAAATGAGGCTAACCTAGGAGATCTCGTTTCCCTTGCTCATACAAGGTTGAGGCTTGGGCCTGAGATGTAATTCTAGCCGGTCAGATGTAAGGGGAAATCTTTCTGGACGTTTTTGGAAAGCTTTCTTCATTCAAAAATGAAGATGATCCTTTTTCTTGCCTTTGAACATTGTCACCTACCCGGTGTGCTAGCGAGCATAACTGCCACTTAGTAACCATGAATAAAAGAATCACTGAACTGTCGGAGAGCACAGAAAAGAACAGATCTCATCCCTGAGTCATTGAATTAACCAACCCACGTCTTCACTACAACCAGACTTGTCGGTGAGATTATCAGTGTCTTCAGTATATGCTTCGACTGGTTGGGTTTTCTGTTCACACAGTGTTTCTGCCTCCTCTGCTGTGGCCCTTGACTCCTCAGGGCACTCTTTTCTCCTTTATTGTCGGGGACCTCCCATAGCCTGACCAGGCGGTGGCGCAGTGGATAGAGCGTCGGACTGGGATGCCAAAGACCCAGGTTCGAGACCCCAAGGTCGCCAGCTTGAACATGGGCTCATCTGGTTTGAGCAAAAAGCTCACCAACTTGGACCCAAGGTCGCTGGCTCGAGCAAGGGGTTACTCGGTCTGCTGAAGGCCCACGGTCAAGGCACATATGAGAAAGCAATCAATGAACAACTAAGGTGTCGCAATGTGCAATGAAAAACTAATAATTGATGCTTCTCATCTCTCTCCGTTCCTGTCTGTCTGTCCCTGTCTATCCCTCTCTCTGACTCTCTCTGTCTCTGTTAAAAAAATAAATAAATAAATACTCTGCCCATTAAATTTGAAAAGAGTTGTGAGATTGGATCCTTTACCCTCCCCGAGTAATTGTGTGATTGGTGGAGGAGAAGGCTGAGGGATCTTAGGCCTAGCAAACCATGGAGGAAACTTCATGGGGACTGGAAGTGACCTCCTGCTCTGACTGCTGGGGTTGGTCCTGAAGGCGGGGTCTGAATCCCTCCTGTCGTCGGGGGGACGCAGCAGGGGTCCAGCTTTCCCCGGGGGAGAGGCTGAATGTCTGCCTCACTGTAGGCAGGTTAGTTAGCCTCTCAGCGTCAGAATCCATGGATTCTGTCACCGTTCTACTGCCCCTTAACCCCCTCCCATGCTCATCTTCTTACCCAGGATAAATACCACCGAAAAATATGTTTTCCAGCTTTATGGAGATATTGATGTGTAACATTGTATAAACTTAAGATGTACAATGTAGCCTGACCAGGCGGTGGCACAGTGGGTAAAGCGTCGGACTGGGATGAGGAAGACCCAGGTTCTAGACCCTGAGGTCGCCAGCTTGAGCGCGGGCTCATCTGGTTTGAGCAAAAAAGCTCACCAGCTTGAGCCCAAGGTCGCTGGCTCAAGCAAGGGGTTACTCGGTCTGCTGAAGGCCCGCGGTCAAGGCACATATGAGAAAGCAATCAATGAACAACTAAGGTGTTGCAACGCGCAATGAAAAACTAATGATTGATGCTTCTCATCTCTCCGTTCCTGCCTGTCTATCCCTCTCTCTGACTCTCTCTCTCTGTCGTTGTAAAAGAAAAAAAGAAAAAAAAAAAAAGATGTACAATGTAATGATAGGATACACATATATACGATGAAATGATTCATATAGATCATAATGGATATATATATATATATCCATTATGTTTATTGATTGCTTTCTCATATGTGCCTTGACCGGGGGGCTACAGCAGACCGAATAATCCCTTGCTCGAGCCAGTGACCTTGGGTCCAAGCTGGTGAGCTTTGTTCAAACCAGATGAGCCCACGCTCAAGCTGGCGACATTGGGGTCTCGAACCTGGGTCCTCTGCATCCCAGTCTGACGCTCTATCCACTGCGCCACCGCCTGGTCAGATGAAATGATTAACATAATAAGATTAGTTATCACCTCCATGACCTCACATAATTGCCTTGTTTGTGTTTGGTGTGGTGATGACATTTAAGATCAGCTCTCTAAGCAACTGTCAAGTCGAGAATGCATTATTGATAACACAGTCACCGCGCTCTACATGAGATCCCCAGGACTTGCCTTCTATCTGGGGGTTTGTATCCTTTAACCAGCACTGCCCCAGGGCGCCCACTCTCAGCCGGATAGTTCACAAGGAATGTTCTCTACTTCCTAGGACTTCAGGTGACAGTGCTGTGCCAGGATTTGCTATTACAGAGCCAGAATCTCCTTCCTTCAGTTTCCAGGAAGGTTCTCCTCGCTTTTCAGTCCCCACCCACAGCCTCCTCAAAGTCTTCTACAGCAGTTCCTGCAGGTTAATCAGGATTGTACCAACGCATTCCTGAAAGACTTTGCAGCGTCTTCCCACTCCCACCTTTTAGGTATTTGTTATGGCAACACCCTGCTTTTAGGGACCAAAATCTGCATTACAAATTATTCTAAAGCCCTGTCTCTGTGGTTTAAGGCAGCAAACATTATGTCACAGTTCACGGGGGTCAGTAATTTTGGAGCTGCTTCGTGGGTGGTTCCGGCTCAGGGTCATTTGGGTGATTGCAGTTAGGATTTTGGCGGGGACTGACTGTCCTCTGAAGGTTTGACTGGGGCAGTAGGAATTGCTTCCACAATGGATCATTCACTTGGCTGCTGGAAGGAGGGCCTCTCCATTGTGAGTGATCCAAGAGGGAGAGAAGGCAGCTGTTGTGTCCTTCATGACATGGTCACTCATGTCACTTCTGCCACATTCTGTTGTTCATTAGGAGAGTCGCTGAACCCACCCTTACCTTCAAGGGCTCTAGGCTCCATCTTTTGGAGGGAAGGGGTGTTGATGAATTTATTTTTGTGGGGTATTTTTTTTTCTTAAAAAATAATTGAGGCCTGACCTGTGGTGGTGCAGTGGATAAAGTGTCGACCTGGAAATGCTGAGGTCGCCGGTTTGAAACCCTGGGCTTGCCTGGTCAAGGCACATATGGGAGTTGATGCTTCCAGCTCCTCCCCCTTCTCTCTCTCCTTTCTCTCCTTCTCTGTCTCTCTCTCCTCTTTAAAAATGAATAAATAAAATAAAAAATTAAAAAATAATTGAGATATAATTGACATATAACATTATGTAAGCTTGTGGTGTCCAATGTGTTGATTTGATACATTTATATATTGCAGTATTTGGAGGGAAGGCGTATTGGTGAGAACTGCCCCAGGAGGGACAGGGGAGGATCACGATGAGGTCATGTTCCCCTTAGAAAGGCTGAGCCACCAGGGAGGCTCACTCAGGGCTCTCACCAAACTTTTTTAGTGAGAATCCTGTGATGTCTATTCTATGCTGAAGAGCCCACAAGGGGGTACACATTCTCCTTGTATCTGTGGCCCCAGTGATCTCTGTATTCTCTAGGTAGACCACACTATTGGAATCCATTTGTTTAAAGATCTAGCTAAATGTTCTCTACCAGAGTCTAGTGATACCTGCTCTAGCTAATCAAGGGTTCATGTCCAGTCTCTTCAGAGGGTTCACAGTAGTTCATTGTCCTGCACATTTAGGTCTCTGATGGGTTCAAGTCAAGTTGTAATTTTTTAGATTTCTCAATATTTTTTGCTTTTGTTGTAGTAAGGGTGGGAGTGAAGCTCTTTATCAGTTTTCTGCATCATAAGCAGAAGCTGGAAGTATGCTTCCAATAGAAATTGATTGACATATTATTGAAGCACTTCAAGCTATTGAAGCTTAAATTTAAGGTAATGGAAATCTCTTCATGTTGGCTTCTGAAAATTTTGACACATCTTCACGAGCATTTAATAGCTTTTCTGTTTCCTGCTCTGACAGTATGTTCCCAGACCTCCTTATATTTTTTTCTGTGCCAAAGCTAGAATCAGCCATTTCTCAAAGTTTCTTTGTTTATTGGAGTGGGAAGTCATAGTTAGAGACCAACATCTCAGCACTGGGGATGCTCATTGCAACGTGTTACTTCTTGTTTCAAACACTTTTCAGTGAGCAAAGCTAAGTAATGGATATTTCATTAAAGACAAAATAGAGCATGAGTTTATATTGAAACTTGAACTTCAAAATCAGGTCTGAGTGGTTTTTACTTAACCTCACCTATTTTATGTGTTTCTTCTTTCTAGCACGCCGAAACTCCTGGTTTCCAATGACACTGGCATAATTATTCATTTGCTTTTAGTAGATGCTGCCAGATTTTCCCCTTCAAGAACAAGTTACTCGTTCTCCCACCTGCTGGAAGTGTTGCCCGCTGATGCCTATGCTGAGTCCTTCTCTGGGAGTTGTTCCCAGCCAAAGCTCACTGCTGGGGCCGAGGCTATGCTTTCTCCCTTGGTGCAGTATGGGGCTACAATGGTGTGCTTCTGTTACCTTAATTTGGGGCATCTCCCAAGGGCCATTACAGCTTAAGAGCTCCCCATGGCATCAGCCAAGCCTTCTCCTGTAACTGCCTGATGATTCACCCTCCTCCTCTGCCTACTCCTGCTTCCTTCAGTCCCTTCCAGGTACTTTTTCCCTAAGAGCCTTCCCTAACAAGTGACCTGCATGACTCGTCTGCTGTCATGAGAAGAGTGTCCCCAAGTAGCTTGCTGGTGCAAGGAACCAACCTGGACCCAGCATGTAACTCAGGCAAGTCCAGCTCAGTCCTGTGTACCTGAATCTGCCCTCACTCAACCCACAGATGCAGGAGCAAGAAGAAATGATTATTGCTAGAAGCTACCTCACTGCACTGCGGTTTGCTGTGCATTGCCAGCAATGTGACAGTCAATCAGAGTGTTGTTGTAAGAATTAATTCAATTTAGCCCTGGCCGGTTGGCTCAGCGGTAGAGCGTCCGCCTGGCGTGCGGGGGGACCCGGGTTCGATTCCCGGCCAGGGCACATAGGAGAAGCGCCCATTTGCTTCTCCACCCCCCCCCTTCCTCTCTGTCTCTCTCTTCCCCTCCCGCAGCTGAGGCTCCATTGGAGCAAAGATGGCCCGGGCGCTGGGGATGGCTCCTTGGCCTCTGCCCCAGGCGCTAGAGTGGCTCTGGTCGCGGCAGAGCGACCCCCGGGAGGGGCAGAGCATCGCCCCCTGGTGGGCAGAGCGTTGCCCCTGGTGGGCGTGCCGGGTGGATCTCGGTCGGGCGCATGCGGGAGTCTGTCTGACTGTCTCTCCCCATTGCCAGCTTCAGAAAAATACAAAAAAAAAAAAAAAAAAAAAAAAAAAAGAATTCAGTTTAAATATATAGAAACCACAAACACTTAGGTCAATGCCTGGCACTTTGAAGCATTATAAAGGGTTTATATTCAGTCAGAGAATGGCAAATACGAGCAACTAAACAAGCAAAGGCAGAATATGTTTATTATGTCAGATAATAGTAAGTTCTAAGAAGAAAAACAAAGGATAGTAAAGGGGAGATGTTAATTATTATCAGTGTACAAGAAAGCCTCACTCTTGAACAGAAATCTGAGAGAGTGAGCCAGGGGTTCTGGGAGAAGAATATTCCAGGCAGAGAAGAGAGCCAGTAGATCCATAGAGAGGATGCTTCAGTTTGAAGAAACAGCAAGAAGTCCAATAAGAGGGAAAATATTAGGAGATAAGGACGGAAGAAATACGGGTTTTTCTTAAAACAAGACAGTAACTGCTAACTGTAACCAGGGTCCACTCAGCCTTTATGCCTCTTGGTAATAGAACACTTTACCTCCATTCCAGATTTTAATAGGACTCATGGTTATCCAACTGGAAATTTCATTTCCTAGTTTCTCTTATAACCAATAGAAAGTGAAAGTAGTGAGATACAGTTTGTGTGTCTTCTGAAAGATAATCTACCAGCCTCCATTTCTTCTTGTCTTTCCGCCTTGTTGGTTTCCTCAATAATGACGAATAGTATTTTGACATGTCTTCATTCTATATTTGGAGGTGCAAGTTACTTTTTGAAAATAGTACTTTTTAAAAAAGATTTTATTTATTCATTATAGAGAGGGGAAGAGAGAGAGAGAGAGAGAGAGAAAGAGAGAGAAGGGGGAGGAGCAGAAAGCATCAACTCCCATATGTGCCTTAACCAGGCAAGCCCAGGGTCCCAAATCGGCAACCTCAGAGTTTCCAGGTTGACACTTTATCCACTGCGCCACCACAGGTCAGGCGAAAATAGTACTTTAATATTTGGATTATTATTTTTTTCCTGCTGATCTGAAAGTCGTTCTCACTTTCAATTTAGTACAATTCTTGTTGTGACACCTTAGTTGTTCATTGATTGCTTTCTCATATCTGCCTTGACCGTGGGCCTTCAGCAGACTGAGTAACCCCTTGCTCAAGCCAGCGACCTTGGGTCGAAGCTGGTGAGCTTTGCTCAAACTGGCGACCTCGAGGTCTCGAACCTGGGTCTTCCACATCCCAGTCCGACGCTCTATCCAGTGCGCCGCCGCCTGGTCAGGCTAGTAAAATTCTTATTTACAGAATTCCTGTTACTTTGGGGTAGGGGGCTGCAAAGCTGGAATATAGGTTGGGGGAGGGTAGGAGAGAATAAGAAGCTTTGCAAGATGTTTGCACTGACTTCCAGATTTGCCTGCTAGCCTTGGAGCCCCAAGTGTTATAAAGGCTTTCCAGAAGCCTATTAATTCGAGATTCTGATCCTGTAACTGGAAAAGCTTATAGATGTCTCCCAGAGACAATGAACTTTCTGAAAAGAAAAAAAATTGTTGAAGCTCTGAATCTTGATGGAAACACCTGTTTATCAATAACGAGTCGTCGTAGGGGTTAATGAGGGCAACTCTCTCGCGAGGGATAGGGGTTGAAGTTTTCACAGGCACGCCTCGGCATATTGCGGTCAGAACATGGTAGTAAAACCAGAGGCGCTTTTGTTGCTGGTGGAGTGTCTTGACTTCCATTTGTAAAACAAACAAAAAACTCAACACCTGTGGCGTGTAATAAACTGAAGAGTAACAAGAGGTGGTATGCCTATATTTCGAAATAATGCGGATTAACTAAAAAAAAAATAATAAAGAGGATCAACTAAAAAAGAATTTAGTTCCAGGTCTCCCTCCCCCCACCCTCCCTTCTGGCTACTTCAGTAATCAGATTTCCTTAATCTCAGCAAATGCCATTAGTAGACCGTACTGAATCCCACCGCAGTATCACAAAGACGCTCTAATCCGGAACTTGCCTCCCTTCACCTAGTTCCCAAGCACGACGGAATCTACGAAGGGCGCTCTGCATTCCCAAGCGGCCAGCGAGTAAGGGTCGAGGGTGGGGATCGCAGCCTGGAACACCTACACCTTGGATTTTTCCTCAAGGATGAAGTTTGCTCGCAGGGTTGGCCCTTTTCTGTTACACTGGGACAACACTGGGACAACCTTGGGCCAAGGCAATGCGAGACCTGGCGCGGGGTCTGAATCCCGATCGCCCCTTCTTGTCACTTAGTCCTTACGTGACTTCGTTTCCTTGCCCATACCAATTAGACGACCATTTGGAGCCAGGCCTTTCTGTGAATCACAGGAAATGATCAAGGTGAAAGATTTAGCATGAAACTCCACCCAAGATGGTATTGCTTAAACCACAGCAGTTAATCGGTGCCGGGCCGTGATTCGTCCTTACTAGCAGCAAAAGAGACGTCCAGGGGGCCGCGGGGCCGGAGGGCACTGGAGGGGGCCCAACGAGGGGCTCAGATCCGTGGAGGCCGCTCCCCTGCCGGGTTTGGGGCTCAGAGCCTGAAGGCCGCGCCCCTTCACGCTCGCTCCGCCCCCAGCGGGCCGGGGTGGGGACTCTGTCCCCCTGGAAACGGGACGCGCAGCTCGCCCGGGTCCAGCGCCTCGGCACGCCCCGCTCGCACTGCGCGCGGAAGCCGGCTCTTAAGTAGCCGCAGGTGGGGAGGGTGGGCGGCGCTCTCGGTGGCCGCGGGAGGAGTTGGGAGCCTCTCGGGGGGTGTGTGCGGAGGGGTGTCCTCACCCACCCGGGACTGGGCAGGGTGCGCGCGGAGCCGGCGAGTCCCCCGTCTCCTCGGACGTGCCGATGGCAGCTCCGTCGGTAGCTCGGCAGGTGCGGGGCGTCCAGGAGGTCCCAACCCTTCGGTTAACCCCAGGCGCGGGTCTGGAGGCGGCGGGCGTGCTGGAGCTGGAGGAGGAGGAAGAAGAGGAGGAGGCGGCGGCCAGGAGAGCGCGGAGTTTCGCCCAAGACGCGCGGGTGCGTTTCCTCGGCGGCCGCCTGGGGCAGATGCTGGCACTGCCGGAGGAGAAATGGAGCCAGTATTTGGAGAGCGAGGACAACCGGCAGGTCCTGGGACAGTTTCTGGAGAGCCCCAGCCCCGCCTGCCTTGTGTTCAGCGTCGCCGCCGCGGGGCGGCTCGTGGCCTCCTGGGAGGTAAGAAGCGACGGGCGAGGGGTCCCGGCCACGCCGTCCATCCGGCATAGCGGGTACTTGGGTGCGGACAGGCCATTCGCGCCTTCTTGGGTTCACGCACTCGGGCTCTTTAAAAAACTTTTTGAAGTCCGCCCGGGCGTCGGCAGAATCCCCGAGGAGCGCCCACTCTGCAGCTAAGCGGCTGTGGATGGTTTTCTAGAAGGCCAGCCCTTGCGCCTGCTCGACCCGCATAAAGCAGGACAAGCAGAGTTTCTTTAGCCGCCCGGGCTTTAGGCGCACGGTGGGTTCTGTGCTGGGTAACTTCCGTTTCAACCTCTCAGCTTGGGTCACTCTGGAGCCGCAACCTTTAAAAATGTGTTCAACTTGACAAGTACTCTGCCTGTCAACCCCATTTGATCCCTTCCAAATGAGTGCCGAGGTGGTCTGCGCAAACGTAGTGCTTCCCAGCCATCAAGGGGCCATCCTTTCTGCCCTCCTTTCCTCTTTCCGTCCCCCACCCCTCCAACTTTAATGTTTAGACTGCTCACCCACTTGAAGGTTAACGTATCACCTACAGGTGCAGCTTTGTCAGCTAGCATTTTTCAAGTGTGAAACGTTTGGAGCAAGGTTTAAAACCTTCAGGTGGCACGCGCCTCAGGGAAAGTAAAGTGTTCTTGTCACTAGATGTGGTCGTTAGGATAGTTGGGAAATAGGATCCCAGGGAAGAGAGACAGTAACCGGAACTCGCCTTTGGGTTTTGTGAGTTGTGAAATTTTTTGTTTTGCTACTTTCCTAATCATGACTAATTAAAAAAAATTGTCAGTAGACAAGGAGACAGAACACTTAATTCTAGTAGGTACGGGTTTTGTTTCTTTTGCTAGCAATCTACAATAGATACGAGTTAGAGTCTGCTTGTTAACAGAAATTAACTTGTACTTAAACTAATTATCTTGTTCTTGTTTCAGATTCCAAGAGATGCCAACCATAAACTCGTTTATATTGCCAAGAAGTTTACTGACGGCGTTGGAGTAAATGATTTCTCTCAAATGGTTTTATTTGGAGAGTTACCCACCTCCCCTCTTGGACATGTAACTGCTTTCCTAGATGAGGTACTAGTCTGTCTTTAATATTTGAATCTGTTCGTTTATCTCAGTGACACTTGGAATTATTCGGGAGAAATCTGGCTGCTTTTTAAAAAGAGAGAATAGGTGGAGTATGCTAGCATTTAGGCTGTTCCTGAAATGAACTGATGCTAAGTCCACCGGAGGTCATTTGTAGGGTCATCCTTTTCCTTTTTCAAAATAATGGAAGTAAATAAAAAGCAGCTTGGAGTGAATAGGTCCTTAGCTAGAATTAAACTTGACATTCAGAGAAGAGACAAACTGACACTTTGGAAAGGGTTTTGAAAATCAGTCTTTGATTCTTGTTAGTTTCTAAGTGTCCCTTATGACAGATAATGGTTAAAAGTAATGGAAATAAAGTGCCAGCAGTAGTTGCCTTTAACATCCTCATTTTCTTCCCTCAAATCAGAGAAATGCTCCCTAAACCAGTGTTACTGGCACTTGAATGTGCATCAGAGCCACCAGGGGATTTTGTTAAAGGTGGGCTGAACGGGGCTGGTGTTCTGCGTTTCTAACCCGATGGACCAGCTTTGAGGAACAACATACTGAATGAGTGGGTTCCATGGAATCAGAGCAGTGGTTTGCAGTCTTTGATGAACATTAGCATCACCTGCTTAACATACCGGACCCAGGTCACACCTCAGACCGTTTAAATCAATGCCTGGCTCCCACCAACATCCCCAGGTGATTCTCGTGTTCCGCGAACTGAACTTTGGGAACCGCTGGGTTGGATGTCAGTAAATCATCTCAATCAGCGCAGGCCTGCCAAAAGTAAGGTCAGAATAATTGCCAACCTATTTATGACTATTTCCCACTTCTCTTGTACTGCCTGAGTGAGTCTCTGTGGCTGTCGTTTTGAAAGGAGGTATTTTCTTACTGCTTTTGGGCTCTAAGCCCCGACTTGTTTCCCTCCCCTCCTGTGGAATTGACTTGGCTTTAGCTGATTTCAAAAGATGCTAAGAGAGTTTTCTGTCTTCAGTGTTGGAGACATTTTGGGGTATGTGGCAGGTATATAAGAAATTTGTATTGAACTGAAACTGATGAAAGGATTTTACATAAAAAGTGCTTCTTGGTCATTGAAATCGGACTGCTGTCGGGGTCTGGGAGGGCAAGGCTGCACTTGTCATTGGCACTCTTGATCTGAAGGGGCAAAACTCTTTCAAGTTTCTCTGCTCTTTCTCTGAATTTGTCCTACTCTGAAAGGGTTAAGTGTGAGTAAGCTGTTTAATAAGTACATCTATAGAGGGCATAAAACACCCAGAATGTCAGGAGTTAGGTGGTTTGGGAGGTTCTCATTTAATTATACTTGAGGATATGAGAATTAGGGAGGGGAAAAACTGAGGACCTCACACTTACGGGGTCACTCGGGTCTATTTAAGGCTTAATTTTGGTAGGAAGGAGGCCCTAGGGCATGGTTGCAGATTTTTAGGTTAGAAGTTTCCAAAGATTGTCTGGGCTTAGTATCCAGTATGGCTCACAGAATTGGCTGATTAACAGTTGATGTAACATCCTCTCTCTAGCCAAGATCTCTCTCCCAAATTCCATAGTTGGAGAGCCACCTGCCTCTCTGCCATTCCCACTTGATGTGTAATGGACACCTCAAACCTGACACCCAAAGTTGAGCTGATCTTCTCCAACCTGCGTTACTTGTAGTTGTCCCCAAAGTAGTGACATGAGCTCCCTCAGGCCAGAAAACCTCAGTCAGCTCTGACTGACTCCTTTCTCTGTCTCACACTTTGTAGCTATTTTGTCAGGAAATCATGTGAGTTCCACTTTCAAAGTCTATCCAGTCCCCTTCTCGCTCCACTGCGACCACCCTGGTCCCAGTCACCATGATCTGTCATCTGTGTGACTGCAGTCGTCCCCTGATTGGTCTCCATCTCGACCCTATTCCCAGCAGAGCAGCTGAAGTGATCCTTGCCTAAACATGAGTCAGAACATGTCCCTTCTCTACTCAGACTCTGCACTGCCCCCCCTTCACAGCAAAGAAGGGTCCAGGTACCGTGTATTGTTGCCCACTGGGACTCGGCATCACCGGGAACACTTGTTAGAACTGTAGAACTTCGGGGCCCACTCCAGACATGCGGCATCAGAACCTGCAGGCGATGCTTAGGCTTTAAAGGATGAATGAACTGGCCGCACCTCTGTGATCTGACCTCTTCCTCTCCTCTCTTAGCTCTTCTCACTTGCTAACTCATGGCCCCCTGGCTGGTTCTAATTGCTGCAGACACACAGTTGCCGCAGGGCCTTTGCTCTTGCTATTTCTTCATCTTCCCTAGAATCCACTCAACCAACCCTGTTCTAGTATTTTTGCTCAAACACCTCTTTTCAGTGAAGTCTCCTTCCAGGAGAGCAGGGATCTGTGAGGGACCTACTTCAAGAGCAAAATTCACGATGGGCATGGTGGTGCTGGTGGCAGTGGTGGTGGGTGGAGGTGGGGAGGACAAAAGCAACTCAGTAAGAAAGATAAATATTATTTAATGCAGTATTTAAAATCAAGATGAATGCAGAAAGCCCCAGCACTTTGAATAAAAATAGGACCACTAATAGCACCAGCGCCAAGTCATATTGGAGTTTGTGACGAAAAGGAAAGTCAGTAATACCGATTCTGTCTTTTATTGAGAAAGGTTGGTATTTTGTTCACTGTGAAATGTTTGGCATTGCTTTTAAAAATATTCATCTTGCTCCTGGCTTTTTGGTGCCCTCTTGTATTTTGTTGGCGAGGTGGGTGCCTCACTCGCCTTGGTGCAGTCCGGCCCTGAATCTCTGCTCTGCTCGCTGATGTGTCCCAGACACACAGTCCGTTGCTCCACATGCAGTAGGGGCTCAGGGAATACTTGTTCAGTGCATGAAGGTTAAGTAAGGGCTAAATGATATCCTTATAAAAAAGAGCACTGAAGCTCCGAAGCTTCAAGATATTTAGGGACAAAGCATTTGGTACATGATTTCTGAGATCTCCACTTGAATTTTTGGACATTTATGTGAAAGGACATTTATGGGAAATTTTATGCTAATAAGCTCATAGTGTTTATTTGTGCATTTAATTAATATCTATTGACTACCAATTTGGTGCCATGACTGGCAACTAGGGATGCAGTTTCTGCCCTCGGGAAGGGCACAGTCTAAGCAGGGAGGCAGGCAGCGGAGCCAGCAGGGATGGGGCACAGTGGGCCGTGGGCTCCAGCAGCCTGCTGGGCGGGCTGCCGTGGGCTCCAGCAGCCTGCTGGGCAGGCCTCCTGGCACCCCCTGCCTCCTGTGGGTCAGTGGGGAGGGCGGGGAGTGCTGAACGGGATGACCCTAGGTCTCCGTTTGCCGGGACAGTTTTAGTTTCCACCTCTTAGAGACCAGTTAACATCTGCTGATGATTCTTAGCCTTCTTGTTCACCGTGGTCCACAGTGAAATGGTAAATTACCGGTCCCCGGAGGACAAGGGGGAGACAGCCAGATGTAGGAAACGGAATACGGGCATTCTGACCAGAGGAAGAAGCATTGCAAAGACACAGAGGAGAGAAGATGCAAGTTTATTATTTTTTTTAAAGGGAGTAAAGTGATGTCACTAGATTGGGACACCTGAGCTGCGGGGTAGTGAGAAATAAGGCTGGAGGGGCCGATGAGCCTTATGCCACTTTGTCAGGTGGTTTTCAGCAGAGCCTGCTGCCAAACCCGTATCCATATCCGTACCCATGTGCTCGCTGGAAGGTGGTGGTGGTGATGCATGTTCTGTGAAGGATTTTATCAGGGCAGGCCAAATTTGGAAGTTTGGGCATCAAATGGAATGTTAGTGGTCATTTATAACTTGCATTCCAGGCTGGTCAACTTCTGACTTTCTGGATGACTTGTACCTTAACAAGAAACACATTAAGTGCAAGGGTTGGTGAATTGGTGACTCAGTTGAGGAGTGAGGGAGAGACTGTTACTGAAGGTACTGATTAGACTGAAAAGGACTGAGGGCATTTTCCAGTGTCGGGTTTCTTTAACAGGAAAGAATAAAGAAGGGATGGACCAGCCTGACCAGGCGGTGGTGCAGTGGATAGAGCGTCAGACTGGGATGCGGAGGACCCAGGTTTGAACCCCAAGGTCGCCAGCTTGAGCGTGGGCTCATCTGGTTTGAGCAAAAGCTCACCAGCTTGGACCCAAGGTCGCTGGCTCGAGCAAGGGTTTACTCGGTCTGCTGAAGGCCCACGGTCAAGGCACATATGAGAAAGCAATCAATGAACAACTAAGGTGTCGCAACGAAAAACTGATGATTGATGCTTCTCACTTCTCTCCGTTTCTGTCTGTCTGTCCCTATCTATCCCTCTGTCTGACTCTCTCTGTCTCTAAAAAAAAAGAAGGGATAGACAAGCTGTTTGAACAGAAGGTGGGAAAGTTGTTTGTGACTTTATATTCACTTTTTGTTTTTCATTTCAATAATCTAATATACTCTCACTTATATTCAAGATTGATTTGTTGATTGATTTTAGAGAGAGGGAGGGAGGGACAGAAAGAGAGAGAGAGAGAGGCATCAACTTGTCGTTGCTTCACTTTAGTTGATTATTGATTGCTTGTTGTATGTGCCTTGACCTGGGCAAGCCCAGGTTTTCAAACTGGTAACCTCAGTGTTCTAGGTCAATGGTTTATCCACTGTGCCACCCAGGTCAGGCTAGTCTCACTTGTATTCAGTGTTAAGTAGCCTTTGAGGTCTGACTCACATATAGACTGATTAATAGTAGTTCATGTTGCTATATTGGGGCCTCCCAACTTTCCCCTCCAGTCTCGGTCTCTCTTCTGGGCTCTGGGCTTAGACATCCACCTTCCTTCTGGACGTGGCTGCTTGATGTATAATGGACCTCGCAAATCTAACATGTTTAAAATTGAACTCTTGATGTCCCCTCAACATTGTGTCCACATACATTATTTGTACCAGTATTATATAATTAAATTTAGCACAAGTGTTTAAAATGTATTGTAGTTATTTTTTAAAATTCTGTTATGTTGACCCAGATCTTGAAAGAAACAATACTTGTGGATGTTTATCAAGCCAGAAATGAAGCATGATTAGGTTATTGTAGTTAATGCCTCGGCCCCATTCTGGACTTGCCAATTTAAGTAGCCATATAAATCATAAAACTACCGAAGAACTTCAGAACTAAAACAAAACAAGCCCCCAATTAATTGAATTCCTCTCTATATAGTTTAAACCTTTATTTTTTTATTTTTATTTATTCATTTTTTAGAGAGGAGAGAGAGACAGGGAGACAGAGAAGGGGGGGAGGAGCTAGATAGAAGCATCAACTCCCATATGTGCCTTGACCAGGCAAGCCCAGGGTTTCGAACCGGCGACCTCAGCATTTCCAGGTCGATGCTTTATCTACTGCACCACCACAGGTCAGGCCTCTCTCTATAGTTTAATACGTTTGTATCATAATTAAAGAGCACATCCCGAGTCTATTTGTTTTAAATGATGTTTATGGCGCTACTCTGGCTGGGAAGAGTTTGTGGCTCGGAACTTCCTACCAGTTTTATCTGCAGCTTGTGATACAGTTTTGAACTTTAAGAGAAGTAGGCCTCTGGAGGCATTGAGAGGTACAGCTCGGTAGTTACAGATCATCACAGGGATGTAAAGTACAGCACAGGGAACAGCGTCAATAATAATGTCATAACTATGTATGATGTCACCAGGTGGGTACCAGAAATATTGGAGGGGTCACTTTGTAAATTATGTAATTGCCTAACCACTGTGTTTGTGCACCTGAAACTGATACAAAATAATATTGAATGTCAACTGTCATTGAACGATGAAATTTTAAAAAAGTTAGCCTTATCACAGAATCGTAAAGACAGTGCCAGTCTCAAACAGTACCCTGTAGATGAGAAATACTGAGTAACTAGAATTTTTCTCCCATCTGACTTTTATTTATTTATTTAATTAATTTTTTTTAATTTTTTTTTTTTTTTCTTTCTGAAGCTGGAAATGGGGAGAGACAGTCAGACTCCCGCATGCGCCCGACTGGGATCCACCTGGCACGCCCAGCAGGGGCGAAGCTCTGCCCACCAGGGGGCAATGCTCTGCCTGGGGCAGAGGCCAAGGAGCCATCCCCAGCGCCCGGGCCATCTTTGCTCCAATGGAGCCTTGGCTGCGGGAGGGGAAGAGAGAGACAGAGAGGAAGGAAGGGGGGGGGTGGAGAAGCAAATGGGCGCTTCTCCTATGTGCCCTGGCCGGGAATCGAACCCGGGTCCCCCGCGTGCCAGGCCAACGCTCTACCGCTGAGCCAACCAGCCAGGGCTTCCCATCTGACTTTTAGAAAATGCTGTTGCTGTCAAAGATTTACTAGGGAAAGCGGTCTTGCAGTGGGTCAGTGCATGTCCCGGCCCACGAGCCTCTCAGTCTGGTGTCCACAGCTCTGCAAGAACTGTCCGGCCTTTCTTTCAGCCATTCCTTTGGGGGGTCTGGACTCTGACTCTAGGCGGGCCAGACTGGCAGTTTCCCAGGGCCCCGTGTTCCTGCAGTCATCCATGACTTCATAGATCAGTGTCCAGCTTTCTGGAATGCCTGCTCTGACCTTTCATTTTAAAGATTCCAACCAAGTAGTAACTCTCCTGGCAAGTCTTCCCAGAAACCCCACCCTCCCAAAGCCAGGAATTTCTCCTGCTTCCCGGTGCGTCCTGATTGGTGCACCGTAAGCGTGCGTCCAGCTAGGGCAGTTCCTCCATCCCGGGACCCGACCCACCGAGCTCACTCAGCTCACTCACCGCAGGCGGAGACTGAATCTTATAATCTCCGTTTTCCTGGCTCGACATGTCATGGGTGCCGAGCAGGAAGCATGTAGTAGTAAAACACGGCGGAAAGATTTGTTTCAACATCATTAGAAGACCAAAGAGAATTTCCAGTGTGTTTTTACCAAGGTTGTAGCCGGGGAGATGTGTAATGGATATCTCAAATAAACTTTTAAAAGGTGGGATAACTATTTTCTGAGCATTTTAGCTGATGGAAATGTTACAGTATAATTTTGGTAGACAAGGGTAGATTATATCAGAAAAGTGAAAAATGTTTAAAATTAGTAAATATGGAAAAGAGTGGGAAAGCAAGAAAGAGACCAAGTTTGTTAACAGATTGTCATTAATCATGCTGGGTTCTGGGAATAAAAAATAATAATTTTTGAGGGTCTTCATATATAATGCATGATTTCATCAATATACCCAATTTAATGATAGAAGGAGTCCCAAAAAGATCCATGTAACTAAATAAACATCTTCCTGACTGTCAAACTTAAATCCACTGGGATGCCAACCGGGACTTGTGATGAAGATTAGTTTACCCTGACCTCCATGTGATCTAGAAAGACTCTTTTCATTAATGCATCTGCCAATGTGCTCAGTTTGCATTAAGAAAGCAATTTATTTACTTGACGTGATTCTTCTTATTTCATACCATGTTTGAGTTGTTGAGAACCTCCCCAAATGCTTGATAAGTGGGCAAGTGAATGGGCAAGCAGTAAATTATTTCCTTTTTGAGAGAATTTGTCTCATTAAGTCTAAATGGGTCACTGATTTTGTCTTCTCTTTGTAGATTTGCTATCGTAGCTGCATATATATGAAATTAAGGGGTTTTGTTGCTGATTTTGGTCTGACAAGAAAATCTTTGAAGGAACACATTGTGTGTAACTTAACTGCTTTTAAAAATGTTTCTCTTTTTAGATTTTAGTGCCAATTCTTTCTAATAGGAGCAACCATAAATCCTGGTCCTGTTTTATTTCACAAGACATGGAACGTCACATAGAAGTCATGAAACATAAAATGCAAATTTTTAGGGGTAAAATGTTGAGAAGAACTTTCCTACCAATACCCACTATTGCTGGAAAACTTGACCTGGACCAGAAACATCCAGAGACCAAGTATGTAATGACGTGGTGTATATAGGATACTAAAATGCAGAGCCAACATACCCATTTAATGCCACACCCCCAGGAAATTATTAGCAAAATATAGAATTATAACAATATAACTTATTTTTAAAGATTTTATTGATTTTTTTTAGCCTGACCTCTGGTGGCGCAGTGGATAAAGCATCGACCTGGGAACATTGAGGTTGCCGGTTCAAAACCCTGCACTTGTCTGGTCAAGGCATATATGGGAGTTGATGCTTCCTGCTCCTCCCCCCTTTCTCTCTCTCTCTCTCTCTCTCTCTCTCTCTCTCTCTTCCTCTCCCTCCCTCCTCTCTAAAATAAATAAAAAAAAATAAATTCTTAAAAAAAAAATTAAAAAAAAAAAGATTTTATTGATTTTTTTTTTAAGAGGAGAGAGAAGGGGGAGGAGCAAGAAGCATCAACTAGTAGTACCGTATTTACCCATGTAGAAGATGCTCCCATGTATAAGATGCACCTTAATTTTGGGGCCTGAAATTTGAAAAAAAAAATTATTAGATAACTTCATTGAACTCAAGTTTTATTCATCATAAAGTTTATACAACTCTTTATCACATGAAAAAGCAGGAAATGTAAGTAAAAAAATTTACAACCACTGTATAAGACATACCCAGTTTTTAGACCCCAAAATTTTCAGAAAAGGTATGTCTTATACATGAGGAAATATGGTAGTTGCTTTTCAGATGTTCCTTGACTGGGCAAGTATGGAGTTTCAAACTGGTGACCTCAGTATTCCAGGTTGATACTCTGTCCTATATCCACTGTGCCACCACAGGTCAGGAAATGACATATTTTTATAATAATGTCGTGCTGAAGCACCATACGTATTATTTCCTTTCAAAGTATACTTTTTAAAGCAAGTTGTAACAATTGCCATGATGTCAAGAATGTTATTTTAGTAAAATGGTTTTGAGGAAATTATTCTTTGTTTAACAGTGTTTTTTTAATGTTAGAGATAGGCCAATGACAATAACAATGTCCCAACTCACATTGAGGCCATAAAAATAATGGATCTGATTTTGAAGTATTCTTATTTAGAAAACTAGTTCATGAATACATAAAATACTTTGTTAAAAGCCAAGTCCTGTCCTTATTGGGGGGAAATGATTTGTTTTTGAATTCCTTATCCTTTTGATGTTTGCAGGCTAGAGCCAAGTGAAAGGACGATGCTCCATGCGATCGAATCAGTGGTTATTAAATGGTCACATCAAATCCAAGAGCTTACAGAAAAAGAGTCAGTGCAGCCTCTGCTGAATGGTCTTCACTCGCATCCTCAAACAGAACTGGAATTCTGGACAGTGAGGAGAGAGAATCTGTCATGCATTTATGACCAAGTAAGTAGTTAGCCCTAGAAATGGCTTGTCATTTGAATTGGCAAAGC
This sequence comes from Saccopteryx leptura, assembly GCF_036850995.1. NCBI lineage: Eukaryota > Metazoa > Chordata > Mammalia > Chiroptera > Emballonuridae > Saccopteryx > Saccopteryx leptura. Next base: position 18,030,914 of record NC_089514.1, on the reverse strand, counting down.
CCTTTGTAGAATAGGCTCTGTAATGCAATGATTTCCAATCATTCTAAAAATTGAACATACAGTCTTTGAATGACTTAATAATTTGCTCTCTAATTCCAAAGTACTGTATAGTATGCGCTTTTAAAATTAAGGGGGGTTGCCTGACCAGGTGGTGGTGCAGTGGATAGAGCATCAGACTGGGACATGGAGGACCCACGGTTGAAAACCAAGGTTGCCGGCTTGAGCACGGGCTCACCAGCTTGAGCGTGGGATCACAGGCGTGACCCCAAGGTCTCTGGCTTGAAGCCCAAGGTCGCTGGCTTGAAGCCCAAGGTTGCTGGCTTGAGTGCGGGCTCACCAGCTAGAGCGTGGGATCACAGGCGTGACCCCAAGGTCGCTGGCTTGAAGCCCAAGGTCGCTGGCTTGAAGCCCAAGGTTGCTGGCTTGAGCAAGGGGTCACTCGCTCTTCTAGAGCCTTCCCATCAAGGCATCAATGAACAACTAAGGTGCCACATGAAGAATTGATGCTTCTCATCTCTCTCCCATCCTGTCTGTCTGTCCATATCTGTCAAAAAAAAAAAAAAAAAAAAGGTTAAAATTAATGGGGGTTAAAATTAGTTTTACCTGTTTGAGACTATTTTGACAGCATTGAAGATAACTGGGAACACTTCATGGCATAGAAAGAGAGTGACTCCCCAGGGAAACATGGAAATTTAGGAGATTTAATTAATCTCGTCAATTTAATTGACCTGGGAAGGAATATGGGCTAGAGGGATGTCCCTTTGGGAGAGCTAACTTTGGTCCCTCTGCTGGGTACTTGCCTTCCAAGTGACTCAACTTAATGTTCTAAAAACTAAGACATTTATTCATATGTTTGCACGTCTCTTAGAGATTTTCTGAACCACAGCAAGAAATTTTAATATTTTACTTGTATACTAATGTGTAAATTGACAGATTTTTTTTTTGGAAAATACAAATCAAGAAAATTAAGAAAAAAAAAGTTATTTTAAAAATTACTTTAGGCTTGAAACCAGATGTCTTTGACGGGTTAACTACTGTGTGTATTGTGTGTAAGTGGAATATAATTGAAGTATTTTATTACAGGATACATTTATTTAGTGATTAATTTAACTTGTATTTGTTAAAAAGAAATGTATTTTTTCTAATTTAGCTTCAGGCTCCTACTGTCCTCAAAATGGTTAAGATCCTGAAAACGAAACGAAGCAGCTATTTCCCAACTTTGAAGGGCATTTTCGTGGCTGTGAAAAGTGGTAAGACTGGTTTCTTGGCCTTCAGTGCCCCTCAGGACCTGGCCCCTGTCTGCCTGCCCCCTCAGCGCCCCTATGCCATTAGCCTGTTCATGAAATGATTGCACTTGGCTCTTCTCCTGTTACATTCATCCTAATCATCCGTAACTCTGTCCTCCATTTGTACTGAACTGTTAGGGCACCTAACTGGCAGGCACCTACCAGAGCAGGCCCGGATTGAAGTTGTATTGAGTGTGTGTGTGTGGGGGGGAAGGCCTTTGGTGCTCAGCAGGGCGGAAGCCCTGTGTAGAGGTTCCTGATCGGCAGTTGGGCTGCGGTAGGTTCACTTAGTCCTGAGCGGACTCTGAATGTGTTTCACATGTACCACTCACTTAGCGCAGAAGAACTCAAAGTCATCGTCGAAGTTGTAAAGATTAAACATACAGAGAGGAGGGTTGGTTCGCTTGCTGGATTTTGAACTGGTGGTGCCTGCGCATTGTCAAAACCCAGACATTATACAAAGGGACACAATGAAAAGTCCCCTTGTCCTCTCACTGTCCAGTCCCAAAGCCCCCGGGGGTAGCTGCCCTCCCCAGTTTCTGGCCGTGTTTCTTGAGGTGTGTTTAAGGAAAGACACACAGGAGGGCCTGCGAAATCACCAGATGTGCTTATCACATTGGTTTTTTTTCTTAATAAGAAACATTTATTTTCCGGCCCTGGCTGATTGGCTCCATGGTAGAGCGTTGGCCTGGTGTGTGGAAGTCCTGGGTTTGATTCCTAGGCAGGGCACACAGGAGAAGTGCCCATCTGCTTCTCCACCCTTCCCCCTCTCCTTGCTCTCTGTCTCTCTCTTCCCCTCCTGCAGCCAAGGCTCCATTGGAGCAAAATTGGCCCGGGCGCTGAGGATGGCTCTGTGGCCTCTGCCTCAGGTGCTAGAATGGCTCTGGTTGCAACAGAGCAATGCCCCAGATGGGCAGAGCATCGCCCCCTGGTGGGCATACCAGGTGGATCCTGGTTGGGCACATGTGGGAGTCTGTCTGACTGCCTCCCTGCTTCTCACTTCAAAAAAAAATACCAAAAAAAAAAAAAAAAAAAAAAAGAAAGAAACGTTTATTTTTCCACAGATGCCTGGTCTGTCTGGGAAAAGTAAGAATTAAAATTTTATTGCATTTCTTATTTTTCCTTTTTATTGAATTTATTGGGGTAACACTGGCTAAGAAAATTATACAGTTTTCAGGTGCCCAAGTCTATGACACACTTCTGTACACTGTCTCACCACATTTTAAGGGCATTTGATCTATTAGATGCAGTTATTTAACTTGAAAATTAACATAGATTAAAACACTGAGTATAAACCATGAGCGTACCTGGGGAGTGACAGTTCCGGCCTGGAGGCCTTTTTTTTTAGGTGGCAGGACGAATGGGTGACGTGGCAAGTAAGCAACATGGTGGTGGGGCGCACACGTGACTCTGGACAGTTCAAAAAAGATTCAGCAGGCATTTGTCTATTTTTTTTTTTTCCTGATAGAGGTCTTTTGGGATAACACCTGAAAGTAAGAATTTAATTCCCTAGCTTTATAAATAAAGTTCATTTTTACTTAATTAAAGGTACTTGTAACCTCAGGAGCAAAATGGAGTCTGATGGAGACCCAGTTAGGGTGCATGACAACGATCAAATTCAATGAAGAAAATTTGGTTTAGATTAAGCAGTGATGGATAATAGTTAACTGTTTAAATTTTTCTTTATATATATATAGCATTTTAAAAAAATTATTCCTTTTATCCTGCTTAACAATATTTGTAATTGAGCTAAAATTCACATAACACAAAAAGTAATTTTAAAGTAGACAGTTGAGGGGCATTTAGTATATTCACAATGTTGAACCATCTCTAGTTCCAAAGTATGTTCATCACCCATGCTTGACAATTTAAAAAGTTATTTAAAAAAGTTATGTTTAATAATATAATAGAAAATTTCCCAGCTCTTGCCCAAGTTAGGCTCATAGGACACTGGGATGAGACAATAAATGATTAAATTGTGCTAGACAGAATACCTTGGAGGAATTAACATTGTAGCGAAGAAGCTAGTAGTAATCCAGACCATAAGGTGACAGCTCTACAGAGATGTCTTATTCCCAGGGTTTCTCTGGGGTTGAGTAAGTTTCTTTAGACCCTCAGGGTGTTTTCCTACTGAGTCTTTAGTCAGTTTGCTTGTGCTGTGTGAGTAGCTACACCAGGGGTCCCCAAACTTTTTTTTTTTTTGGTATTTTTCTAAGCTGGAAACGGGGATAGACAGACAGACTCCCGCATGCGCCCGACCGGGATCCACCCGGCATGCCCACCAGGGGGCAATGCTCTGCCCCTCCGGGGCCTCGCTCTGTCGCGACCAGAGCCACTCTAGCGCCTGGGGCAGAGGCCAAGGAGCCATCCCCAGCGCCCGGGCCATCCTTGCTCCAATGGAGCCTTGCTGCGGGAGGGGAAGAGAGAGACAGAGAGGAAGAGAGGGGGAGGGGTGGAGAAGCAGATGGGCGCTTCTCCTGTGTGCCCTGGCCAGGAATCGAACCCGGGACTTCTGCACGCCAGGCCGACGCTCTACCACTGAGCCAACTGGCCAGGGCTGGGTCCCCAAACTTTTTACACAGGGGGCCAGTTCACTGTCCCTCAGACCATTGGAGGGCCGGGCTATAAAAAAAACTATGAACAAATCCTTATGCACACTGCACATATCTTATTTTAAAGTAAAAAAAACAAAACAAAACGGGAACAAATACAATATTTAAAATAAAGAACAAGTAAATTTAAATCAACAAACTGACCAGTATTTCAATGGGAACTATGGGCCTGCTTTTGGCTAATGAGATGGTCAATGTGCTCCTCTCACTGACCACCAATGAAAGAGGTGCCCCTTCCGGAAGTGCGGCGGGGGGCCGGATAAATGGCCTCAGGGGGCTGCATGCGGCCCGCAGGCCGTAGTCTGGGGACCCCTAAGCTACACCATGGCTCTCCTGAGTGGTGGTTACAGACAGAGAGTGGATAGAGGCTTCCCAACCCACCATGTGTCAACTGTGGGATAAATGATATAAGAAGAAACAGGCCAACATTAAGTCCAGCCATGTTGTTTTGCATTGTTCTCTTGAACTTAGACGTTTAAAAAAGAGCCTGTCCCCCATTAACAGTGGTTTTCTTTCCCTACAGCTCTTCTCGAAGCGCAAGACGTGGAACTCTACCTGCGACCACTCAGGACACACATTCAGCGTCTCCAGGAGACTGAATTCCCCCAGACCTGCCGATTAATCGCCCCGTTGTTTCATACCATCTGCCTGATCTGGAGTCACTCCAAGTTTTATAATACCCCTGCTCGGGTTATAGTGTTATTGCGGGAGTTCTGTAATCTCTTCATTGATCGGGTATGTAGCATTAAAAATAGGAATAATAAAAAGATTGCCATGTGGTAGGTTTTATTAGGTCAGTGTAGAATGAGTAAACCTAGTCTACAGTCAGAACACCATTTCTTTCTTTCTCCCTCTCTTTCTTTTTCTTTTTTTTTTTTCCAGGAAAAGCTTTTACGGTAACCAGGGCTAGGTGACTTTTTATCCTAAATAGCAAAGGAGAGTTCTGGATAGAAGTCAAACACATTCAAAGGGCAGGTTGTTACTGAATTTTGTTTGTTTAATCTTCAAAGGGATTTAAGGCGACTTCTAATAAAAGGCAGCCATGCACAGTACTTTGTAGCTGTCCCTGAGGTTTGCTTAGGAACGCTGGCCGGCGGGAGACGGTTGGAAAGTAAGTTAGGAGAATCTGGCTGGAAAAAGATTATTCTCAAAAACCAGTCGTGGAATTGCATTAAATAAATTCTGATTAATTGTTGATCTTTAAAAATCCCATGTTTATAATTGCTTTTCCGCTCTTCAGTTAACTTGCAAAATGCTAAAAAAAACACAAAAAAAACAACTAGACTGCTTCTGTGTCCTTCTGTGTAAATGTTCATTCTTCTTTTGTTTATGAGATCAGAGAATGTGATATGATTTGGGAGCTAAAAGATACTTGGAAGGCAGATGATGTGGCAGTTCTTAGTGGGCCTTAGTCTGCTTGAGCTGTGGTAACAAAATGCCATTGATTGGACGGCTTTATTTTCAGAAAGTATTTACTCAGTCTCGGAGGCCGGGAGCCCAGATCAGGGTGCCGGCACGGTCGTGTTCTGATGAGGGCTCTCGTCCTGGCTTAGAGATAGTTGCCTTCTCTCCGAGTCCTCACCTGGTGGAGAGAGACCTTTCTCTCCTGTTCTTCTTATAAAGCTCAGTCCTGTCAGATTAGGGTCCCACCCTTACAACCTTATTTAAATTCCTTTAATTACCACCGAAAGACCCTGTCTCCAGATAGTCACACTGGTGGTTGGAGCTTCAACATATGAATTTTTGGGACACAGTTCAGTCCGTAGCCGTGTGTGTGTCTGAACCACTAGGAATTATTGTAAACCAGATGCCAGAGAATCAGGATCTGTGCATATGCCTTAGCCCAGGGGTCCCCAAACTTTTTACACAGGGGGCCAGTTCACTGTCCCTCAGACCGTTGGAGGGCCGGACTATAAAAAAAACTATGAACAAATCCCTATGCACACTGCACATATCTTACTTTAAAGTAAAAAAACAAAACGGGAACAAACACAATATTTAAAATAAAGAACAAGTAAATTGAAATCAACAAACTGACCAGTATTTCAATGGGAACTATGCTCCTCTCACTGACCACCAATGAAAGAGGTGCCCCTTCCAGAAGTGCAGCGGGGGCCGGATAAATGGCCTCAGGGGGCCGCATGCGGCCCGCGGGGCCGTAGTTTGGGGACCCCTGCCTTAGCCTTTGAGTTGTTAGGAAGGCTTCCCACCAGAATTGGAGCTCCTCCAGCTGCAGCTGACAAACTGAAGTCAAACAGAACAACAACAAAACAATAGATAAGTTCATGTGAAACTGGGAAGTCTTAGAATGTGATGACTCCAAGAATAGCCTGGGGACTAAATGATCATTTCAGAGCTTCCTGCCATTCTCCATTTTGCTGGTTTATGTTGACTTTATTCTCAGACTCTCACCACGTGTTATGTAAGGTGGCTTTCAGTAGCCCCAGATGTATATATATATCCTGGCAGTAGAGGACTTCGCTGGGAAGAGGCTCTTCGTTTTTAGTTCTGGCTCAGTGTGTCTTCCTTCCATTTTGAAACAGCCATTGTGGCCGAGGAGATGAGATGTTTTGGAGAGGCCGGGGCTACACGTGCTGGAGGACAGTGGATAACTGATCAGCTCTCAGTCACCGATCTAGTCTCATGTTTCCCAGTGGTTTTCACTTCGTGGCTCACATAGAAAACTAAAAAGTTTTTACTGCTCAATGGGGTAAACTGGAAGAGATTGAGAGCCTGGCGAGTCTGCTTGAGTTGAGACCAACAGCTTGGAGCTCCCGCTGCCCCAGGCACCAGGAGTTTGCTGTTCTGAGTAATGGAGAGAACAAAGGTGTCGGATAAACTGGTTAGGGAACTGGGTTCCAGCCCAACCCCTGGTACCTTTTTCAAATGGGTTAACTGAGACTTGAAAGGTAACATCATTGGAAAGGCGACATCATTTGCTCAATTTCTCTCAGACTCTAGGGAGAAACCAGACTAGAGAACAGGTCTAGAGACTTGCAGTTAAGGGTTTCTGGGCTATGATATTGAGTTATTAATATGCTTATTTTTTTTTTCTCTGTGCTTCTGAAGAGGTAGAGTGATATATGGAAAGTATGTTGGACTCAGACGAACGTGGATTCAAATCTAATTGAATCACTTAAGAGAGGTTAAATTATCTCTGTGAGCCTCAGTTTTTATATCAATAAGGGCTGGTAATGCCCAGTTCATGTGCTGTTTTGAGAAACAAATGAGATAACCTAAATGAGATGTCCAGTATGGCAGTTAGTAGAGGCTCGTAATCATTCCAAACTTTTGATTTACAGTTAGTTGAAGCTATTCATAGGACATAACAGGTCAGTTCCTAGCTATATTTTATCTCCTCTGGCTTTATTCTATTTCTGTTTCTCTGTTGTGCAAACTTGGTTTTTGTGCTGCTGTTAAGCATGATCTCTATTGCAGGGTCAATGACTATAAGTAACCACCACTTCTCCCAAACCCCAGAACCTTGTCTCATTTTGAGAGTAAGCCCTGTTAGTGGATACACCCCAGAGGTGGTCATTCATTGCTATCAGTGGCTTGTAAGAAATCCTAGTCACCTTTAAGCAGGGGTCCCCAAACTATAGCCCGCAGGCCACATGCGGCCCCCTGAGGCCATTTATCTGGCCCCTGCCGCTTCTGGAAGGGGCACCTCTTTCATTGGTGGTCAGTGAGAGGAGCATAGTTCCCATTGAAATACTGGTCAGTTTGTTGATTTCAATTTACTTGTTCTTTATTTTCAATATTGTATTTGTTCCCGTTTTGTTTTTTTACTTTAAAATATGTGCAGTGTGCATAGGGATTTGTTCATAGTTTTTTTTTATAGTCCGGCCCTCCAACGGTCTGAGGGACAGAGAACTGGCCCCCTGTGTAAAAGGTTTGGGGACCCCTGCCTTTAAGCCTGTAAACCTATTATCCCTGGCTCCTAGTCCGTGTCAGTGGCCAGAGTTTGCCAAGCTCCTAAAGAAATAATGTCGCTTCTCTTGTTCCTTAGTTACTGCTCCTGTCTTCTGTTCAAAGGTTCTGTTGACCTGATTTCCTTGATTTTTCAAATGGACTTTGTAGTCAATCTGCCGCAACATATTAGGAACCAAAAATCAGTAGTGAGCCAACTTTCATACCCTGGTTCCCTGAAGAGCTAAACTGCCTACTCATAGGTTGTTTGCTGTCTGATTTTATTTATTATATTTAACAAATATTGTATAATGCCTATTATTTGCCAGGAACTCTTCTAAACCCTTTACAGAAACTCACAAATTTAATCCGCATAGCAACACTGACAAAGGTGCTATTAGTAGATTTATTTTTACATTAAAAGCAAAGCAAAACAAAAAGAAATCCTGATGTCCAGAGAAAACAGCTTTCTCAAGGTCACTCAGCTGTAAGTGATGGAATTCTTACTCATTATGCTTAGCTTCATATTTCACAATAAGCTTTTATTTATTTACTTTTAGAGAGAGAGAGAGAGAGGGACAGACAGGAAAGGAGAGAGATGAGAAGCATCAATTTATAGCTGTGGCACCTTAGTTGTTCATTGATTGCTTCTCATACGTGCCTTGACTGGGGTGCTCTAGCTGAGCCAGTGACTCCTTGCTCAAGCCAGCGACCTTTGGGCTCCAGCGCCCCTGTGCTCAAACAGATGATCCCGTGCTCCAGCTGGCGACCTCGGGGTTTTGAGTGTTTGTCCTCAGCATCCCAGGTCGACGCTCGACCCACTGTGCCAGCGCCTGATCAGGCTAATTGTCTATTTTTAATTACAACATAATATGTGGTATACTAATAATGGTAGAATATTCTCATTGCATAAAATTTATAACAATAAAAATACTCTTGCTGCTCTATCACCTTATAATTCAGCAGTTTTGGTATTTCTTTCCTTCAAAACTTACATATCTATTTAGGCATTTTATCATACATATAATTTAATTTTTTCTAGCTTCTTAAAAATGATTTTGTTACTCGAATATTTGGATTCCTTCTAGCATCTTCTATTTATGCATAATATGCAGAAAACATCTCAATGCAAAAATCTTTTTCCTTAATTTGGATAATTGGCTAGTACAAATTCCTAATGTTGATTAAAGTGTACAATCTTTTCATGGCTCTCGAACACTAATATTTACAAATTATTTTCTAAAAGATTTTATCAGTTACACTGCTGTTATCAGTGTATAAAAAGTTTTACTATAACTTACCAGCTTTGAGCATTATCATTTAAAAAAAATTGGCTTGGCCCTGGCCGGTTGGCTCAGCGGTAGAGCGTCGGCCTGGCGTGCGGGGGACCCGGGTTCGATTCCCGGCCAGGGCACATAGGAGAAGCGCCCATTTGCTTCTCCACCCCCACCCCCTCCTTCCTCTCTGTCTCTCTCTTCCCCTCCTGCAGCCAAGGCTCCATTGGAGCAAAGATGGCCCGGGCGCTGGGGATGGCTCCTTGGCCTCTGCCCCAGGCGCTAGAGTGGCTCTGGTCGTGGCAGAGCGACACCCCCTGGTGGGCAGAGCATCGTCCCTGGTGGGCAGAGCGTTGCCCCTGGTGGGCGTGCCGGGTGGATCCCAGTCGGGCGCATGCGGGAGTCTGTCTGACTGTCTCTCCCCGTTTCCAGATTCAGAAAAAAAAAAAAAATTGGCTTGATTTATTGGGTATATAGTGGTATCATGTTGTTTTTTAACTTGTGCCTTGAATGATTTGTGTGATTACACCTTTTTTGTGTTTTCTATTATTGTATTTCCTTATGTAGCTTTCATCTCTTTGCTTCCACAAATCTATTGGCCTCGGTGTTTATGAAACATTTGAATCCTTGCAGTGTTATATGTCAGAAGTCATAAGCTGATTGTCAGCTGCATTAGACCAATAGATCAATGCAGTATTTTTATTATTTTGCTTAGCATTTTAAAATTAAGATTGTTGCCAATAATTAAATTGAAGAGTTCCCATCTGTATTCAGCATTTCAGCCTCCACTGGAAAGTCATTGGTGCCCAACCGATGGTGGCACAGTGGATAAAGCGTCGACCTGGAACACTGAGGTCACCAGTTTGAAACCCTGGGCTTGCCCGGTCAAGGCACGTATAGGGGTTGATGCTTCCTGCTCCTCCCCTCTTCTCTCTCTCTCTAAAATGAATATTAATAATAATAATAATAATAAAAGAAAGTAATTGGCACACTCAGTTACTAGAGCTTCAGGTGCCCTTTTAGGTGGGTCCCATGCTTCTAAGTGACCATGGTCTCCACTGTTTGCTGCTGTAACTGATGTGTGTCACTCATTTTAATTGTCTGCCTGACCCCTCCAGACATTCTAGTCCTAGGCAGCTGTTTATTACTTTAGAAGCAAATGTGTTTCTCTTCACTTGTTTCTAACAGTGACCATTAACATAGTCATTTAGGCCAGACACATAAAAGACATCATCTGGCCACCTCAGATGATAACACACTTGAGCTTTGATAATAGGTTCTTTTTGAAAACATTTCCCTGGTAACCCAGCTCTACAGCCTGGTCACTGAGCTTCACGACCACTGCAGACTCAGCACCTCTCTATTCCACGGCTCGGTATGGCTGCTAAGGATGTTGTCATTCACGAGATAGGTGAGGAAGAGTTTGAGAGGTTGAGCTTGGGTGAGAGGTGTCAGGCTTGAGTAAAAGTGAAAATCCATAAAAGCACATGAAAAATAAAGATGCCTGGAGACAGGCATCAAATGAATAATATTGCCGATAAATTGCTGAATGATAATTGATTGATTGGCTTATTGATAAATAAGTTGGTCGGCAGAATTTTGGTTTGAGGCCTGTGAGATAAACCCGTCGGCTTCTTGTTGATCTGTGCTAATACCACTGAGTATGGGAACAGATTGCTGGTGTGGTTGGGCTCGCTCCAGAGAGCCACCAAGGAAGCAGAAAATACGCGGAGTTTAAGAGCTAAAAGGGATCTTGAGATTCACTTAATTAATCTCTTCCTTTGGCAGCAAAGACAACTGAGATCCTGTGAGACAACCTAGCTTATGTTACAAAACCAGGTAGTGGTTCCTAATTGGATCAGAGCCAGGTCTCCTGCCCTTGCTGACGCTTATTTTTTTTTTCTTCTCACATACCCTACTACCCAGGAAGAGGGTTGTGGAGTCTAGGATATTTCATACTGTAGCCTTGCGTTTTGAGGTCTTACTCAAGCCGTATGAGGAGCAAGGGAATTGCTGTAATGGTCTCATCTATGAGAGGGTCAGCTGAGCAGCACAGGAGTGAACAGAAGGACGGCTCATGCAGCGGAAGTTACTGCAGATGTAGGTAATTAGGCCCCGAGGGGCTCCAGAAACAGAAGGTGTTGGAATAATCTCCACAGATTTTTTTTTTCCACTTCCTGGAAGGACATACTCATTCTGAGGGATGCATATAGATAAAGGCATTGGAATCCCTAGCTCTACCAGAGTGTAAACTATTTTTTTGTTTGTTTGTTTGTTTGTTTTGTGGCAGAGACAGAGTCAGAGAGAGGAACAGATAGGGACAGACAGACAGGAAGGGAGAGAGATGAGAAACATCAATTCTTCATTGCAGCTATTTGTTGTTCATTGATTGATCTCTCATATGTGCCTTGGGGGGGGGGGGGGGCTACAGCAGATCGAGTGACTCCTTGCTCAAGCCAGCGACCTTGGGCTCAAGCTGGTAATCTTTGCTCAAACCAGATGAGCCCGCGCTCAAGCTGGCGACCTCGGGGTCTCGAACCTAGGTCCTCCACATCCCAGTTCGACGCTCTATCCACTGCGCCACCACCTGGTCAGGCTTGAGTGTAAACTGTTTTAAACTCACATTGCTGAGGGATTACTGGTCGTTTTCTCCCTGTGCTTTCTGTGAAATGCCTTTCTGTGGAGGTTAATTTTCCATCCAGCCCGGGGTGAGAGATAAGAGCATAGATTGGGAATCTACAGGGAGAACTTGAAGGATTCTGATCAGTAGGGATTTCAGACACTAAGTGGATGATTTTCTTATCACTTCACACATTGATGGTGCAGAGTCTATACTGTCTGTAAAACTGTGGCCGTTAATGGGAGGAGGATAAGATGTCTACATTTAGGGGGAAAAAAAAGCCTTCACCGGCTCTGGTGAGCTCAGTGGCTTTTGTTACATACTTCATTGAGATCTCTAGTAACTTGCTAAGCAACCACAAAATTAAAGGCACGTATTTTAAACCTGTCCAGGAGGTCCTCAAACAACATCACTTTGCTCAACGTTGCGTTGTTACAATGCTGGTGAGATGTCGTCGGAGCCTAACTCTTGTTTCTCTCGGTCAGCCTGTGGTGAAACTGGTTTGTTACACATCGTTTCCCTGTAAGTCACAGAACCTAGCTAGCTGTGATGTTAAGTGAAGACTCACTGGAGTGAGGTTAAATTAAGATGCATCAGGAAGAATAGAAACTTAGAGGTTCTTGAGGTCCTGAAAGGGGAGTTCTGACTGTTCGTAACAAATGTTGAGAGTGAAAACTGGAAGGAACCTGGACGATGGTCCTGTGGGAGTTGACAGTCCCGCGTGAAACTGTCTTTTGCTTTAACCCGTTGCTCTTTGCCCGTTCCCCTTTTCAAAGTGGTTCATACGGCATATGCCAGCTAGATCTTATGTCCTGTAATGATACTTAAGCCCCCCAGGAGAGAAGTTTGCTAACCTCAAAGAATTGCCAGGGGTGTAGCCACCCATATCAGCGCTCTCTCATCTTGGCCAATGACCTCGTGCTGCCAGGTAAGGCGACCATATCTGTAAAATTCATGTTCCGATAGGTTTTTCCTCCTGGCTTGTGTATTTCTTTATAAGAAAAAATTATCATTGTAGAATATCTGCTGGCAGGGATATCTATGCAAATTCTGATTACACAGTTGTCATTATCTGTGAAGTTTTGCTATAATGTAATTATTGCTAGAGTGTATAAATCCGAAAGTTTTAGTCAGGTGTACATTATTCTAATGTATACAAGTATGTCATTGAAACCAAGTGCCTGAATTTGTAGAATTTATGCTGTCTTTTTTATAGCATTGCTGGCCCAATTCATTGTCATTTAAAAATAATTCACTGAAAAAATTTTAAGTAAAAAGAGTGATGTTTCGAAACAGATGTTTTCAGTAAAAAACTATTGAATGTATTTTTGATCATTTTTTTTTCCTGTTCACTTAATTCTAGGCAACAGCTTACCTTTCACCTGAAGACCTTTTGAAAGGAGAAATTGAAGACTCCCTGGAAAAGCTGCAGGTGGCCATTAACGTCTTAAAGACGTTCAAAAATTCTTTTTTCAACTGCAAGAAAAGATTGGCAAAATATTTTATGGGAAACGAGACGAAACCATGGGATTTCCAGTCTCATCTAGTGTTCTGTAGATTTGACAAATTTCTTGACCGGTTCATGAAAATAGAGGTATTCGTTTATTCATATTGTAGATGGGTTTTAAAAACCTGTAGTTTTTTAAATATAATTTGGGAACAGTTTATTTGGTGGAAGGTGGGAGATTTCCTTATTGATCTCATGAGGAGCTCACAAGACCAGGGCTATAAAGATCTCTTTAAAAGCTTTAGTTTGGCTTTAAAAAAAAAAATTGTCTTTGATGCTTTTTTTTTTAAATTTTTATTTATTTTTTTACAGAGACAGAGAGAGTCAGAGAGAGGGATAGATAGAGACAGACAGGAATGGAGAGAGATGAGAAGCATCAATCATCACATCAGTTTTTCATTGTGACACCTTAGTTGTTCATTGATTACTTTCTCATATGCTTGATGCAGGCCTTCAGCAGACCGAGTAACCCCTTGCTCGAGCCAGCGACCTTGAGTCTAAGCTGGTGAGCTTTTGCTTAAAGCAGATGAACCCACGCTCAAGCTGGCGACCTCAGGGTCTCAAACCTGGGTCTTCCACATCCCAGTCAAATGCTCTATCCACTGAGCCACTGCCTGCTCAGGTTTTTTTTTTTTTTTTTTTTTTTCATTTTTCTGAAGCTGGAAACAGGGAGAGACAGTCAGACAGACTCCCGCATGCGCCCGACCGGGATCCACCCAGCACGCCCACCAGGGGCGATGCTCTGCCCACCAGGGGGCGATGCTCTGCCCATCCTGGGCGTCGCCATGTTGCTACCAGAGCCACTCTAGCGCCTGAGGCAGAGGCCACAGAGCCATCCCCAGCGCCCAGGCCATCTTTGCTCCAATGGAGCCTTGGCTGCGGGAGGGGAAGAGAGAGACAGAGAGGAAAGCGCGGCGGAGGGGTAGAGAAGCAAATGCGCGTTTCTCCTGTGTGCCCTGGCCGGGATTCGAACCCTGGTCCTCCGCACGCTAGGCCGACGCTCTACCGCTGCCTGCTCAGGTTTTGATGCTTTTTTGATACCGGGAGTAAATGAATCTTTCTCTGTACCAGTGACACTTGACTTACAACTTAGTAAGCTCCTGGAAGACAGTTCTAAATCAGGAAGCTGTAAACTAATCCCTCTTTTGTCTTTTTATGTTGACTATTTGACATTGGGATTCCATACTTGAAAACTATTTGATAATCTAACCCAGTGGTAGTCAACCTGGTCCCTACTGCCCACTAGTGGGCGTTCCAGCTTTCATGGTGGGTGGTAGCGGAGCAACCAAAGTATAAATAAAAAGATAGATTTAACTATAGTAAGTTGTTTTATAAAGATTTATTCTGCCAAACTTAGCAAAAATCTGACATAAAGTACTTGGTAAGTAATTATTATTATATGCTTTAACTTGCTGTAACTCTGCTTTATAAATTTTATAAAGTAAAGTTACTTCCCTACTTTAAAAATCACCATTACTGTGGAACCAGTGGGCAGTTAGAAAATTTTACTACTAACAGAGATACAAAAGTGGGCAGTAGTTATAAAAAGGATGACTACCCCTGGTCTAAACCATCACACTATCTTTTAGTATATAAATATATATATTATGCTATTAAAGTATGAAAAACCATTCATAAAAGTAAATGAAAAGAACATGAAGATGTGTACTATATAAAGGTTTTAAATCACTAAAAGCCAAAGTAAATGAATATGCATACTTGTACGTACATTCACACAGCTGTAGTTTGGAGCTGACTGGTTAAGGTGCACTTATTTATTTATTTAAGTTTGAACTAGTGGCACGGCCTTATTTCATTTGTAAAGCTCTTTCTAGCAAGTTTGGGCTTTTTTGTTGATACTATAAGTTTTGTTGAATTTCATTGAAAATTAGAGCTCCTTGTTTTGAAAATTCTCATTATCACTTGATCAACCTGAATGCTTCTTAAAGTGTGAATGCTAACAGCCCTGGCCGGTTGGCTCAGTGGTAGAGTGTCGGCCTGGCGTGCGGAAGTCCCGGGTTTGATTCCCGACCAGGGCACACAGGAGAGGTGCCCATCTGCTTCTCCACCCCTCCCCCTCTCCCTCCTCTCTGTCTCTCTCTTCCCCTCCCGCAGCGAGGCTCCATTGGAGCAAAGATGGCCCAAGTGCTGGGGATGGCTCCTTGGCCTCTGCCCCAGGCGCTAGAGTGGCTCTGGTAGCAACAGAGTGATGCCCCGGAGGGGCAGAGCATCGCCCCCTGGTGGGCAGAGCGTCGCCCCCTGGTGGGCGTGCTGGGTGGATCCCGGTCGGGTGCATGCGGGAGTCTGTCTGACTGTCTCTCCCTGTTTCCAGCTTCAGAAAAATACAAAAAAAAAAAAAGTGTGAATGCTAACTAAATGCCTAATTACAGTGACTCGAGTCACCCTTTTGTAATATTCTCTTAAGCTGATTAAGAGACAGCTGATTCACCACAAAGTGTGGGCGGCTGAAATATGAATTTTGGTTCTTAGCTGGGGATCTGACTTATGTTTGGAAGGATATAAAATTAGAGGGATTAGCCAGGGTAAGTTAGTTTAGCCTGCACTGCCAGATAATTTTCAATAAATATGAAAATGGGAGTACTGTATGATTTTAATAATTAGCAGTGACTTTGTTCAACTAAATCATAAATAGTTATCTTCTAGCATGTTACTGCCCATTAACTTGTAGATTTTTTGAACGTTTGAAAATCTTATTTCTTTGAAACTATAAAATGTTTCTTTCCTGCTCTAGGTGGTGGGCATATCGTCACTGTTTTATGTTATTTTTTTTCAAAGGATGTATTTGTCACTATCCTGGAATTTGAAAAGCTGGAGAGACTCGAGTTCGGCGGCAGCAAGGGAGCGGTTTTGAATGGGCAGATCCAAGAAATGAGTGAAGAATTTGTGGAACTCTGTAAAATTTTTAAGCAGAGCACTTACCACCCATCTGATTATGACAACACGGTAATATTGCACCTTTGCATTTCTGTTTCATAGACTCCTATCATTTTAAAGTTGGAACCGACAGTAGGTCACGGTGATAATAGGTGCCACTCAGGCCAGCCTCTCTAGGATGACGGAGGTCTCCTTAGCGATAGACCCGGGACCAGAACGTTGCCCTTTGTATCTGCAGGTCAGAACTGTTTCTAATACAGCAGCAGACCTCAGCCTGGGTTTGCTTCGCGGTTATGTGCATTGTGAGGGACCTTCCACAGGAACTCATTTCGATCTGCTGATCCGATGTCCACGTAACTTGTGTGTTTTAGCTCCTTCGTGAATAACTAGATGATTTTTTGGTCGACTTGAACAGTTAGCTTCAACCCATTCACCACTTACCTCACTAACATGTATGTTGTTTCTCGTATTTTTCATTCTTATGCTTTAGAGCTATTTATAATTTTATATTTGCAACTTCAGGAAGTGGGGGGGGAAGCTTTCAGATGGAATCTGCTGCTGGTTCCTGTCACCCCCAGCGTGCTGGGAGCCCGGGAGTTAACCTATGAGCATCTCTGCAGCTCTGGGATAAAAATAGCTTCAGTTTAGTGGTTTGCCAAGAACAGCAAAGCCTGGGTAAAAAAATTAAAAAATAAATAAATAATTAGCTCTTATTGTTTTATAAAGAATGTGTATTTATTCACAATCATTTATACATGGCTGAATAATTGATTCTTGACATGGGCAAGTGCAGTATGCGAGCTTTGTAAGGACCCGGTCAGCAGACTCGATCCCCCTCACTGTCGTCAGCTTCTGGGGCGGGGCACTGATGGTGAGAGGATACCGCCATTGCGTGTCCCTGCTAATCTGTGGGCCACGTCGGAGGAACCCAGGGCTGTGGGGACGGTAGTCTGAGCACATTCCCAGAGCCTGGTAGGATGTCTTGCACTTGGCGGCTCTTCAGTGACTGTGGGTGGGATGGGTCTTGGGTGAGCCTTGACTTAGCTGTCCTGAGCAACTGAGCGGAGCAGGGTGAGGCCCAGAGCACACAGGGTCCTCGGGTGCATTTGCATAGCAGGAGAGTGGATTTTCTCATGGTCAGTTTGCTAAAATAGTGTTCCATAGAGTCAGTTTTAATTTATGTCCACAGGTGTAGCCACATGACACATGCCCACCACGTATACCCCCGGGCCTTCCCTGGCCCCCACGGAATAGACACCACTACTAGTAGAGTAGTTGAGTGGGTCATGATCAGTCTTCCAGCACTTTCGTATAGAAATAGTTTAAATATGTTCCAGTAAATTAAATAGTCCCCGGTCATTTGCTTTTTGTAATGCTGTCATTTCCCTTTCGTCAATCTCAAGCGTATTAATTGGAATTTGGGCCTTTATTGGTGTGACAAAAGGTCTGCCACTGTAGTTCATTTACAGAACGTGGGTTTTCTCAGGTGTATTGATAATGTTTTTGGTTTCTCAATTATTAATATTGAATGGAAAGGTCACTTTAGGTATATTCTTTGACTACTTCCTACAGGACTGATTGAGACTTGCTTTCTTATTTATTTTTTTAAAATGAAAATATATTAGATATATAACATTGTACACATTTAAGGTAAACAACATGTTAATATGATACATTTATAACAATGAAAAATTATATACATGTATATAATGTATTGTAAAATGATTGCCATTGTAGCGATAATTAGCACCTCTATCATGTTAAGTAATTATCCTTTCTTTTTAGTAGTTGTAATCATTAAGTTCTAGTCTCTTAGCAACTTTGGTATTAGTGAATATGGCAACCTCATTGTACCATAATATCAAACTTACTAAAAGCCTTGCTTTCTTTTTTTTTTTTTTTTTTTTTCTTGCTTTCTTAATCATTGAATTTTAACAGCTTGTCGGGTGACTTTAGGCTCTGCAGCTTTGTTGACATTCTAAAGGCTACTTGATTAAATAAAATGTGCCCAGGTAACAAAGTAAAGATGGTAGCTATTCTTCTGAAGGATAACCCCTTGGCTTTACTTGGCCCTGTTAATCAGAGTCCATTAATACCTACTGAGCAGGCACTGCATGCCAGACATGTGCCAAAGCTGCACACACATTCCTGTGTAGTTCTCACTAGAACCCTGAGAATGAGCGCCAGGTCGACGCGGGTCAGCACATTGCCTGAGATTACAGTTACCTGGGAGTGAAACGGATTTCGTTTCAGAACTTTTAACCCCAAGCCCAGGTCTTTTCGCTGTGCCACTCGGCTCTGTAGTATTTCTCTCCCGCGCTGCATCTTCATTGAAATGAGGGGAATAAGGTCATCTGGGGCCCCTGGAGGAGCTCACCTGAGGACCTGTGCCCTGAGGTGGAGTGGTCCAAGATGCTATCTCTCTTTTCCTTTTTCCTGTTACTTTTTTTTTTTTTTTTTTACAGTGACAGAGAGTCAGAGAGAGGGATAGATAGGGACAGACGGACAGGAACGGAGAGAAATGAGAGGTATCAATCATTAGTTTTTCACTGTGACACCTTAGTTGTTCATTGATTGCTTTCTCATATGTGCCTTGACCATGGGGCTGCAGCAGACCGAGTAACCCCTTGCTCAATCCAGGGACCTTGGGTCCAAGCTGGTGAGCTTTGCTGAAACCAGATGAGCCTGCGCTCAAGTTGGTGACCTTGGGGTCTCGAACCTGGGTCCTCTGCATCCCAGTCCAATGTTCCATCCACTGCGCCACCGCCCTGTCAGGCTTTCCTGTTACTTTTTAGTAGGACGGTCAGTCCAGGTACTTAGCCTGATATTACACCAGAATCTAAAATGCATTTGAAAAGTAGTTATTTAGTTCATCTCTAGTAGGTTGTATTCCAGTTCCTGACATTAGTTCTGTTCTCTTCTAGTCTGTTAAGCTATTAATTCTTTTGTTCTTGCTGTATGTCGCATTTTCTAATTTTAGCTATATAAAAATTTTTAGGATTTTCATGAATTTCTTGCTTATTTCTCATGATAAAATTTATTACTTAAAAACATTACTTATTCTTTTGGAAAGGTGACACATACACAAATTCAGTCTCCTCTTTCTGCCCACTGACTTTCCCCTTGGTCTCCCATGGTGGCTCCCAAAGGCATCTACCATTACAAGTTTGTTGTGTAATGTTCCAGATATTGGTGCACATACTAGCATATGCATGTGTGTATTCGTTGTGTTTGATTTTGCACAAACAGCACCCTCTACTCATCATTTATGCCTTGCTTTGGTCACTTAATGCATTTTGTCAGTCATTCTGTAGCACTATAATAACATTGCCTGCTTCATTTTTTTTTTAAAACAACTGCATGTGATTTCATTGCATTTATATACAATTTATTTTCAAATATTCTTTAAGTATTGTAGATATCAGTGTTTAAAAATTTGCATAGGGAAGATGGAGCAGGTGTGCTTTTCCCTATCCCTGTCACTAAGTGCAGCTAGCACACTGGTCACCGTGTAGAAAACACACTTAAGGCTGAACGGTGAAAAGAAGAGGGCAGAACATCTAGCTAGGAACCTTGGAACCCGAGAGATGAGTGTCCGGGTTTTCTTGTTGTCTGAAATAACCCCGAGTTAGAGCTGAGGATCCTGGTACCTGGAAACTCCGATGGGCACAGACATGGAAAGCCCTAATGCAAGCCTGCTTTCTATCAAGAAGAAGACAGCCTAGCAAGACAGAAAACCTGCAGACCATAATCTCTCTAGTCCAGCCAAACAGCACAGAAGAAAATGTGTCCCACCCCTATCTATGCCAGTAGAGACCGAATGGAGAGCCTAGACTTACACCCAGTTTAGAACAAGATGCTCCAGCCCCCGCTGTGTCCGAGATGGTCACGTAGGGAGCCATGATTTTCATCCCTGCTGGTCAGTAATGAACTCACTCTGTGCAGTGTCCATGGAAAATCTGTGGGGAGCCTGGATTTCTTTTCTCACCCAGCAGCTCCGCACTAGACTAGTGTCAGAGGAAGCCTGGTTGAGAGTCAGGACCATGACCAAGTGGGCAACCAGGTCACCAGCACTGTGACACCTGTGGAGACCACATGGGGAACTGGGTGCCCAACCATAACAAGGTGCTCCGCACCCTTAGGTGTTAATTGATGAAGAGATGCTAGACTTCTGTCTCTATCTGACAGTAATGAGGCTAGAGGCAGTGTTAGAGAAATCCAGCAAAAACTGAAGGTTTAGATAAGATCCCAGGTCTCATAACAATATGAAAATGTCCAGGTTCAATAGGAAAGCACTTCTACCAAGAACCAGGGAGATCTCAACTGAATAGAAAAAGACAGCTAATAGAGGCCAACATTGAGATGACAGATGTTAGAAGTAGCTGGTAAATATTTTAAAGAGCCATCGTAAAAATGCTTTAACAATTAGGAACATATCTGAAAGAAATGAAAAAAAAAAATAGCCCCAATAAAGAAATAGAAATTCTCTGCAAAGAAATAGGAACAAGTGAGAATTGTAGAACTGAAAAATAGAACAAAAATATAAAGCACACTGATTGGGCTCAATGGCAAATGGAGGGCTAGAGAAACAAGTCCGTGAACCTGGAAGACAGAACAACAGAAAACGCTCAGTCTGAAGAAGAGAGGGAACATAGACTGAAGTAAAATGAACACAGCCTCAGGGACCCGTGGGACCGTGAGAGATCTAGCATTCCTGTCATAGTTACAGAAAGAGAGGAGAAAGACCATGTGGCTCAAAGTCTTGAAGAAAGAATGGCTGAAAACTTCCTAAACTGTCCAAGAGTTATAAACCTTCAGATTCAAGAGGAAGTTAGAATCAATAGCAGGAAGATAAACCAAATGCTAAGCATAGAGAAGTCTGTGCCAAGATATATCACCATTAGACTTCCGAAAATTGAAGATAAAGAAATCTTGAAAGTTGGAAGAGAAAAATGATTTGCCTGACAGTGGATTTCTTATCAGAAATGATGGAGGCCAGGAGGAAATGGCAATGGATTTCTCAAGTGCTCAAAGAAAAGAACTGTTACCTTGGAATTCTCTACGCAGTCCAAAATAACCCTACAGGAATAAAGGGGTAATCAAGACATTCTCAATGAACAATAACTAAGAGAATTTGTTGCCAGTAGATCTGACTTCAAAATAATGGCTAAAAGAAGTTCTTGATACAGAAAGAACAATAGAAGAAGGAACCTTGGGACACCAGGAAGAATGTGGTAAGCAAAAGTAGGTGTAAATACAATAGACTTGCTTTCTCTTGAATTTTCTAAATTATGTTTGATGGTGGACGCAAAAATTATAGACCTGTGATTCTAAATATGTATACAGAAAATATTTAAGAGCATTATAAATGGAAGAGAGTAAAGAACTCAAAATGGAGGGTGTTTTTTTTTTTGTTTGTTTGTTTTTGCCTTTTAAAAAATTGCAGTGAAATGTCTTTTACATATATTTACCATTTAATTTGTAGGTGTCCAATTCACTGGCATTAAGTATATTCAGTGTCATGCAACCATCATTACTATCCACTCACAGAATTTTTCATTATCCCAAACAAGAAAATCTCTACCCATGAAGTAACTCTATGTACCCCTTGGTCTCAGTCCCTGGTATCCTCTACTCTTTCTCTATGAATTTGTTTATTGTAGGTTCCTCATCTAGATGGACTCACACAAGATTTGTCGTATGTGTCTGGCTTATTTCACTTACATAATCTCTTCCAAGTTCATCCATATTGTTGCATGTGTCTGAATTTTAGTCCTTTTTATGGGTAACTAATCTATTGTATGCGTTTGTGTGTATGAATTTTGGATATTCATTTGTTGATGGATACTTGGGTTGTTCTCACCTTTTGGCTATTGTGAATAATGGCACTATGAACGTTGGTGTTTTGAGCCCCTCCTTTCATTTTTTGGGGATATGTACTTTGGATTAGAATTTCCAGACCATAGAGTAATTTTATGTTTAACTTTGTGAGGAATTTCTGAGCTTTTTCCATAGTGGTTGAACCATTTCTCTTTCCCATCAGCAGTGTAGAAGGATTCCAATGTTATCCCATCCTCAGCAACACTTGTTTGTTTGTTTTTATAGTAGCCATCTCAATGTTTGTGAAGTGATATCTTCATTGTGATTTGATTTGCATTTCCCTAATGATTAGTGATGATGATCATCTTGTCATGGGCTTATTGGCCATTGTATATCTTTGGAGAAATATAGTCATATGATCAGCTGCTTACTCTGCATCTCCACTTACAAATTTAATGACCCCTGGAAATAAACAAATCTGTAAAACCAAACCCCTGCCTTAACAGCTCCCTATACCCACGCTTTCCCATCTTCTCCAACCTATTAAGTGGCACATATAATGGGCTACATAGTGTGGAACCTTGGAGTCATCCATGACCTTGCTCTTTTTCTCATGACAAACATCAGGCTCTCTCAGATGTCACTTGGATGCATGGCCAGATCTCACTCTGTCCTGGGTTATTGCGCTTGCCCCACACTGCTCCCTCAGCCCCTGTCTTGGCATCCTTAGGGTCTGTTTTTCATACAGCAGCTGGAGTGAGCTGCTTTTAGGAGCTGAGTCCAAACACAGCATTTCTCTAGCTAAAACGCTTCATTAATTTCCCATGTCACCAATAAAGGGCAAATTTCCCGGTTCAGAATAGAGAAAACACTTTCGGATGGTTCTTGAGTAGTACCAGCGTATCATCTATTTAATAAATATTTATATTTATTGCAAAGCAGCTATGTGCTGGGAACCTCTGTAAATATTGGTGCTATTATACAATTGTGGAGAGAAGAGCCTGGCCATTGTACTCGTGGAGCTTAACACCCAGGGGGGCGCTTAGAGTGCTAGAGAGTGTTTTTACCTGTTCTGGGAAGGACACAGAAACTAACAAACATAAATAGAACTAAAAAAAAAAGAAATGAGACAGGTGAAGAGTAGGTGGAAAGAAAGTGTTAGAAAAGTGTGTTACGCAGAGAAAGGGCATGTGGTTGGATCCTTGGGTGTGAGAGGGCGAGAGGAGCCGGAATAGTTGACAGTGTAAATAGTGCCCAAATGACAAGGGAAGGGCCTTGTGGATTGCGTAAGACTTTGAGGCTTTCTTTTAAGAAATTAAGGGATCCAGTCAGAGGATGATGATTCAATCAATGAGGGACATAATTGGTTTTTATTTTTGGAAAGCTTGTATAGACTGCAGTTTGGAGAATGATTTGGAGAGACAAGGCTAGAGGCAAAGAAAGTAGTTAGATAGTGGTTAGCGGACATTGGGGGAGGGTCATTGTGATCAGGACCAGGGCAATGCCCGGGGGGATGGAGAATAGCGGACATATTCAAGAGGCAGTTAAGAGAAAAGACGGATAGCACTTGACCAAGAGAAACAGGAGTCCGAGAGGTTGCTGACGTTTCTGTTACAGTGTGTAAAAAAGAAGAGATGCTTTATAGAGCGGTGACTGAGTTTTAGATCCTGCCAGTGTGACTTTGAATTATCTATGGGACTTCCTACGGGAGGGGTGCATTGGCAGATGTGAATTTGGGGTTGAGAGAGTAAGGGAGAGAAAAGAGTTTGGGAGAGAGGAAGAGAGATCCGCGATGGAGATTAGCTTTTTTTTTTTCCTTCCCGAGTTATTCCTTGTTTACTAAGTGTTCAGGCAATGTTTGAGGATCTTAAGTTGTGTTTTCCTTGTTGCCATATTGCAAAGAGGGATAAGTCAGGCTTGTTACAACTTGTTGGGAAATCGTGTTTACTTTCAAAAGTCAGTGATCCTTGAACGAAGGAACTGTTTGGCTGTAATTCAGAACTAGGGACTTCCTCGATGCTGAATATGACATGTGGTGTGTGACAAACAGAGCTCTAGAACTCCGCTGTTACAGTCTGTCTTCAGCATGTGTTCGCACAAGGTGCATTCCTCATAGAACATCATGGTTGGAGTGCGGGCTCTGGAGCCACGTTCCCAGGCTTTAAATTCTGGTCCTACCGTCTACCAGTGAAGTGACCGTGGGCACATTATTGACCTCCTCTGAGTTTGTTTTGTTGCCTATAAAATGGAAAAGAAAGTACTTCCCACATCCAATGTTGTGAGAATTGAGTTAATAGTGTGAAGCATTTAGAGCAGAAAACTCTAAATGAGTAAATGTTAGCTGTCATCATGAAGTTAAACGTGTGGCAGGCACTCCAGGGGTAGTTTGACCGGAAAGCGCAAGGTGTTTCTGGATTTCTGGGACAATTCACTAAAGATTGTGAATTGCAATGCTGTGCAGATGATAGTTACTCTGTCATGCTTTCTAATTATGAGTGGGTGGTTATGTATTAGGAGGAAACGGGGTTGCTAACTGCATAGTAGTGAGACACCAGGAAAATGTTAAGGGTTTTTTTGTTTTGTTTTGTTTTTACAGGGACAGAGAGAGAGTCAGAGAGAGGGATAGATAGGGACAGACAGACAGGAACGGAGAGAGATGAGAAGCATCAATCATCAATCAGTTTTTCATTGTGACACCATAGTTGTTCATTGATTGCTTTCTCATATGTGCCATGACCGCGGGCCTTCAGCAGACGGAGTAACCCCCCGCTTGAGCCAGTGACCTTGGGCTCAAGCTGGTGAGCTTTTTTGCTCAAGCCAGATGAGCCTGGGATCTCAAACCTGGGTCCTTCCGCATCCCAGTCCGACGCTCTTATCCACTGCGCTACCGCCTGGTCAGGCAAGGGTGTTTTGTTTTATCTTTATAATGAATAATGCATCTTTACAGACCTGTGATTTTAGTTCTCACCTGATGACATAGTGTTTCCTGGTAGGTTTTTCTGCTCCATGAAAAATAAACAAAACTTCCTATTTAAATGTATAGGTATACTTAATGGGTTCTGTTTTCTTTTCTGAAAAGCTTTGCTTTTTTCATTTACAATCCAAATGAATTGGGAGAAGGAGGACAGACTGGTGGGTCAGAGTGCTGATGCTGGGGTCCAAAGCAGGGAAAGGGATTGTGACAAAAGGGGCGGACAGCGCGGAATGCTCAGTGTTCCCGTAAGGCTGCCACCTGAACCGCTGCTCAGGTGTACAGTGTAGCTTTCTTTCTTTTTTTTTTTTTTTTGTATTTTTCTGAAGTTGGAAACGGGGAGGCAGTCAGACAGACTCCCGCATGTGCCCGACCGGGATCCACCCGGCCTGCTCACCGGTGGGCGATGCTCTGCCCATCTGGAGTGTTGCTCTGTTGTAAACAGAGCCATTCTAGTGCCTGAGGCAGAGGCCATGGAGCCATGCTCAGCACCCGGGCCAACTTGGCTCCAATGGAGCCTTGGATGCGGGAGGGGAAGAGAGAGACAGAGAGGAAGGAGAGGGGGAGGGGTGAAGAAGCAAATGGGCGCTTCTCCTGTGTGTGGCCGGGAATCGAACCCGGGACTCCTGCACACCAGGCTGACGCTCTACCACCGAGCCAACTGGCCAGGGCCAGTGTAGCTCTTTCTTGATCGGCCCTGGAATCCTGCTACGAAAAATAAATTCATTCAGAAAGTGAGGGCAGATGGGAGGGGGCAGGGTGTGTTATGCTTGTGTGATTGCTGTTTTCACTATTGGACTCTTTCCTGTAAACTAATATTTCACACTGCATTTTACAGGAATTTGAAAGCGATTATGTTGTGTTTAAGTCCAAAACTTTGGATTTTGACAGAAGGCTTGGGACAATTCTTTGCGAAGGTTTCTTGAACTGTAATGGTTTGGAAGCTGCATTTAAGGTTAGTTCTGAAGATGCTGTCATAATAATCATTTACTAGTGAGTAATTTAGACTGTTAGATGAAAGGGTTGAATATGTTCCTTTCCGATCCAGGTAAACTATTAACTGGTCACAGTCTCTTTTCATATTTCGCTCCCTGAATTATAAATGTAGAATTATGCTCTAATGATTACTTTGGACAAGGTCAAGACATTGAACTATTGATCTTTTCTTGCATTCACAGGGTTTTAAGTTTCATTACCTTTAGAGCAAATTGAGCATGGCCTGTGAAATACTGATTCAAAATTAAACCAAAGTGAAAAATATCTGTTAATTCAAGAATTAATTTTCTTAACCATTGCTTACAAATGTTGGGCTCACCTTTCTACTTATTACTCTGACAAAAACAAATAGCAGCTTATATACTGTCTTTCATCAGGTATATCAATTAAAAAAATGTCAAGAAATTATGCCATTGATAATATAACACAGTCTAATTTCAGAGATGTTAAAGCGTGAAAAGATGTTGGTGAAATATAGGATGTATCTATTAAAGTGTGCATAAAAGAAAAGCACGTTGATAGTCCTTCCAAATGGAAAGCTGATAATGTAAGGAATAGGGACACCCTGTGAAACTTGCTCGCCAAAGAAGAGAATTGTAAGCCAAGTATAAATTCAGATGACATTGCAAAAGAGGCTGCAATACCAGGAGAAACATAGCTAGAGAATCACAGGCACAGTTCATTGACAATGGCAGTGCCAAACAGTGTGTCAGTGGTTAGAGCATCATCCTGATATGTGAAGGTTGCAGGTTCGATCCCTGGTCAGGGCACATAGAAGAATCAACCAATGAATGCATAAATAAGTGAAACAACAAACCAGTTTTTCTCTCTCTCCCTTCCTCCTTCTCTCTAAATTCAATCAATCAATAAAAGAAATATATCACAGACACAGATGTGATATAAGATTTGTTTGATTTTGACCTTCAAATTCAGATGAGTTGGTCAGATGGTGTGAAGACACTAGCTCAGGGGTCAGGAACCTTTCTGGCTGAGAGAGCCATGAATGCCACATATTTTAAAATGTAATTCCATGAGAGCCATACAACAACCCGTGTACGTTATGCATTATCCAATAAAAATTTGGTGTTGTCCCGGAGGACAGCTG
This sequence comes from Saccopteryx leptura, assembly GCF_036850995.1. Lineage (NCBI taxonomy): Eukaryota > Metazoa > Chordata > Mammalia > Chiroptera > Emballonuridae > Saccopteryx > Saccopteryx leptura. The sequence goes on along the minus strand of NC_089514.1, from coordinate 18,003,919 downwards.
TGATTGGCTCCAGCCACCTGCTGGAACATGAGCGATAGGAAATGAATGGATTGTAATACATGAAAATGTTCTATATAGTTTTTAAAATTTATTTATTTATTTATTTTTTACAGAGACAGAGAGTGAGTCAGAGAGAGGGATAGACAGACAGTAACAGAGAGAGATGAGAAGCATCAATTATTAGTTTTTCATTGCGCGTTGCAACACTTTAGTTGTTCATTGATTGCTTTCTCACATGTGCCTTGACCGCGGGCCTTCAGCAGGCTGAGCAACCCCTTGCTGGAGCCAGCGACCTTGGGTCCAAGCTGGTGAGCCTTGCTCAAACCAGATGAGCCCGCACTCAAGCTGGTGACCTCGGGGTCTCGAACCTGAGTCCTTCCGCATCCCAGTCCGATGCTCTATCCACTGCGCCACCACCATGTCAGGCAAAAATGTTCTATATTTTTAATGTTATTATTTTTTTTTATTAAAGATTTATCTGCGAGCCAGATGCAGCCATCAAAAGAGCCACATCTGGCTCGCGAGCCATATGTTCCCGACCCCTGCACTAGTGTCTTCTGGCCCAAGTCAAGCGTTTTAACACAGAATTCATGAGGATCAGATACTGCATTGTTTTCTAAGCGCTCTGGGATGAAACCAAGATGCTGCTGACCAAAATATATATAGCCTGTTGTTATGAAATAAACCCCCCCTGTAATCCCACCTCTCAGAAAAACTATCCTATTTAATACTGCCACACTTTTTCTTGGACTAGATATGCACACATATTTCTTTTTGACAAAAATGACATCATATTCTGATCCCCCTTGGTAACCTTTTCCACGTAGCAATGAATCACAACTGTTTTTCTTGCTTTTGTAGCAGGATTTCGGCAGTATTTTTTATTAATGCCTCCCTTACAGTCTGTCACGTCCTCTGTTGCTGGGAGCCCCTTGTCAGTGTTTCTGTAACAACAGGAAGAAGGCTCGGAGAGTGAGGTCTTACTTACGAGGCTGCTACCTTTTCTAATCCAAGTCCTCCTCCTTCCCCGCCTCACACACGTTAAGATGGATTCTGTTCTAGTGCACGCCAGCTGCTTGTTCTCCAAACAGTTTTCTCTTACTGCCGTGGACGTTTTCTTTAGCTTCCCACATATTTCTGCCCCATCTACTGAAACGTGTAAGGTGAACTCCCGCCCGCCACGCTCTGCAGGGGCAGGACAGCGTCTTGTGGTTTTGTTGTATTCAGATCACCTGCAGTGCCCTGGGTAGAGCAGGTCCTGAGCAGCTGCTTCAAGTTAGGTGGACTGATGGGTCGTCAGGGCTGCAGTGACACAGGGAGGGAGAGGACTGCAGGGAGAGTCGAAGGAAACACATTACACGCTTGTGCGTTTAGGGAGAAAATGATTTCCACCACCAGTGTGTGGGATGCTGCACTCTGATCATGTACTGTTGTGTCCAGGGAGTAAATACCTGCAGACCGTTCTCTGAAGACCACGATTCCGTGCCTGTTCTTGGCAAAGATGGTGACCAGGAAGGGCCTGGAACCAAACACTAGTCTGTCTAGTCTAGTGTGAAACTGTCGTTCAGAGCCAGCAGTGTTGGCACTCACTAAAAAAACCAAAAAAACTCAAATGGGTATTTCTCTAAAATTTACAGTGTGCATATATGAAGGCAGACTGTTAGAAAATAAAGGTGTCTAGAAAAGTGTTTAGACAATATAATTGAAAACTAAAATTGAAGTGTATACGGGGTGGGTAAAGGAAAGTCTATAGCGACCATGTGCAACAGTTTATTCTTTTATTATTTATTATAGTGTTATTTTTCATACAAACAACAGTGAACCTACTTTTGCTTCACCCTGTATGGGTCAGGCAGCGACAGATTAAACAGAGTCTTTGAAAGGGGCAAGCCTAGGAAAATATAAATATGTGCTTGACCAGAGGCAGGAGCCTGTGAGAGACGTGCTAAATAATGAAACTAAGAAGCAGAAGGAAATGAAGGCAGACCTGACAGAACTCAAACGGGATATTTAAGGAAAGAAGTAATAGAGTTAGGAGTTTATCTTTAATCTCCTGAGGTGATGAAGGAACACATCTCTACTCTTCATGAAATAGCTCCTAGTTCCACGATGAGGAGGAAGCAAGAGGTTCAGACGACATTTATCCTCATTCTGGAGGGTAATGATTATGTATCTGTGATGTTGCAAAATTATGATAATGTCTACTGCTTAAAAGGTGAACTCTTGTTTTATTACTACTCTCTGGCTTTAAACCTCCTCAAAGAATATTCGCTCTTTCCTCTTTTATACTTGGAGTTAAGTCCGACGAAGCCCGTCGGGTAGGCAAGATGAGATGTCGCGAGGAAGCCTGTGATATTCTGTCAGTTGTAGTTGATATGATAAGTGTTTGAAAGAGAATGTTATAAAATAAATATCTCCCTCCTGTTGTTGACGCACATTTATTTGTTAAATGTATGAGACAGTGTTTACTTTTGAATTTAAACAGGAAGTCTAAATTCAACAAAACAGTTGGGAGGAGAAAGTTAATAATTTACATTTTGCTAGGTAGCAACCAGCCAAGCAGATCTTAAAATATTTAGCAGTTTCTACAGTAGTTATAATTAGCATTACCAGAAGAAAAGCCCCAGAATGTGTTTGTCTATATTGATCTCTAAGATACAGTTAGATTTCCATTTTAATTTGTATGACTTTTTTCATTGTGGTTTTTTTTTTTTCATTGAGTGTAGTTTATGGAAATATTTACAGAATGTTAAATGTGTACAGGGAAGCTTTTTTTTTTTTTTTTTTAAAGAGAACAAATTTTGGAGAACACCTGTTATTTCCTAAGGGGAAAACTAGCTCTTCTGACGCTTCACTGACAAGGCACCAACCTTGGTATCACGCAGTTTTCTGCCACGTTGATTTCTTGAGTTATTTTGAGAAGATATCTTTTTTCATTTCAAAAGAAAATATCTCTATAACAGACCTGATAATTAATATTTTACAAGGCCTACACAGGATAAGCAAATGATAAAAGAACAATTTTATTTATATTTTAAATTAAATTTACGGGGGTGGCACCGGTTAACATAATTATAGAGGTTTCAGGTGCCCAGTTCTACAACACATCTCTGTACTGTGTGTTGTGTGTCCAGCCTAAGGCGCGTCTTCGTCCATCACCATTTATCACCCCTGTACCCTCCTCTGCGCTTTCCCTCCCCCTGGCAATCACCACAGTGTTGTCTGTGCCCAGGAGACTTTCTCCTTCTCTCTCTCTTTCTCTCTCTCTCTCTCTCTCTGTCCTTTCTTGCTGAATCCCTCTACCCCCCTCGCCCAGCCCCCACCCCCAGCTCTTTGTGTATGAATCTGTCTCTATTTTGCTTGTTAGTTCATTTTGTTCATTAGAGGCCACTTGTCACCTTGGGTGGTGAGAGGCTGTACAGGGAGGCACAGGTCCCGGGAGCTGACTGCCCACTGTCAGATGCCAGCTGTACCCGTTGGTTGTGTGAATTTGGGCACGTTACTCTCTCCTTATAACTCGGTTTCTTGATCTGGAGCATGTGGTAACAGCATTTTTAGAGCCCCTGAAAATATAGTGCCTGGCACATTGTCAGCACTCTATAAATTTTACTTACACAAAAATACGTATTTTAATGACATTAGCTTGCTCGCAAAGAAAGCGGTCTCAAGCTAGCACACAGCTAATCCCTGTGGGGCGGAAAACAAGACAGGAGGCCGATGGAAATCCACAGTCAGGCTCATCAGCTAGGCTGAGCTCAGTGGAAACAGGTGGTGAAGGCTGGTCGGAACCCAGGGGGTCCACGGACTGAGCAAGAGGAGCCTGAGGACCTCAGTCTTCTGCTGGCTGGGATGGGATCCTGTTTCGGGCCACGTGCCTGCTCGCTGTCTTCTGGCTCCCTACTCATTGGCTTCCTCTGCGTGCTAGTTGTTTCTGTTCACTCACGATTTTGCCAGCATAAGTTCAGCCCACCATGCCTGCTCCTGTTCCTGAGAAAGAAGGGATCTAATTAGCTCCAGGCATTGGTTTGGTCAGGACCTTCCTGCCAGAGAAACCGTCTGCGGAGTGGTTGTCCTTGGAGAAGATCACCCTGCTGCCCCAGGCCTCTGTCAGGAGTGGTGTGGTGCGGAACCTGGGCTGCCGTGGGCAGTCACTGTGACGAATGCATCCGGCATAGTTAATAAGGCCGTGACCCAGAGGTCCTTCCTGTGGATATTCCGCAGCTAGAGAATACACACAGAGGAGGGAAGAACAAATAAAGAGTACATAAATCTTGTCCTTAGATCTGCACACATCTACATTTTCTGGAGCTCAGCAGGAAGATGTAGTAAGATCTGTGAGCGGGGGCGACTGCGAGAACTGTTCGTTTCTGACACCTGCCATTTTCCACCGAAGAAGGGAAATTACATTTAGAATTTGCTCTATTGGAAAAATAGACTTCAGGTTTGGGGACACTTTAGAATATTTGTGGGGGACTAGACTTTTGCTCTCTCTTTAGACATGTAAAAGGTCTAATGGGATAAATAGTGAGCTGAGTATTTGCATTGAGAACCCATCGTCCTTAACGTTTCTTTAACTTTGATTTTTTTTATAGCTTTTGACCATATTTGGGAATTTTCTAGAGAAACCAGTTGTCATGGAAATTTTCAGCCCACATTACAGCACGCTGGTGCACATGTTTAATGCTGAGTTGGATATGTGTAAGCAATTGTATAATGAGCACATGAAACAGGTGAGTGAGAAGCCAAGTTGAGTATATCAACAGCATCATTTCTGTGGGTGAGGGCCATCTACCAGTACTTCATTTCATAGCTATCTAAAGAGTAGATGTAGGCACTGAGACTTCTTGCTTTTATTTAATTGGTTTTCTCATGGAGATGAATGACCTACCTTAGAACCAAAACTCTTCTGACTGTAGTAATTAAGTCAAACAATGAGTTGATGCCTCTCTCTCTAAAAAATCAGTGGGGCCAAGTGTCCGTCAGAGGACGAGTGGATTAAAAAGCTTTGGTACATATATACTATGGAATACTACTCAGCCATAAGAAATGATGACATCGGATCATTTACAATAACATGGATGGACCTTGATAACATTATACTGAATGAAATAAGTAAATCAGAAAAAACTAAGAACTATATGAACCCATGCATAGATGGGACATAAAAATGAGACTCAGAGACATGGACAAGAATGTGATGGTAACAGGGAGTGGGGTGGAGGGGTGGGGAGGGGGCGAGGAAGGAGAGGGAGGGAGTTGGGGGAGGGTAGGGGCACAAAGAAAACCAGATAGAAGGTGACGGAGGACGTTTTGACTTTGAGTGAGGGGTATGCAGCACATTCAAAGGTCAAAATAATCTGGAGATGTTTTCTTGGAACATATATACCCTGATTTATCAATGTCACTGCATTAAAATTAATAAAAATAAGATAAAAAAATCAGTGGGGGGCAGGGGAGACCATTACTCTTCTACAAATCAAGTCACTTAAATGCATATATTTTATATATATTGTCCTAAAAAAAGTACTGAAATGAACAATTGCTCAACGAAGTTGGAATGCACTAATTAAATGTTCCATTTCTTCCTTTTCACCAAAATAACAACTTGCAGATTGAATGTGGAAACGTAGTTCTTAACAAGAATATGCCATTCACCTCAGGAAATATCCAGTGGGCTAAACAGGTCCTTGAACGACTTCAGACATTTTGGTCAAACTTTGCATCACTGCAGTCTCTGTGAGTATCCAGGCTTGTGAAGTTACCCTAATGATACAGGTGACTTCTGTGTAGGGCAGGAGCTGTTCATGTTAACACCGACAGAGGTCTTTCCTTTCTTTCCATTGGCTGGGCTCATTGGGGAGGATTCATTGCCGTGGTATTGGAATATGTTTAATGGGACTTATAACTTCATATATTTTCATGTGGTTATCCTTTCTTCTCTTTACTTTTCCTTTTCACCCACGATATGTTTGTGGGTTTTTTGTTACTGTTTTTCCTTTCTTGAAGAACTGATATTTTCTTTTCTTTTGAAGACTTCTGTACCTTTCTGTTTTCTTTGTAGGAATTGGTAACTCACTGCTGTTGGCATTTAGCAAATTCTTTGGCATTCCATTCATTTCTTTTAAGGCAAAGACAGTCAGCATTATTTGGTCTTCCTTCTTTCTCTTCCTGATTTTTATAGTGTATTTTGTTATATTTTGGATTGTGTATTATTGTAAAGCGGTTAAGCTGAGATCTATCTAATATATAGAAAGGTGGAAAAACCATATTCCCACAGAATGTTGGAAAGCCCTGATGATGCCCCAGTTCGTCAGAAGTATGTTGAAATGACAGCTCTGCTAGACCAGTTTGAAAATCGTATCTATGATGAATGGAAAAGTAATGTGGATGAAATCTGTGAATTCAATTTGAATCAACCCTTGATTAAATTCAGTGCCGTAAATGGTCTTCTCAGTGTCAACTTTGACCCAGAGGTAGGGGTTCGATGTTTTTTGTTGTTGTTGTTTTGTTTTGTTTATCTGACCAAACAGTTTTTATTTTTATTTTTTTGATTAATTTTAATGCAGTGTCATTGATAAATCAGGGTACATATGTTCAGAGAAAACATCTCCAGATTATTTTGATATTTGATTATGTTGCATACCCCTCGCCCAAAGTCAAATTATCTTCTATCACCTTCTATCTGGTTTTCTGGGGTTCGATGTTTTTAAGGTGTTTAATATATGTAATTTTTATTATAAGTGTATGCCTGATAATGGGGTCATTTATACTTTATTTTGGGAGAATGTCAGTGCCAAGAGGATGTGACTTCTAATAGGCTTTAGTTTTAGAGATTTATTTCCCAAATTCTGTTTTGCTTCACAATTATTTATTTACCATTTCTCCTTCACTTGAGCATTTCTCCTTCACTTGAGCATAGGGTACATTTCATTTTATCTTTGTGTTCTGTATTTCTAAGACAGTGTCTTGCGCTTGGTTAATCAATTGAGCTCAAATGAATGAAATCATTAGTCTTTTATCATGTTGTCTGGCTTGAATTATATTTATAGCACCTATACCAGTATTTTTAGTTCATTAAAATTTTATCATGTAAGTTTAGATTTGAGGAACCCACAGATTGTATAGAATGAAAGACCTTTTGCCATGCTGTGGGTGAACAATGGTACATTTTGCTATTATTAATATCCTTCTAAGGGACAATAACCTTGAATATGTTGGTTAAATTGATTTTAATGTTTATAAAACAATTTTCAAAAAAACAAACAACATATAAACACCAAAAATAATATTGACAGTTAAACAATATCCAGGAAAATTATCCTTAATGAACAAATTTTTTGTTATCTGCTGATAAACCACATAACAGAGAAATTTCACATTTTCTCACAATTTCATTACATGTAATAATGAAAGTACAGGTCCTGGCTGGTTGCCTCAGTTTTAGAGAGTCGGCCTGGTGTATGTATATCCTGGGTTCAATTTCTGGTTAGGGCACACAGGAGAAGCACCCATCTGCTTTGCCATCCCCCACCCCTCTCTCTCTTCCCTTCCTGCAGGCATGGCTCAATGGAGTGATTTGGGGGGTACTGAGGATGGCTCCCTGGCCTCCATCTCAGGTGCTAAGAAGAGCTTGGTTGCTGAGCAATGGAGCTATGCCCCAGATGGGCAGAGCATTGCCCCCTAGTGGGCTTGCTGGATGGATCCCAGTCAGTTGCATGCAGGAGTCTGTCTCTGCCTCCCCCTATCTCACTGAATAAAAAAACAAAGTACAAGTATATAATAGCAATTATATACATATTTATATGTATGTATTTACATATAATGACTATATGTACATATATACAGTAAATACAACATATATATTTTATTTTTTAATTAAAAAAATTTTTTTTGTGACAGAGAGAGAGACAGATAGGAAGGGAGAGAGATGAGAAGCATCAATTCTTCATTGCAGCACCTTAGTTGTTCACTAATTGCTTTCTCATATGTGCCTTGACTCGGAGGTTTACAGCAGACCAAGTGACCCCTTGCTCAAGCCAGCGATCATGGGGTCATGTCTATGATCCCATGCTCAAGCCAGCTACCCTGTACTCATGCTGGTGAGCCTGTGCTTGAGCTGGATGAGCTCACACTCAAGCCGGCGACCTTGAGGTTTCGAACCTGGATTCTCTGCATCCCAGTTCGATACTCAATGCACTGCACCACTGCCTGGCCAGGCACAACATACATATTTTAAATGCCTATCTTCAAGTCTGATAGCTTGGTGTACTTATGTTGCTGTCTTTGGCTTGAATTTGTTCTCTGACAGTGGGCCATACTCACTGATTTGTACCTTCATTATTTATATTGCTATGGAATGTGTGATTGTTGCTTTTAAAAAACGTATGAGACAAAAGCCTCTTTACTTTGACAGTTTGAAAATATTAGTAATTATTGGATGAAAATATGCTTTGATTTTAACTTGTTTTAAAATAGAATGATATGCAACAATCATTGATTTTCTCTAAATAGCTAGTGGCTACCTTGAAGGAAGTGAAATACCTGTTGATGTTGAAGAAGTCAGACATCCCGAATTCCGCCTTAGCCATCTTCAAAAACAGAAACACGATTTTAAAGGTTGGTATTTTTATATACCAGGACATATTTTGAACAGAAACGTTTTGAATTTTAATGATTGACGTGGAGACCTGTGATACTTTTATGCATCTAAGGCAGATACAGGAGCTTTCACATGTGTTTGGGGTCTTATTTTGCTTAGTACATTGGAAATCTTGAGCTTCTCGTGCGGGACTATAACAAGCTGAAGCAGACAGTCCTGGAAGTGGAGTACCCTCTGATTGAAGACGAGCTGAGGGCTCTGGACGAGCAGCTACAAGCCGCCGCGACATTGCTGACGTGGCAGGATGACTGCTGGGGGTACGTCGAGAGGGTGACCACGGCCACCTCTGAGTTGGAGCGCAGAATCGCGCGCGCGCAGAACAACGTTGGAGTCATCCAGCGGACCATGCGGGCGTGGGCCGAGTGCGCGCTCCTGCCCCGGAGAGAGCACAGGAGGGAGGCTGCCTTCACTCTGGAGGACAAGGGCGACATCTTTACCAAGAAGTACAAGCTCATCCAAGAGGATGGCTGCAAGATACACAACTTGGTGGAGGTAATGGCTTTTCAGGCCACAGCATTCACAGATGATCTTTTTTTTTAGCAGAGAGAGAGAGGGGCAGACAGGGAAAGACAGACAGGAAGGGAGAGAGATGCAAAACATCTGTTCTGTTCTTCATTGCGGCACCTTAGTTGTTCATTGATTGTTTTCTCATATGTGCCTTAACAGGGGGCTATAGCAGACCGAGTGACCCCTTACTCAAGCCAGTGACCTTGGGGTCATGTCTATGATCTCTCACTCAAGCCAATGACCTTGGGGTTTTGAACTTGGGACCTCAGCATCCCAGGTCAATACTCTGTGTACTGTGCCACCACCTGGTCAGGTCATAGATGATATTTTCATTTAGTTTAAAAAAAAAAAGAGCCAAAATATTCAACCTAATAATGCCGAACTCTGCATTCTGAAAGAGGTTTATGTGTTGTTTTGTTAGGCATTTAAAGTGGCGGGGTTTGCGTTACTTGCCTGTAATTTCTATAGATTTCTCGATTCCCTTTTCTGAGGGAAGAGATCGGAATGTGAGATATTTGATGAATGGAAAGGCAGGAGATGGGACCCTTATCGCTGTCATAGTGAGATCCTCTTTTGGAGGCTGTGAATAGCCACCATTATTTGTTGAGTGCCTGTAGGTACGAGCTCTCTTGTTTACAACACCTCGTGTCACGCTGTCAACCATCTGCTAAGGATGGCATGATGATAGCTCTGGCTTTTGCACTGAGGGGAAATAGGAGCTGGAGGCTCTGCTCACATGTTTTGCTGGCTCCGTTGGGTGTGAACCCCAGCAGAGCCAGGGAATGGTAGACAGGGAGACCATCGGGAGGCTATTCTAACAGTCCAGGTGACAAGTGATGCCGGCTTGGGTCAGGGCGGTAGTGACAAAAGTGCTCACAGGCAGCATATATTTTGGAGGTAGAGCCAACAGGATTTGTTGTGACAGGTCAGAGGAGAGTGAAGTCCAGGGCAACTTCAGGTGTTTGGTCTGAGCAACAGGAAGAATGATACAGGGAGGACTGTGGTGGAGCAGCTTTTTTAGGGAAAAAACAGGATTTGGTTTGGACGTGCTAATTAGATATGCCTGCTCAAGGGGAGATTTTGAGTAGGTTGGCGTTGCCAAGTGGAAGTCTAGAGTTTAGGGGAGAACTTTAGGCGTGCGACACAGAATCAGAGTCAGAAGCACAGACGTGATATGGAAAGCCATGGGCTTAGATGAGATAGGGCAGTGGTCGGCAGACTGCAGCTCATGAGCCACATGCAACTCTTTGAGCCCTTGAGTGTGGCTCTTCCACAAAATACCACGTGCGGGTGCTACCTTGATAAGGAACGTACCTACCTATATAGTTTAAGTTTAAAAAATTTGGCTCCCAAAAAGAAATTTCAATCATTATACTGTTGATATTTGGCTTTGTGGACTAATGAGTTTGCCGACCACTGAATAGGGTGTGGATCCACTGTAACAGAGAGGAGGTGCATGGACTGGCCTTGAAATGGTCCCTGAGTGATTTTTCTCCCCTCTCATCAGCAAATGGTTCTGAGCCCTGTGTTCAGACTTCCAGTGAGGAATGTGGTTTGGAGGAAAGCCGTGGAAATAGGCAACAGGGTGATTCCATGCTGCCTTTTCACACTGTGTCCTCTGTGGCTGTGGGATCTCGGTGGCTACCGGCAGTCAGAGTTTAAGAGGAGGAGGGAAGGGCGGGATCAAGGAAGCTTGGGCTTGGAGGTGACCCGAGCGATCATTTAGTGACCTTTCTCTTCCTTTTTCTCCCTTTGCCCTAAATTGTTGAAGATAGAACCCTTTTTATAAATGCCACCCCAGCAATACCCACTGGGTCTCTTGGTGTGAGAAGTATAAACAATGGGGCCAGCACAAGCGTGTTACTGTGAGGCTGGGAAAGTGTCCCACCATGGGGAGTCAAGTGGCACGGGTTCTAGTCCTTGCTCAGCAACTGGCTTCCGACCAGTGTAACGCTGCATGTGTGTTAGGGCTTTGCAGAGACTGAATAGACGGCCTTTAAGGATTTCTTACTAGCCCTGAGATCTATAATAGATCCCCATTTCAGGTATCTACAGAGGAGTCAGGCTGCTGTCAGCTGCCCGGCGTGTGTACTGCACACCGTGGGCTGCGGGTCACATCTCCTACCCAGATGTAAATGGTTTCACTTGGATGGTGAACAACAGAGCATCCCTGAAAGAATAGTTCTTAAATTTGTTTGAGGGCAAGAAACCCCTAGAGCAAGGGTCCCCAAACTTTTTACACAGGGGGCCAGTTCACTGTCCCTCAGACCATTGGAGGGCCAGACTATAAAAAAACTATGAACAAATCCTTATGCACACTGCACATATCTTATTTTAAAGTAAGAAAACAAAATGGGAACAAATACAATATTTAAAATAAAGAACAAGTAAATTTAAATCAACAAGCTGACCAGTATTTCAATGGGAACTATGCTCCTGTCACTGACCACCAATGAAAGAGGTGCCCCTTCCGGAAGTGCAGCGGGGGCCGGATAAATGGCCTCGAGGGGCCGCATGTGGCCCGCGGGCCGTAGTTTGGGGACCCCTACCCTAGAGCTTGCTCGTTTCAGCCCTACTTTATCTGGAGCTAGGCTCACTCCTGCAGTTCAGATGTTTACATACAGCACACACCTTCGAATTTTGAATCCTATATCCACAGCGGCAAATAGTCAAAGAAAGCAGAAAGCGCAGTCTACCTTATGACCAGTTCCCATTCCAATGTCTCCTTTTCTCTGTGCCACTGTTATTGGCTTGGGCATCTGCCCTGTGGCCTGTGTGAACTCTCTCAGAAGGTGTCTCTGGAATCACCCTGACTGCCCACCTGGCCTTTCAAATCCATGTTCCCAGGCCTGTACCACTGCATGCCCAACCTCTAGCAGTCCTTGACCACGTCTGTGTCTGGCCCTGTGGTGCCCCATGGACTGTTCATAACTTCACCCACGCTCTTGGGAGATGCTGAAAAGGGAGAAGAACTTCATGTTGTTAAAGCACACAGAGAACCTAGACTTTACCGGACCAGTGTTTCCCAAGCTAAGCTACTGTTCCATAGACTGCTCATAGGTGGCTTGCGAGAAATATTCTTCGTGTTTGGAAGCAATTGGGTTATTAAGCCAAGCTAAGTAAACCTGACTATAACAGGTACACTTTGAGTCTCTAAGAATGGCCAAGAGTACATAGCACTTTGCTGACTTAGTGAACTTTGGATATCCCAGGACAGTGTTCTCTGAAGGATAGCTTTGGGGAAACCTCTTCATTTACAAGCAGGTCTCTGGAAGGCAAAGTCCACGGCCACATAGAGTTAGGGACAGAGCAAGAATTAGAGCCTAAATTGAATATACCATGAATGAACTGGGAACTAGTGTATTTCTTGTCTGTATTTGAAGATAGCAATCTTATAATGACTTTCTTTTAAAGAATGACTTTTGAATGTCTCTTTAAAATGGACTAAATGTTAAAAAAAAAATCCTGCTTCTATCTTTACTGTCTAGCATAAGTTTCTGCAGCCTAGCGTTAGAATGTTCCTGTGTCAGGCACAAAAATGCAGTCTCTTCCCTAACGAATTATTTAAATAGAATGCTTTTGTTTTTATGCTCATTAGTGTTTGTACTCATGTGTTAATAATTTATGTTCCTAGGAAAATAGAAAGCTCTTCAAAGCCAATCCTTCTCTGGATACCTGGAAGATTTATGTAGAATTCATTGATGACATCGTGGTAGAAGGCTTTTTTCAAGCTATAATGCACGACTTAGACTTCTTTCTGATGAATACAGAGAAGCAGTTGAAACCTGCACCATTTTTTCAGGCACAGATGATCTTGATGCCCCCCGAGATTCTGTTTAAACCTTCTTTAGAAAGAGAGGCTGGGGATGGCGTCTACGATCTGGTCGAAGAAATGCTGTGCAGTAGTTTTAGGATGTCCGCCCAGATGAAGCGAGTAGCGACACATCTGGAGATAGCAAATTATCAGGTATTTTCTTTGAAAATGGGTGTTGGTTTTTATCTTGATGATTTCAAAAGAAATTGGGTTGGTGGAGAGTACAGGAAAGGAGAAGTTGGAAAAAAACAGCTTCATTTTTTTTTTTTTTTTTCATTTTTCCGAAGCTGGAAACGGGGAGGCAGTCAGACAGACTCCCGCATGCACCCAACCGGGATCCACCCGGCACGCCCACCAGGGGGCGATGCTTTGCCCCTCTGGGGTGTCGCTCTGTTGCGCCCAGAGCCATTCCAGCGCCTGAGGCAGAGGCCACAGAGCCATCCCCAGCGCCCGGGCCATCTTTGCTCCAATGGAGCCTTGCTGCAGGAGGGGAGGAGAGAGACAGAGAGGAAGGAGAGGGGGAGGGGTGGAGAAGCAAATGGGCGCCTCTCCTGTGTGCCCTGGCCGGAAATCGAACCCGGGACTCCTGCACGCCAGGCCGACGCTCTACCGCTGAGCCAACCGGCCAGGGCCAACAGCTTCATTTTTGATTGTAGCAACTACTCTCCCTTTGAAGAATTGCCTTGGGTACTGTGATGTTGCACATAATTGATAGATCAAGATTGGTTTTAATAAGTGCTCGGTTTTCCTCTCATTTAGAACGACATGGATAACATGTTAGGCCTGGCGGAGGCCAGGCAGGAAATAATGAACAGAGTGGCAGGCGTCATCAGCAAAGTCTCGGACTTCAGAAATACCCTGGACACGTACGCTTACCTCTGGGTGGATGACCGGGCTGAGGTCATGAAGCATTTTCTCCTGTACGGCCAGACTGCGTCATCCGAGGAGATGGATGCTCAGGCCAGCGAAGAGCTCCCCGAACAACCCCCAACTCTAGAACAATTCAAGAAACAGGCAAGGAAGCCCTTGCGCTTTTACCGTAGTTCTTGGCTTTTGATTTGAGTTCTAGTGATTTTTTTTTTCTAATTGTAGATCGACATTTATGAGGCATTGTACATTCAGATGAGCAAGTTTGATGACTTCAGAGTGTTTGATAGTTGGTTCAAGGTGGACATGAAGCCTTTCAAAGTAAGCTTGCTGAACATTATCAAAAAATGGAGCTGGATGTTTCAGGAGCATCTTTTGAGATTTGTCATTGACAGGTAGTCTTTTGTGCTTTGATATTTGGACTTAAAATTTAACCCCTGACTGCTTTCTAAAACTGAGATGTTAATTTTTTAAGAGCATTAGTACTACCCATTTTATTAATAGAGATAACCAGTAATATTTAATTAGGTAAATAGTGAAAGTAAGATTCAATCAACTCTGGCCAGGTGGCTCAGGTGGTTGGAGTATCATTACAATGTGCAGAAGGTTGCCGGTTTGATCCCTGGTTAGGGCACATACAGAAATAGATTGACGTTTCTCTCTCTCCTATCTTCTCTTTCTAATATCAATAAACAGATTTTAAAGAATGATTCAGTCAGATCCTATACTTCTAAATGTGCAATGAGCTTAATTTGTGTTTGTGTGTGAGTACATATGTGCGTATATGTATTTAATAGTCTGAATGAGCTACAAGAATTTATAAAGGAAACAGATGCCGGACTTCAGAGAGAACTAAGCAAAGGTGATCACGATGGTCTAGTTGACATCATGGGGCATCTTCTGGCTGTAAGAAGCCGACAGAGCGCTACTGATGAGCTCTTCGAGCCTCTCAAGGAAACTATCACACTCTTGGAAACCTATGGCCAGAAGCTGCCTGAGCAAATCTATGTTCAGCTAGAGGTAAGTGGAATGGTAAAATAATCCTAAATACCATAAGTTGAGCATCTCCATTAGCCAAGTTCTTTTTTTGTATTTTTCTGAAGCTGGAAATGGGGAGAGACAGTCAGACAGACTCCCGCATGCGCCCGACCGGGATCCACCTGGCACGCCCACCAGGGGCGACGCTCTGCCCCTCCAGGGCGTCGCTCTGCTGTGACCAGAGCCACTCTAGCGTCTGGGGCAGAGGCCAAGGAGCCATCCCCAGCGCCCGGGCCATCTTCGCTCCAATGGAGCCTTGGCTGCGGGAGGGGAAGAGAGAGACAGAGAGGAAGGAGGGGGGGTGGAGAAGCAAATGGGCGCTTCTCCTATGTGCCCTGGCCAGGAATCGAACCCGGGTCCCCCGCACGCCAGGCCGACGCTCTACCGCTGAGCCAACCGGCCAGGGCTTCCATTAGCCAAGTTCTTTACCTGTACTCTTCGGACATCCTCATAACAACCTATACTGTGGAGATTAATGGTTTCATTTTATAGGTCAGGAGTGTGAAGCTTAGAGGATTGGACCACTTTGTGAAGGTCACACAGGTAGTGAAGCCAGCCAGGACTTGCTTGCTCATACTGCTCTGTGCCGGTGCCTTCTTGTTAGAAGGTGTTTGGGCAATAGAGAGCCTCTAAGTTGCTCTTTGAGGTCCACTCTATACATCACTTTCACACATGAAATATATTCTAGCTCTCTTTCATGTAAAACTGTCATTGAGAAGTGTCCTAGTCATTGGAAAAATACCATGGACACATTAATAAAGAATAAGGAAAGGACCTGATCTGTGGTGGCGCGCTGGATAAAGCATCAACCTAGAACACTGAGGTCGCCAGTTTGAGGCCCTGGGCTTGCTGGGTCAAGGCACATATGGGAATTGATGCTTCCTGCTCCTCCCACACTCCTCTCTCAGTCTAAAAAAAACTCATAAATAAAAGAATAAAGAAAACCGAGTCTGGGTGGAGAAATTGCTGTGTTTCCCAAACAGGATTTCTGTGTCACCCTCCTGTTTCCATGCTCTGAAAAGACCTGGTGGCTACTGTGAGCCAGATGATGGACCAAGTCTTTTTAGTTGAAGCTGAAACCGTGACTGAAGACCTCACAGTTGAACCTCTGTCTCTGTGCCCACACTGACGTTCTATAGTTTGTATAAGGTCTACCGGAAAGTTCTGTCTGTTTTTGGAATGAAACAAAATACAAATTTTTCTTACCATCAATAAACTTTATTAAATAATATAATTGCCATTATTGTTAATGATTTCTTGCCAGCATGAGGGCAATTTGTATATCCCATTTTTGAAAAATGTTTTTATCTTTTGATGTGAAAAATTGAACCAGTGCTTGTTTGATATCTTCTTCATTTTTGAATTTTTTGCCCTTCAAAAAATTTTGTAAGGACAAAAACAAGTGAGAGTCGGAGGGTGCTAAGTCCGGGGAACATGGTGGATGCGACAGACATGCTTCTGTAGCATTTCTTCCTTGTTGAAATTCGTAAAAATTACAGTGGCGTAAATGAACAACTTTATCAGTAGCCATGGGTACACTATTGCTTCACACATAAGACTAACGTGAATCAACTTTGTTTTAGTTAATTTGCTACGTCAGTATGTATACATTAAGTGATAAAAATAGAGAGGCACACATGCGCCAAATACAATAAACATGTGCTTACGTGTTGAAACTTGTTGTGATAGAAACGGACAGAACTTTCCGGTAGATCTTATATATGTATATTTATATCATCCACGAGCTCCGGGGATAGGTTTACCTTCAACCTTGCAAATGTGATCGCTCGACACATTAACTACAAAAAGCTTTTACTGAGTTATAGTTCAGTGATTAGAACATGGAACTCAAACCTAGATTTGTTTCCAAGAGCTGTCTGAGTCCATCTCACCTGCTTGCCTCAGAGGGGGCAGTCACACGGCCCTCGGGATACGTCCTTATTTCTGTACACTCTCCGGTGTCCCATTTCCCACTTTCCGTTCTTCTTTCTCTTTTTTAAATTGAGGTGACGTTCATAGTTCATATAACACAAAAGTGACCATTTCAAAGCGTATGGCATTGAGTGCATTGCTTGTGTTGTGTAACCACTACCTCTGTCTAGTGTCAAAACATTTTCATCGCCCCCAAAAGAAACATCAGACCCATTAGTTGTCCTTCCCTGCCGCCCTGCCTCCCCCCACCAGCGCCTAACAACTGCCAATCATTTTGTGTCTCTATGGGTTTACTTATTCTCGATACTTCGTATCAATGGAATTATACAATATGCGGCCTTTTGTGTTTGGCTTCTTTTATTTGAGGTTCATTGGTGTTGTAATTTATATCATTACTTTATTCCTTTCTGTGGCTGAATATTGTTCCATTGTGTTATACGTACCGCAATTTGTTTAGCTTTTCATCTACTGATGGACATTTGGGTTATTTCCATCTATTGGTTATTGTGAAAGGTGCTGTTATGAACATTGATGCACAGTGTATATTTTAAAATCTTTCTGAAATCACTTAGGAACGAAATTGCCGGGTCATATGGTAATTCTAAGTTTAACTTTTTGAGGAACCACCGAACTGTTTTTCATGTTGGCTGCCCACTTTTATATCCCTCATTTTCTTTTGTGAGGGTTAAATGCAGCAGTATATTTACAGGTGCTCTCCTGACTATAAAGACTCTATATAAATAATTACTCTATATGCATTATTACATTCTGCATAAGTATGAACTGTTCTTAGAATTGAAAATCCCGTTAGGTATAGAGTAAAATGTGGATAGATATATAACAAGGATGAAGGATGATCTAGTTACTAGTAGAACACATTATAAATATTTGGTTTTAAAAACATTTGGATAGTCTTTCAGTCAGAACTTGGGGCTTAAATTACATAGAGATACCAGTTATAACACAAGCAATTAGTAATGTGGGATTTTAGCCACAGCCTCCAGAATTTGTATTACAAAAGTTTGACTCGCTCGTTAAGGTTGTGGCAGTATTGAAAATGTTGGGCCATTCCATATTTCAAATGTGAGCCCCACGTTTAGCGATGTGTGTACTGGTCAGGAGGAAATACAAGACTGGTAGGCAGAACAGGTTGTATGTGGAGTTTAGCAGTGCCCCAATTTTATTTTAATTAAAGCAACTTGCAGTAGTTACTATTTCTCCTTTATAATTATTAGCAGTGATAATATATACTTCCCAAGTACTTGCCTTTGCTTGGTTCTGTCTAGAAGCCCTTAGATAAGGCTGTGTCCTCACACCTGTACTACGTGCTCTGCAGCTAGATTAAACTTTTTTTTTTTTTTTTTTAACAGAGATGGAGAGAGTCAGAGAGAGAGGGATAGACAGGGACAGACAGACAGGAACGGAGAGATGAGAAGCATTAATCATTAGTTTTTCATTGCGCATTGCGACACCTTAGTTGTTTATTGATTGCTTGCTCATGTGCGCCTTGACCGCGGGCCTTCAGCAGACCACGTAACCCCTCGCTTGAGCCAGGGACCTTGGGTCCAAGCTGGTGAGCTTTTTGCTCAAACCAGATGAGCCCACGCTCAAGCTGGCGACCTCAGGGTCTCGAACCTGGGTCCTCGGCATCCCAGTCCGACGCTCTATCCACTGCGCCACTGCCTGGTCAGGCTAGATTAAACTTTTAATCTTCAAATTTTATTGATTCCCTTCCCTACTAAGAAACCTTCATTCACTGCCCGTAGCCTCTGAATCCCGCCAGTTTCCATGAGAGCCCGCTCTCGCCCCATCCTGCATTGACACCCTTCCCTCATGGGATCTCCAGGGAGCTCCCTCTAATCTCTGTCTGCTGAAACCCAGTTATTCCTCTGAGCCTAAGATTCGAGGTTACCTCCTGCTGGATCACATCCATTGTTGAGACTTCGGAGATCATCTGATCTTTTGGTTTTCAATGCAAATCTCTTTTTTTTTTATCAAGTGGCAGCTTATTTGAAGTCCTCAAATAGAAAGCAGGTAATATATTATAGCTGGTGTAGTGGGCTGAGTGGCCTGAGCCCACTGACGGGACCTCTTTGTGGCTTCCTGCCCGTGGCTCCTGAATGGACCTCACGTGCTACTTACTTAGGTTCCGGGGGACCCACTGGAAATGCAGAGTGAGACTGCACAGGTGAGGATGCAGAGTGGTGATGAGATAAAGAGTGGAAGAACGAGATGAAGGGCAAGTTCTGAGCCCAGGTCCCTTGGCCTGGTTTGGTGTTCTTGTCACCAACCATGTTGCCTCTCAGATATTTAAATTCCATGACACACAGGCCTCCCATGGATGTTAACACATTGTGTCACGAAGACTCATAGTCGTGCGAGCCTCTCTTTTGCTCTGACAGGTTGTAAAACAGTAAGTCAGAGAATGCGTTTGACCTTTGTCTCACTCCTGCGTCACACAGACACAACTGATACTCAGCCCAGGGCTCACTTCTTAATTGGTGGGTATTGAATCGTTCATCAACTATTTATCCAGGGTTACAAAACCTGGATACCTTTGATTTCTGCACGTCAGCTGCACAAGCGGAGTCCTACCCCTGTGGCTGGTTTCACATGACAAAACCATTTCGGTGTCCCAGGAGATGACCCGGAGAAACAATGCTCTGTTAGTCTGGACACGAGGAATGCTTTTCAACAGCAATTAGGCACAATGGCTCTTCAAAGAAAAGAACTTCCTGTTGTCCTAGTTGCATTGTGGTCAGGCAGGGTCCAGTTGAGCTGCTACCTGAACTACTCACTGCTTCTTTTGTACATCAAGCAGCAATTAACTTTCCTTGATCTCTTCTTCAAAAAATTCTGGTAATTCAAAATCCACCTAACCTAAACGCTCAAACTCTCTACAGAGCTTCAGGGGCTAGAGACAGTGGAGGGTGGGGTTGAGTCGCACTAGCATCTCTGACCTGCTACATTGTTAAACATGGCTCCACTCCTAGTTAGGGATCACCAAAGTCATCTCCAGAATGCTTTCATTTTATTCCCTCAACAGTGAAACAATCTTGAAATTTGAGTTTATTTTGAAAAGACTTTTAGTTATTCTGAGACAAATCTTGTATCAGAGGACATCTCTGGTTTATGCCTGGGCGGTATCAATGCAGGGTGGGTGCCATGGGTCAGTCTGGACTTCAGCCCAGCTCTAAGCTTACTTTTTGTCACTTTAATCTTTTTTTTTGAGATTAACTCCTCTTATAAAGGAACTAGAAAGCCCGGCGGTCATACAAAATGACCGCTGTTCTAGATATTATAAATTGTAATTAAAATGATTTGTGCAAAGGTGTCTGCTAATTCAAACTGAATTACCCAGGGCAGGCGGCGAGGACGCCCCTTTGCTTAGTGCCCCACGGGGTTTCCCCCTTCTACTTGCTTAATTGCTTAAAGTAGAGTGCAATGAAGGAAACCACTGACGGTACATTTCTTAAGAGCCACTGCTAGCTCAATAAATAAAGGTGATTTAAATAATAAAATGTTAATTCACATGTCAAAGATCTCTTTGTACACAACATTTCTTGTGTAGATCTTTCCATCAGTTTTTGCGTTTCGGTCAGCATTAATCTGTCGTTTTTTTGCATTTCTCTCCTGCCTTTGTTCAAGGGACTCATTTTGTCGAGACAGGCTTTTTTGTCTTGCATCTGAGGCAAGCCTTGTTTCTCTATGCTCATCAGTCTCATTTTGCCGAGAAAGATGCATTTGCTCTGCGACTGAAGCAAGCCTTGACTTTCTCTGCTCAGTGGTTTCTTTTTGTCGAGAAAGCCGTTTTTGTGCAGCTTTAGCTCCTTTTCTCTCCTCTTCAGTGCTGTATTTTCTAGGAGGCATTCTTAAAAGAAATTACGTTAAGACGTAGTTTTTATGTAAAACAGATGATTGCCAATGCAAACAAATGTTCACCTTCCCCCTGACCCGCTCAATTTGCGTTCAGCCATGGCAACTTCACCCCATTGGCTAGTACAGTTACGCAAGCAACCAATAAGCTATCGGCGACAAACAGACACTTAAGCCGCATATAATAAAGATGAGACAATGACAGGGGTTAGTGTGGAGATGACAATTGTTTAACTCTGTGGGGTGGGTTGGCTCTAGGCATTGCAGTAATTTTCCGTTTGCACCTGTGTTTTTGTAGGAATTACCTGAAATGTGGGAAACTACCAAAAAGACCGCAGCAATGGTCCGGCATGAAGTATCACCTCTCCAGAATGCGGAAGTCACTCTTATAAGGAAAAAATGTATTTTGTTTGATGTAAGCGAGCTACTAAGTTTTTTTCTGTTTTTTTTTTTGTTGTTGTTTTTTTTAAAGAGAGGTATTACAAGGATTATTGAAGCTCTTTGAGATTCACTTTCATTTCTTTCCTGCCCTGATCAGGGGAAGCAGGCCGACTTCAGGGAGAGATTCAGACTCTCTGCTCCTTTTGGTTTTTGTGCAGAAAATCCATATACGGTGCTGGATAAGGTAATGCTGACCTCAGTTCTTGCGTGTGTGTTACTATAGCTATTTTAGAAAGCAAATGTAGACACGGCTATATTTTGCCTTAGCTTTGCAGTTAGTTATAGGAGTTGAGAAATAACTATTTAAAACACAGCAATGAATAGTTTTTTCCAAATACATTATATTGGTTTAAATCATGTCTTTCAAAACCACTATTATTATCAAAGTCATCATACTAGTGAAAGTAACAGCTACGACTTTTAAGTACTTAATATATATATATATACATATATATATATATATATATACGTTAAGAACTTTGCTAAGTGTATTGCTTACATTATTTTATTTTTAGTTCTTGCCATTTCCCTATGTTGTAGCTTCTATTTTAAGTAGTGGATAGTTGGTCCTGTCTAAACACCCACAGAGATATTTGGTTCATGCCAAAAGGCCCTTAAAATTTGGTTCTGTCCCTAATGTGCATAGGTAATACAATGTTGCTCATCTTTAAGATCCAAACCTCAACCCGTCTACCTATCCCCCTGTGCCAGGACCACCTCAGCTACCAAGGCAACGAGAGTTGTCATTGGCAATACAGCCACAACACATGGGACCAAGAAGACATGATAGTATTTTTTAATGTATTAATCCTGTAAATCAGAAATATATACATTATGGGCCATGTGGGTCCAGGGCCATTTTCATAGGAACGTTTTCTGAGTGTGGATGTTTTGACAGGACCAAATGTCCTGCAAGGCCTATTATTCTCTTGTTTTCAAATAATAAAAAAAAAAGAGTAATCATGTATAATTAACTTGTTGGAGATTACACAGTAACTAATACAACTAGTATTAAAATTCTAACTAATTTTTTTAATCAAAATTTTTAGTCATTTTACTCGTTTCTATGTGAATTTTGCTGGTAAGAAACTTCATAGCTTATTCTTAACTCTGAATAGCAATATTACTGAGTCCTTCAATCCTAGTTTTTAATGAGCTGCTTTATTATGGTCGCCTATAAGAATGAATAAAATGGGTAAGTAATCCAGAATGGTGAGTTATTCATCTGAGGCTTGAATAAGTGATTTGAACTTTTATTGGGAAAATAATATTGTTTGGTTTCTCTGGAAATTTTTTTTAATGTTTATTGATTTGAGAGAGAGAGAGAGAGACAGACAGACAGACAGACAAGAATATCAGTGTGTTCCTGTATGTGCTCTGGCCAGGGATTGATCCAGCAAACTTGGTGCTTTGGGACGAAGCCATAACCAACTGAGCTATTGACCAGGGTGGCTTCTCTAGAAATTTTAATCAAGCAGCTGAAACGAGCAAATGACTTTGTGCCGTTTAGATTTGGAGCTGGGCGTCTTTCTGGGTTCTTCCTCTAGGCTGCCCTCTGAGTTTGCTTCATGCTGGGGATAGTTTTCACTCGTTAGACTGGTGTGAAACTTGCAGCTAACAGCCAGGACCGCTCTCTCCAAATTTTGGGTAGAATTTAGTTTTAACTGCTTTTAATACATTGGAAAAAACCCCACCATTCTGTGTAGCATAAGGTTTTCTCTTTCACTTGGCTGAAGAAGAATAGTTAATGTAGTCACTGAAAAGGAGCAGGTTAGAATATGCTAATAGAGTTGTGGTTTTTTTAAATGATTCCGTCTAAATTTTGGGTGGTTTGAACAGATTGTGGATGGGAGACATTTTTATTTGACTAACCAATGTACTGTTGTAAGCATTATTTACTAAATCTTGACATTTGCATGCTATACTGTAACAGCATATAGTCACATATTTATTTTTTTATTTATTAATTATTTTCTTTATTTTTCTGAAGTTGGAAACAGGGAGGCAGTCAGACTCCTGCATGCGCCCGACCGGGATCCACCTGGCATGCCCACCAGGGGGCGATGCTCTGCCCATCCGGGGTGTTGCTCTGTTGCGACCAGAGCCATTCTAGCGCCTGAGGCAGAGGCCATGGAGCCATCCTCAGCGCCCGGGCCATCTTTGCTCCAATGGAACCTTGGTTGCGGGAGGGGAAGAGAGAGACAGAGGAAGGAGAGGGGGAGGGGTGGAGAAGCAGATGGGCACTTCTCCTGTGTGCCCTGGCCGGGAATCGAACCCGGGACTTCTGCACGCCAGGCCGACGCTCTACCACTGAGCCAACCGGCCAGGGCCTAGTTACATATTTAAAAGTCAGAGATATTTATCCTTGTCTAAAAAATGTGTTGAGGGGTATTTTGAATATAAGTAGGGTTGGGTTACGTTTCTCTTGATGTCGTGTGTGTGTGTGTGTGTGTGTGTGTGTGTGTGTTCAGCATGCATAGATAACAATTGTATAATGAAAGAATATTAGAGTACTAAAATTTTTATTTACATAGTAGGAAATTAAGAGATGGTTGGAAGTTGATGAACCCCAAAAGGATTCAGTATTTAAAGTTAAAAAGGAAATTAAAAGAACGTAATTGTTGCATCCTGAGAGGGGGATGGGGAAAGTCGAAAGTGGAAAAACAAAGTTAAACCTCCTTTTTTTTTGCAAAGCCTGTTCCTTAGTGTGCTGTCTGACCTTGGTCAGTCTGGAGGGAACGCCTTGCGCACAGAGCTGAGTTAGTGAGTGCACCTGAGGACTGGGGCGTGGCCCTGGGTTTCCGGGGCGTTTCCTGCAGCGCAAGCTCCTCTCTGCTCCTTGTACATTTACCATGTAATTCACCACTCTGTTGATAAAAGCTCAGAACTGGCTTGTTAAGAAAGAAAAAAATGAATCAGCTTACATTTAGTATAAAGCATAATCTCTTTTACATACAGTAGATGGGAGGGTAGCTGTCCCTTGGTAAAGAAAATCATGCACTGAACTTTCTCATGCTGGGCTGTGGTTCCTCACAAATCCTCTTTGGTACATTTTGTACTATTGCTTCTCTCTAGGATGTTTTTTGAATCTGAATGTTGTTTTTTTATATTTTTTTTGAAGAAGTGATTTATTCTTAAGTGGCAGCTTCTGGAGCCTCATCTTTTGCTGCCCGGCAGAGTCCCCAGCTGCACAACGGAAAAAAATCAAGAGGAAAAAACCAAATCCATAGACATCGGATCTGATGCCAGGGCAACTTCGGCTGAAATCTGTAGGGAGAACATTGCTAACACTGTTGTATTTATTAATAGTCTGCTCTCTCTCACCTTGTGAGGAGCTGCGAATTTGCTCTTCTAAAGCCTGCTACTTTACCAGTAATTACACTGCAGATTTAAAAAGAATTGACTTTCTTTTTGAAATCAAAGTTGCTAATGTTGCCGTGAGCAGAGGTGAGCAGAGCCACAGAAGCTCTGGCGGTTCGCTGGATGTGAAGGGTATCGCTGTGTGTTGGTGTGTTTTCTCCGTAGGCATACCGAGAGCTTGAGGCATTAGAAGAAGAAATGTCCCAGATGCAGGAGTCCACTCGTCTGTTTGAAGTGGCGCTTCCAGAGTACAAACCCATGAAGCAGTGCCGCAGGGAAATAAGACTGCTCAAGGGACTCTGGGATGTCATTGTTTATGTCAAAGTGAGACACTGCTTTTTGAAAGCATGCTTTTTCTTTTAGTGATTGTTTTGTATAAATATGCAACTTTCTGTGTCTATGTCATTCTACCTGGGTTTTATGTCTTGAAATATGTAGTGTAGATACTTCCCCATGCCCTGAATTAGAGTTCATACATCTGTGTTAGTAGAAGAGCCTTCTCTGAATATTAGTTGTCTTATTTTTAGTTCGGAATGGAACTGTGTGTAGTGAGTTGACTGCTTCACATCCTTTGGGGCAGTTATGTAGGATATAAATAAAAATTAATATATAAATAGGTATTACACATATAGAGGGTGACCTGTTCGTACAAACTCATGTATACCCATGCTTATACTTATGTGTGTGTGCATATATACATCAATCTAACTAAAAATAAAGTTAATTTGTATATTTTTAATTAAGTTACAGACTTAAATGTAAATATAAATTCTAGGGAATTAGGCATATTGCAACATGCATTATACATAATTTTCCTTGAAGTTAATTGAAAGCCATCTAGAAAGATATCAACAAGAGAGGATATAGTCAAGAAGTTAATGAAAGTTTTATTCATAATGGATTATGACTCTTATGAAAACCTGGTATATTTAGTGGTTACATATTTATCCAATTCATCTAAAGTACTCAGGATTAAATGATAATGATGGTGTGTGTACGGAATTGTCATTGCTGCTAGAAATGAATGTTTTAGCCTAAAGTTTGACATGTTCTGACAATTTTTCTCTTTTGGCGATAGGAAGTTTTGACAAGTGTGCTTAATCCTGAAATAATTGTCTTTCCACCGGGTGACAGGGCTACACTGTGTACCATCAGTTTATATATTTTGCTGTGGAGACTTGCTTTCACCAAATGTTGTTGACACTTTTATCTGCTTGTGTGTTTTCAGAGGAGCATTGATAATTGGACTAAAACTCAGTGGAGACAGATTAATGTGGAACAGATGGATGTAGAGCTCAGAAGGTTTGCCAAGGCAAGTTCCATAACTGTCGCTTACAACAATTCATCTTCCTCAGCCCCACCTCCCTCCATCTTCCCTAACCTTGTGTCTGCTGTGTGGGCCGTGTGTCCTTATGGACTCGCACAGGATATGAGACAGTGTTTTTGTCGTTCCCCCCCCCCCTCAGCCAGTTGCACTTTTAATCAAGCCTGACTTTCTGTGAATGAGTGCAGGAAAGCATATTAGGGCTAATGAATTTTTGAGTAGCCACTGTAATCATGAGTTTCCTCAAGCTGTCTAGAATGGAGAATGTTAAGATTAGGAGTACTAGGGTAGAGAGGTCAGCCTTAGGAAAGCTTTTGAATTCTTTCCTTAGCAACTGTGAACATTTTTGTATTTTAGAAAATACCTTTTGGGTCTAGAATTTGGGGTGACTAATTGGAGTTTGCCACTTGTGGATTTCTGTGGAATACTCTGATCTCTGCGCTATTGATACTCCAGCACCCCAAGGGGGCTCCGTATATACAGAACGGAGCTGTTTTGAATTTAGCGCTGTGATACTGAGTCCCCATGGCCATGTGCCCTCTGAAGAGAGCAGACCCTCCTTGGATAAAGCCAGCGTGCATGGAGGAGAAGGCAGTAAAAAGTGCACAGGGTCTGCTGGTTTCTTTTCTCCCCAGAACATCCTTGTCTCAACTCAATCCTGAGCTCAGCTTCTACCAACTCTTCTCAGTTTTTTTCTCCCATGTTATTCCAAGGACCCTACCTAAAATCCCATCCTTCTTTAGAATGGCCTGGCGCCCCTCTGTCCCATGACTGAGCTCACTCCCTGCTTAGCTCTGCCCCCATCTCCTAACCCCTCTGAGTGACAGTTAACCTCCACTCCCAGCTGCAGTTCTTTTGTTTTGTTTTTAAAACATGTTGCATCGTCCTTTTCTTCACTCTGAGATTGCTGTTTTCTGATGGGTTTTCTCATTCCCAATTCTGAATGTTGTTCCATGGACCAAGAAGAAAGCCAAGTCAAGGGCCCCATCAGATGCGTCTTTAGGTCCTGAGATATGTAAGTTCCAAGGAACAAACACGCTACTGACATTTCAAGGCTACCGTTTAAAAAAGTCGGTCTTTGGAGGAAGGTTTTAGTAATCCAGTTTTGAGATACTTTGTTTCTAGAAGAAACTCTTCATTGCACATGTCCTATAAAATCTATTCCTTCCCTACATTCAGTGTCCCGTGGGACATTTAGTTAGCGCCTGGAGTAAGAAACCAGTGTGTGTCCAAGTGGCTTGTGTGTAGTGGATTTATGTGTATGAGTGGGTTCTTTTCTGTTTCTCTGGGATTAGTCCTTAATCTAGGGGTTTACATGCTTTTACACTCTTTCCTAATTCCAGGAAATGTATATTTATTCTTTCAAAGAAAGCAAATTATAAAATGTGTTGTTATATCTGGGAACATGCTTTTATTTCTTGCTTTTCCTTAGGAAGTCTGGTCACTAGACAAGGAAGTCCGAGCGTGGGACGCATACGCAGGCGTGGAGGGCGCCGTGAAGGACATGAGAGCCTCCCTGAGAGCCATCGCAGAGTTGCAGAGCCCCGCCCTCAGGGACAGGCACTGGCACCAGCTCATGGAGGCCACTGGGGTCGGTGTCCTGAGCCTCACTAATTGGGTATTTTTGTGACTGGGAAGTGTTATTTCTTGCTTTATGTTATTCATCAGGGATGAAGTGGGGTTTGTGACCTGGTCTCTGGTCACGTGAGAGGCTAAGCTCCTGGAGACAGGACAAACAAATGGGACGTGCAAAGATCCTAGTTTTAGCCGCCTTCTGTGGACCAAATGTGTCCCCTGAAAAGTCATATGTTGAAGCCTGAATTTCCAACGCGATGTGTTTGAAAGTGGGGCCTTTGGGAGATCCTTGAGTCATGAAGGTGGAGCCCTCATGAATGGGAGTAGTGCCCTTGTAAGAATGTAAAAGACCAGAGTTTCCTGTTCTCTCATTGAATGCGAGGATAAAATAAGAAGACAGACCTTTGTAAGCCAAGAAGATGGCCTTCACCAAGAACCTGTCCCTGCTGGCACCTTGATCTTGGGCTTCCAGCCCCTAGAACCGTGAGAAATAAACCTTTGTTGTTTAAGCCGTGTAATCTGTGGTTTTCTGCCACAGCAGCCTGAGCTGACCAAGACATCCATCCCACTTTCACCTCTTACTGGCTGTGTGACCACCACCAACACACACAAACTATTTCGAATTTGCCTCTTTACTAATAAAATGAGAGGACTGCTGTCTTCTCTCACACCTCAGAGGATCAAGTAAGAGAATGTAAAGGCATTTCATAAAACACGACATAACTGCAAAGAATCTTAGAGAGGATCAGCAGGCAGAGAAATGAATTTAGGGAGAGAGGGAATTGGAAATTGTCATTTTGTTCATCTCACAATTTAGTAATAATGCCTTTTTTGATAGTTTTTTGATGGTTTTTATTTTATTGCAAAATATAAAATTGTTTCTCATCTGTCCTTGCCACGCGATGTTACATTTTCTTGTCTAGCTGCATCTTTCAAGGCAAACATACCAATCTTACAGTTCATTTTTAGGGCAGGTGACCTCTTTGAATTTCGGGTCTATGAAAGGCAGCCTGGTCTGTTTGTTTTCCCCTTAGGCAGCTCTAGACCTTGAGGGACTCCCTGTTAAAAGGCTCTCAAGATTTCAGGACTGTTTGCTGAGTTTCCAAACTAGGCTTTGGTGTTCCAACCCTAACCCTGTGTAACTCTGGGGTCATGGGCAACTCACCTGCTCTCCAGATCTCACTTGTCTCTTTTATGAAGTAAAAATAATGCATAACGCTTCCCATGGAGAGTTGGTGAACAAATTAAAAGATGAGACCCCCCAGTATGTAGTAAGTGCTCAATAAATTATCCCCGGAGCTATTATTTTTACAGAATCTTTTAGACATTGGATATTTAGACTTTGCAATTGATTGATTGATTCATTCAGAATAGTCTTTGTGGAGTTTCCCTATATGTAATAAACTGTGGGCCCCGCCCCCCTCACACTGCCTCTGGTGACATTTCTTCTCTCCACAGCCTCTTCCCTGTGTCCTGCCTTTCTGCAAACTAGGAAGATGTACTTTCTCTGGCAGACAATTTAGAAAAAGGCACCTTCCTCCAGACTGTCCCCGGGCATCAGAGCGGTGGTGGAATTCAACCCGCACATGTCGCCTGAGCTGGCTGGTCATGTTCAGTGCACAAACTGCACAACCGATCGGGTGGTCCCATTCCGTAACCCCTGCTCATTGTTTCTCTAACACCTGGGTCCCTGGACCCATCAGCTGTGGAGCGAGGCCAAATGTGATGCAGAGACGGGGTGACTGACGCATGGGGTGTGCCCAGGATCTCCCAGGTGTTCACACTGAGAGCCCCATGTTCCAGGAAGCCCCTCAGCGCTGGGCCAACAGGGATGTTTAGTCACCCTGTGCAGAGAGGCAGATGGGGAGGGCCAGAGGAGACCGCAGCTTTCCAGAGCAGGGGCTGGAGAGTCTCAGCAGCAGCAGGAGGGGAGATGGTTTTCTTAGAACCATGTGGCTGTTTCAGCTCTTCATTCGCAAGGATCATGGGTGACTTTGGACAGATAGGTAAACCTAAGAGATTCTTAGCAAATACTGGGATGTGTTGGAGGAGTCGGCAAGATGGTGGAGAAATAAATGTGAGTTCTCTTTTTCACATGGTAAATAAATATGACTAATGACACTGTGAGTGGAAATATCCCCCCCCCCAGGAACGATGATTAAATTAGTGATAAAAATAGGTTTAATCACGGAAGCAACTGGGAATTATGTTCGGTGAATAGAGTGCTGTAAGAGGAAAAGACAAATTAGCTGCTACCTGATTCCTGGGATTTCGACCAAATTATAATAAATGAACGTAGTGATTCTCTTTTAAAAATGGGTTTTGTGGGGAAAGGAGATAAGAAATGAGCTGACAAGGGAAGGCTATGGAACAAAAGAAGGTAGAGTATAGTGTGAACGCGACCTAAGCCTTGGTCCTAACGTCTGGGGGGCGATGCCTTAGTAACTGGGAGTAAAAAGCCACGTCTCTGAGCGTCTGAGACGTTCAGAGCTAGAGGTGTGCTCAGCAGCTGACCGGAGTATATTTAGCTATGACTCATTCCTCTGGCCATTAGGTAAAAGGAACCAGGACTCTCCGTGGGATATAAATTCTGCCTCCTATTTCCCCCCTAATCAGGTCAGATTTTCCATAAACGAAGCCACAACTTTGGCAGACCTGCTGGCCTTGCAGTTACACCAGGTGGAAGATGATGTCCGGAGCGTCGTGGAGAAAGCCGTGAAAGAACTGGGGACTGAGAAGGTACTGTCCGTGGGGCTGTTTCTTCCCACACTGGGCTCCTCCTGCGCATTAGCGGCACGTCGGCAGACTCGGGGAGTCCTCATGCCATGCTTGTGTGGGGACATGAGGCCCAGCTTGTCCTCTGCTAGGGTCAGGGTGTGACATGGACAAGAAATGAAACCATTTCAAGCCAGAGGAAATGTGTGAAACAAGAGGGTCCTTCTAGTTGATGATACCAGAAAACAACATATCGTTTTATTTGTAGCAAGCACTGCTTTAAGTGCTACATTTAAATTAATTCATTTAATTCTCTGAGAGAAGTAATAGTCCTATTTTACAGATGAGGAAACTGAGGTAGAGAGGTAATTAACTTACCCAACTTCACACAGGGGAACTGGGATTCACACTCAGGCACTGTGAGCAACACCTGTCTCAGACTGACTAATGTGTGTGTCATACCAAACATTTGGGTAACCTTTTATATCCCCTGCTGCGCTAGCGTTCTGTTTCAGTGAAGGATGTGAACCTCTGATCCAGTAGACATTTGATAGTGATGTGGTGCTTGTTCCTTTTTGTGATGGAATTTTTTCTCTAAACCCATCACTGTGTAGTATTTTGAAGGAATAAAAACTGAAGCCAGTAATGTTTGCTGTCAGTTACTCTGTTTTTCAAAAAATATTTTAAAAATTCAAGATGCTAGCCTGGATATTGGTTTATTTATTTATTTATTTTGTGGCAGAGACAGAAAGAGTCAGAGAAAGGGACAGATAGGGGCAGACAGACAGAAAGGAAGAGATGAGAAACATCAATTCTTCGTTGCGGTTCCTTAGTTGTTCATTGATTGCTTTCTCTTTTTTTCTTTTTTTAAATTTTTTAAATTAATTTATTTATTTTTACAGGAACAGAGAGAGAGTCAGAGAGAGGGATAGATAGGGACAGACAGACAGGAACGGAGAGAGATGAGAAGCATCAATCATCGGTTTCTCGTTGCAACACCTTAGTTGTTCATTGATTGCTTTCTCATATGTGCCTTGACTGGGGGGCTTCAGCAGACCGAGTAACCTCTTGCTCGAGCCAGCAACCCTGAACACAAGCTGGCGAGCTTTTTGCTCAAGCCAGATGAGCCCATGCTCAAGCTGGAGACCTCGAGGTCTCAAACCTGGGTCCTTCCACATCCCAGTCCAACGCTCTATCCACTGCGCCAGCGCCTGGTCAGGCTGATTGCTTTCTCATATGTGCCTTGACTGTGGGGCTACAGCAGACCGAGTGACCCCTTGCTCGAGCCAGTGACCTTGGGCTCAAGCTGGTGAGCCTTGCTCAAACCAGATGAGCCCGCATTCAAGCTGGCGACCTCGGGGTCTTGAACCTGGGTCCTCCGCATCCCAGTCTGACACTCTATCCACTGTGCCACTGCCTGCTCAGGCTGGATATTGGTTCTAAGTTAAATTTTTGTATACATTACTTATTACTATTTCTCTCTAGGTTATAACTGAAATCAGTCTGACCTGGGCAACCATGGAGTTCTCTTATGAAGTTCACTATCGGACGGGCATTCCATTATTGAAGTCTGATGAACAACTCTTTGAAACTCTAGAGCACAACCAAGTAAGATGGACATTTTTTTATTACAGGTTTCTTGTCTTTTAAATTATGGTTTTAGACTTATTTCACGTTTCCATGTTATTTATTTGCTTATTGGGCATCTACTTGTACCAGGCTTCTGACATGGTACCATTTGGGATCAAAAGGTATGAACACTTGTTCTCAGGGAACTTGAACTTGAGTGAGGAGACAGACGGAAGGGGTCTGAGAAGAGACAGAGAGGCTCTGTGACGGGGCGGGTAAGGGACACGTCTATGCAAAGGTAGAAAGTCAGACCCAGAGCTGCCAGAGGTTCCGTGTGGAACTGGAGGTTGAGAGGTCACTGCTGGTGTCTGGATAGTTGACAAGCTACATAATGAGAGACAGAGAAGATAAGCAGCAGAGAGCAGAGCTTCAGAAAAGGCTGCATTTGGTGAACAAAGGAGTCGTAAAGGAGACAGAGAGAGTAGTCAGAGAGAATAGAAAAAGGAGACTGCAATATCATAGAAACCATGAGATAAGTCTTTCCCCCAAAGAAGAGTCACATGTCATAGAAACAACCTAAGTGTCCTTTGATGGATGAATGTGTTAAGGAAAATGCTTGTGTGTGTGATGGAATATTATTCAGAAATAAAAATGAAATCCTGCCTTTGTGACAATGTGGATAGACCTTGAGGACATCATGCTAAGTGAAGTAAGTCAAACCAAGAAAGATAAGTAGTGTATGATCTCTCTTACACGTGGAATCTAAAATATCCGAACTCAGAGACAGGGTAGAATGGTGGTTGCTGGCGCTGGGGAACGGGGAAACGGGGAGATGCTGGTCGAAGGGTACCAACTTCCAGGTCTGAGAGGAAGAGTTCTGAGAATCTAATGTATAGCGTGCTGACTGTGGTTAACAATTCTGTATTATATACTTGAAAATTGCTTAGAGACTAGATCTTTAAATGTCATCACCACAAAAAAGTAATTATGTAGGGGATGGAGGTGTTAACTAACCTTATTGTGGTGACCATTTCATAATATGCGTGTATCAATAAAATCGTCACATTGTACACCTTAAACTTACACGATGTTATATGTCAGTGATATCCCTATACAGCTGGGGAAGAAAAGACTGAAATGTATTAAATGCTTCACATTTGCTACATTAAGCTCTTAGAGGTGAAGGAGAATGAGAAGAGGCCATTTTGCTCAGTGACTTGCTGAGATTTAACTGTCAGAGGGTGGTCAGAAGTGCCTGGCGGACGGCATGGTGTTAAAGCAAGCCTGGCTTTAAAGAGCCGCAGAGTTCAGTAATAATCTAAAGGGGGCGGGGGAGCAATAGAAGCTTGAGTGCTTAGTGAGTTAGAGGGAGGTTAGTTTTATTTTTTCCATACTGAGGGGGGAAAAAAAGAAGGACACACAACCTTGGCATGATTTCCAGGGAAGGACCAGAGGGAGGGTGAGAAAGAATGGAGAATAAAGTTTATAAAAGCTGCAACCTAGTGCACACAATATTTTTTTCTGCCTATGTAGCGGCATATGGCCATCATGTAGAATACATGTTATTTATTTATTTTTATTTTTTTCTTTTTCTGAAGCTGGAAACGGGGAGAGACAGTCAGACAGACTCCCACATGTGCCCGACCGGGATCCACCCGGCACGCCCACCAGGGGGCGACGCTCTGCCCACCAGGGGGTGATACTCTGCCCCTCCGGGGCCTCGCTCTGCCGCGACCAGAGCCACTCTAGCGCCTGGGGCAGAGGCCAAGGAGCCATCCCCAGCGCCCGGGCCATCTTTGCTCCAATGGAGCCTCAGCTGCGGGAGGGGAAGAGAGAGACAGAGAGGAAGGAGGGGGGGGGGGGAGGTGGAGAAGCAAATGGGCGCTTCTCCTATGATCCCTGGTCGGGGATCGAACCCAGGTCCCCCGCACGCCAGGCCGATGCTCTACCGCTGAGCCAACCGGCCAGGGCTAGAATACATGTTAAATGCAATTGCTTATAGTTATTATATATTTTTGGATTTAATACCATTATTCACCCGTTTAGCAAATACTTATTAAATGCCTGTTCCTCGCGTTGCGTGCTTGGTCCTAGGACTCTAGCAACAAAATGAACAGGTATGTCAGAGGAGGGGGTGGGAGCCTGGGGAAAAAGGTGAAGGGAGTAACGAAGTCCAGATTGGTGGTTGCAGAACAGTCACAGGGTTGTAGGTAAATTACGGCTTAGGGAATACAATCAATAATATCGTGATAACTGTGTGCGGTGCCAGGTGGGCACTTGAAACATCAGGGGGACCACTTTGTAAAGAACATGATTTTCCAACCACTGTGCTATACGCTTGAAACTATACAGAATAACACTGAATGTCAATTGGAATTGAAAAATTAAAAAAAAAAATTAAAATGTAGGCAGGCTTCTCTCTCGCGGTCCTTACGGTCTACCAGGTTAGGGGTTACTTCCGGTTCTTTGCCTTGCCTTGAGGTTCAGCTGCAGGCTCTGCTTCAACACAAGTATGTGGAGTACTTCATCGAGCAAGTCTTAAGCTGGCAACACAAATTAAACACAGTGGACTCGGTCATCTTTACGTGGATGGAAGTCCAGCGAACTTGGTCTCGCCTGGAAAGCATCTTTGTTTGCTCAGAAGACATTCGAATCCAGCTGGTGAAAGATGCTGGAAGGTTCGACGGGGTGGATGCTGAATTTAAGGTTCGTAGAAGTCGGGCTGCTGCTCTCTGTCCTAGCAGCGTTTTCCAAACCATGTGAAAATCTTGCAGAGAACCGTGAGTTGGGGTATTGTATTTATACGGATATATGTTTGCATTTGAGGAAATAGAGGGTCAGGACTGTTGTTGTTGTTTTTCTTTTTGTATTTTTCTGAAGCTGGAAACGGGAGAGACAGTCAGACAGACTCCCGCATGCGCCCGACCGGGATCCACCCGGCACGCCCACCAGGGGTGTCGCTCTGCCCACCAGGGGGCAATGCTCTGCCCCTCTGGGGCATCGCTCTGCTGCGACCAGAGCCACTCTAGCGCCTGGGGCAGAGGCCAAGGAGCCATCCCCAGCGCCCAGGCCATCTTTGCTCCAATGGAGCCTTGGCTGCGGGAGGGGAAGAGAGAGACAGAGAGGAAGGAGGGGGGGGTGGAGAAGCAAATGGGCGCTTCTCCTATGTGCCCTGGCCGGGAATCGAACCCGGGTCCCCCTGCACGCCAGGCCGACGCTCTATTGCTGAGCCAACCGGCCAGGGCCAGTACATTTTTTCCGTGAAGGACCAGACAGTCTTAGCCACCACTGCTCCGTGCTGCCGTCAGGGCTTTGAAAGAAAGCACAGACACTTCACAGACGGTGGGTTGGCTGTGCTCCACCAAAACTTTGTCGAGGGGCCCTGAAATTTGAATTTCGTATCATTTTATGTGTTCAAAACATGCTGCTTTAGATTTTTACCCCCACAATCAGTTAAAAATGAAACAATATTCTTAACTTTGGGCCACGCAGAAAGAGGCGGTGGCCAGAGGTGTCCCAGAGGCGGTAGATTGCCAAAGCCCCCCACCTCCTGCAGGAAGCCATGGTAGGTGGGCTCCTCTCCATTGAGTAAAAGACCCAGGAGGGGAAGCCAGTTACAAAGTAACCCAACCGCTTATTTGTTTGTTTGTTTATTTCATAAGAACCACAAAGAACACATTGAGATATATGCGCATGGTAATGATAAATGATTTGAGAGACTTTCAGCAAAGAATAATAGACATTAAATCTTTTCCTCTTCCTAGCTAAGCCAGAACACCCAGAGAGATTCTGTTTTGTAGAACTTTCAAGGAGGAAAGAAGAGATAGTTTCATCTTCATCTCATCTGCATATCTGAATGTGTTCTTTAAGATTCTTCGTTCCCTCTCTTTATTCTTTTTTAATTGTTAGGTTTAGAAAAGAGAAATTTTGTGTGGACCCAAAATGGTGGTAATGTTTGATGAATTTGACAGAAAATGTGTGATTATACTTTGGTTTTGATATCTAGCTAAAAGTTTAAAAGCAAAAGTGAGTAGTTGTGGTGTTAGATGACCTTACCCTTGCTTCCTCCTTGTCGGCTTTTAATTTTTTAATTTTTAATTTAAATTTTGAGTGTTCTTCATTCCCAAAATGTATGACAAATTTAGAAAAGTAATTTCTAATAATGGCTCCATATTGTACTTCCACACAGTCGTTGATGTTCAAGACAGCTGAAATAAAAAATGTTTTAGAAGCAACATGCAGACCTAATCTCTATGAAAAACTTAAAGATTTACAGTACAGGTAAGAATAAAACCATAATATCAATTTGTTATAATTTTATGACATTTCCTTCTAGTGCCTAATTATATTTAATATCATGTTATTACAAGTACAACCTCTAGTAAATTATGTCATCATTTTGCTGATAAGTTGTCTAGTTGCCTTGTATATACTAACTAGTACATGTATTTTGTGAGTTAATGTAGATAAATACAAGCTTTTATTCTTATTGTTTTTGTCATTGTTTTTTTTTGTATATATTTACTGGTTTTTTGTACAGGACAAAACTCATGCATAAGGCAAGGTACGGGGTAGAAGGTAATGCATGGAGCTTTTATCCAAGTATATTTCTGTTTTCCAAAAGGACTATCATAATAGTAAAATTACAATATCTTATTATCAAGAGACTAGACATGACTGATTGGTCAATTCTTTTATCTCCTGCAAGCAATTATTAAGAATCTACTATAGGCCAGGAACTGGGCTTGCACTCAGTTATTTTAAGTCCTTTATTTTGCATATAATTTAATTATCCTAGAAATTACCATTGTAGAACATGTTGGAAGTTTTGAAATCCTGTCCTAAGGGCCACTTGTAATTTTCACATGTAATTCTACAACAGCCAGTGGTTGTAAGAATATTCTGGTAGATCAGGTACTTTGAAAAAGAAGAGCTTTGTGCCCAACTGTGGTCACTTTTTATTGCAAAGTAGAGGAGCTGTATACCTAAAAATATAAATCACATTAGCAAAATTATTTTATCATCCGGAACTTTTTCCTGAGATAACATGGGCCATAAGTTTAAAAGGGTAGGTTTCTCCAGAAGTGAATTATTTTTGTTTAGTCAGTGATCTCTGGGGGGTGAGGGGGACCGGGGTTCTGGGTCATCTCTGCTTGGCTAAGAACGACAAAGTGGAAGTGATTCTGGATCTCAGGACTCCTCTGAATGTCAGGGAGACTGGAAGCCCCATGTGTTCTGTAGACATTCAGTGGGAAAAGGAAGACTTTAAACCAGCTGCATCTTAACTAAGGCACTTTGTGCTCAGGTTGAATGATGCCAAATCTAGTCTTCTCCCTGCTAGTTAGGAGTGTCATTAAGAAAAGTGATGAGTGTCATCAACCTAAGTGTGATCTAAATTAATCCTTAGCTGATGATGTGTGTGTCTCCTCCTTGTCATGACTTGTAATAGATTAGCCACAAGCAAGACGATGGTGTGGAAGACGAGGTACCCGGTAAACTGCTTATTGTGATGGACCGATGAGAGACGGCGAGTTTTATTTTGTTGACGTTTTAATAACTGAAAGGAACAAGACAAACTTAAAAATACTTTTTGCTCATACAGGCTTTCTCTTTGTGAAAAAGCTCTCACCCAATACCTGGAAACCAAGCGCGTGGCTTTCCCACGCTTCTATTTCATCTCGTCCGCAGATTTACTTGACATTCTCTCAAAGGGAGCTCAGCCGAAACAGGTACTTTTTTTTGAAAACTTGATATTATACTCTGTTAGCTAAGGAATGTCACTGTTTCTCTACCGTTGTCAAAATGCTGTCTCCCATGTCACATATGGCAGGAGCTAAAAAAAATCAGAGAAATTTCTTTTTTCTTCTCTTCCAAGTGAAAGGGGGGGAGGTAGAGAGACAGACCCCCGCAAGCACCATGACTGGGATCCACCCGGCAAAGCCCATCTGGGGCTGATGCCCTGTCCATCTGGGGTCATGCTCGCAATGGAGTAATTTTTAGTGCCGGAGGTGGAGGAAGCTCCATGGAGCCATCCTCCGTGCCCAGGGCCGATGTGTTTGAACCAATTGAGCCATGGATGTGGGAGGAGAAGAGAGAGAAAAAGAGAAGGGGGGAAGCAGATAGTCCCTTCTCCTGTGTGCCCCAACCAGGAATTGAACCTGGGACATACACACACTGGGCCAATGCTCTACCACTGAGCCAACCAGCCAGGGCCTACAGTGGAAATTCTTAATGCAGCAACAGAGAGGTTCAGAGTTGGTGCTAATGGAACTAGGAAGGGTCAGTAAGGGGAACAGATGTCAAAGGGATGAAGCTGAGGGCTTTGTAAGAAGTTAATGACGTATATACAATGGAACACTACTCAGCCACGAGAAAAGATGAAATACGTACTGCCATTTGCGACAACATGGACACCTGAAGAATACCATGCTAAACAAAATAACTAAGAAAGCTAAGAACCGTATGACTTCACTCATATGTGGGATGTACAACTGAAACATAGACACAAGCAACACAAGAGAGAAGGGGTGGGGGGGGGCCGAATATTTGGGGATGGAAGACGATGGGACTTTGAGTGGCAGGCCCACAGAGCAGTAGACAGATCACGTGTCATAGAGATAGGCCCCTGGAGTCTATGTAATAGTATTAACTACTGTCACCCCAGTAAATTAAAAAAAAGAAGTTAATAGGAGAAACGTGGGTGCCAACCCCCCCAGAATTCTACCACAAGCTCTGGAGTGCCTGCTGCCTGGTCAGCAGCTGCCCTGGGGGAGTGGGTACTTGGAATGAGGTCATGGCTAGTATCTTCTTTCTTCTCCTTTGACGCCAGAGTAACATTCGTAATCAGCTGGGCTGGTCTTCAGTGCTGTCGGAGGCGGACTGGAATAATTTCTGTCTCATCCTTTTACCTAACGCTTTCATTTCTCCCTAGCTCTACAGAAATAACAAACCACCCATGACAGTATTTAAAGCAAATAAAAGCAATCATTATCTTTTGTACCCCGAGGGCTCGGATCAGAGATGAACTTTGTACAGAACCCAAAGCACTCCTCCCTTTAAACATTGAGAGGCCGTTGTCTCTCGTTATGTCAGTTAGAGTGGTCCCGTCCGTTGGGATCTTGCAGGTGTTACAGCCTCCACGGGCGGTACTCCTGGAGTCGGTTGCATATCGCAGATGGTTCTGAAGCCAAAGGTGGTGCTTTGTTATTGTGGGTTTGTCTCCATGTTCTTTCTCTAGGTGTTCCTTATGCCGTTTTCTTTGGAATATGTGTCTCTTCACAGTGTAGTTTCCTGAATTCTGCTAGTCCTTGGACACAGCATTTAACTTCATTACTTCTTCTCATTCATTACTTCTCTTTGAACCTAAATTCAGTTGGATGGTAATTTTTTTTAAAATTTTTATTTATTTATTTTGTGACAGAGACAGAGTCAGAGAGAGGAACAGACAGGAAGGGAGAGAGGTGAGAGCATCAATTCTTCATTGTGTCACCTTAGTTTTTCATTGATTGATTTCTCATATGTGCCGTAACTGGGGGGCTACAGCAGACTGAGTGAGCCAGCAACCTTGGGGTCCAAGCTGGTGAGCTTTGCTCAAACTAGATGAGCCTGCGCTCAAGCTGACGACCTCGGAGTCTCTTACCTGGGCCCTCCTCATCCCAGTCTGATGCTCTGTCCACTGCGCTACCGCCCGGTCAGGCTGGATGGCAATTCTTGCTGTTGATGATACAAGTACGTGCAGTCTTGCTATTAATAACGAAGTTTGTAGCCAACTTTGGTAACATTTTCAGGGTCACCATTCAAGTACTATTTAGTATTTTCATGCTAACTCCCAGAAGGCCTCTTTAAATAAAATCCCTTTGATTCGATTGACTAGAAACCCAGTATCATTACGTCTCATTTATGTAGCATACAACGATGTTTCGGATGGTTTTAAAAAAATGGTTTTTTGGGGAGTGGGTTTTGTGTTATTTCACTAGCTTAAAACCTAGCAGTACGACCACATTTGTGCTTCTGTAATCTCCTGGGAACATCCTCACGACCAGCAGCTGACCCCTCTGCCAGGGGTGATTATATGAGACGGAGGGTGTCACATTCTATTCCAGGTACATGTTCTTAACGACTTTCAAATGTGAAAGTCTTAAAGTTCTAAATTTTCAGTTTATATGTGTTAGAAGAGAGATGTATAAATCTGTAACTAGAATAACTTCCTTTTCATTATAGTGTTTATGTACAATAAGCATTTGTGTGACTGGTGTATTGGACAGTATTCATTACAGAGAAGACAAATCCGAGACAGTTTTATTTTTCTATGATCAGAAATCCCATGTGTGCTCTGCTGAATCTCTTCACAGAGTAGCAGATCCCTTTGTAACATCTGGGGTAGGTACAGTAACATCCTGATCTCTATTTCTTATTAAAAAGAAAAAAAAAAAAAAGCCAAAAATAGCTCAGCAAGGTCTAGTTTAAAATTCTCATCTCACCTCTGTGTCAAGATTTGCCTTTTGCATAATAAATACTTAATGCTCGCTCCTGCTTCTCTGGCCAGAAGCGACTTATTTCTGCTTCTGTCTTTAACGATAAGCATCCACACACTGGGCTTCTTGTAGAACACAGGTGGAAGTCCTTGGGGGGCCAGGGGGCCTTCCCGAGAGACCTATATTACAGAGCCAACGCTGTCTCAGCTCTTGTAGTTCTTCCCTGGGCAGTGTAATCAGCCATCTGGATGCACCCTCTTCCTCCTTTTCCACATAAGCAGATGTCCAAACAAGGGACACGTCACAAATTCACTTTCTGTAGACACCAGTAGTGTCTATGAGTGATGCTCCAGCTCCTCTCACTTGCTGACGGAGGGCAGAGTTTGGGGGAAGCATCCCTCACCTACCCCATAAGGAGTGAGGAAGAGCCCTAGCATCCTCCTCTGGGCTGATAACTTACAGATATGTAGAAGGCAGCCTTTTCTCCCTTCTCTGCATTACTGTCCATAGCGGGGGCGTATGGAGGTAGATGATGACAAGGGGTTGAGATGTGTCCTACCACGCCCTGGAGGGACTAACTTGTCCTAAACCCCATTCACTGTCTTCAGAAGAGGCACACGCCCAGTTCCTCTTTGCCTTTAGTTGAATCTTAGAGGAACAGATCAGTCAACATGTGCATGTCGCCAGTTCTCTTTACCTCTTCTCAGATAATAATAATAATAATAATAATAATAATAATAATAGTAATATAATAATAATAATAGAATGCCTCATGACCTAGCCAGACAACATGTCTCACAGGTCTGTGCATCCCTGGTGCTTTATTTTTTCATTAGTCTTCCTAAGTTACAGGATGAGTTTTATTTATTTATTTTTTTTATTTTTTGAAGCTGGAAACGGGGAGAGACAGTCAGACAGACTCCCGCATGCGCCCGACCGGGATCCACCCGGCACTCCCACCAGGGGCGATGCTCTGCCTACCAGGGGGTGATGCTCTGCCCCTCCGGGGCATCGCTCTGCCGCGACCAGAGCCACTCTAGCGCCTGGGGCAGAGGCCAAGGAGCCATCCCCAGCGCCCGGGCCATCTTTGCTCCAATTGAGCCTTGGCTGCGGGAGGGGAGGAGAGAGACAGAGAGGAAGGAGAGGTGGGGGTGGAGAAGCAAATGGGCGCTTCTCCTATGTGCACTGGCCGGGAATCAAACCCGGGTCTCCCGCACGCCAGGCCGACGCTCTGCCACTGAGCCAACCGGCCAGGGCCGAGTTTTATTTTTTTAAACAAACTTTAAAGATGTATCTTTTAGAGCATCTTTTTTTTTTTTTAATTTCCACAGCTTCATTTCATTATTTTAGAGTGTTATCTTCTTAACATCAGCGAGACCCTCTGGTAATAGTCCGCTCACCCGCTTCATTCCTATCGTTTTAACCCTAAGTTCTAAATTCCCAAATCTCAGGCACATGGCTCAGCACTAAGACTAGTACCAATCCTTAAAGAGTGACTAAGTAGTAGAAGACATTCAAAAGACTTTAAATGATGAAGCTGAATATTTAAAATCACAGCACAGAAATCTCCCAAACGGCTCGCGCCCAGGCCGACGAGGGCCGGCAGCAGGGCTGTCCACACTGTGCTAATAAAAGGACGTGGGTATTTCTGCTCACCAGCTGAAGGGCTTCAACCATGTGACTACCGTCCATATGTGGTTGACAGTTCTCCTGACCCGCCAGCTTTAAAAAAAAAATTAGATTTGTGATATTTCTGAAAATTTGAGATACGTATTATTTCAAATTGTGTTCAAAATAGGATTTTGTTGAGGTCTTTCTGCTACAGTAAACTTGCAACAATTTAAATTCACATAAAGTGGTATTACACAGTTTCTAAAGGTCCATAAGGAAAAAAAACTGCTTAGCCGCCTCTGTGGTGCACGTAAACACCCAGGAGTGAGTTGTTGGGGTGGCAGCTAGGGAAGGTGGTAAGGGCCATTCCAGTCGTCTAGGGCCACCGTCAACTTCTTTCCCAGAAAATGGCTCCGCGGAGTCAAGGTGCATTCTGAATTCTTGGTCACTTACCACGGAATAGTTCGTGCTTTTGGCAATTGTGCCCAGTAGCCTGGCCTCGCCACGCTCTTTTATCTTCCTTTCCAACGTCAGAATCAGTTTCAGACCACCAGACACAAGTTTTCCGCCTCTGCCTTTTGTGCTAACATTCCTGAATGTGATCCCAGTAGTGTGACCGAGATAGCGTGGCAACTGCAGCTTGTGGAATAACAATGTCGTGTCCCCCGGAAAAGATACCCTTTGTGGACAGATAACTCATGTTGACATCTTGTGAATGACTTGAATTCTTTAGATGCCCCCCTCCTCCACCCGCCGCACTCGATTTGAGAGTGTTGGCTAAAGTGAGAGTGTCTGCAGTTCATTGTAGAATTGGTTTAGCCTGGACTTTCAGCCAGGGAGGTCTGATAGTACTTCCACCTCCAGTCTCGTAAGCAGCAATTCCCAAGTGAAGATACGTGGGTTGGAACGCCAGAGTGATGAAGTCAGTGTGTCTAGAATGCCTTTGGTGGTGATCAGCTGTTGGTAAGCTACTTTAAGGGCAAGTTTTAAAGATTTTCTTCTCCCAGAATTCCCTCTGACCTTGCGATGACATGGATTATCTAAAGCAGTGGTAGTCAACCTGGTCCCTGCCGCCCACTAGTGGGCGTTCCAGCTTTCATGGTGCATGGTAGCGGAGCGACCAAAGTATAAATAAAAAGATAGATTTAACTATAGTCAGTTGTTTTATAAATATTTATTCTGCTGAACTTAGTGAAAATCCGACATAAAGTACTTGGTAAGTAATTATTATTATGTGTTTTAACTCTCTGTAACTCTGCTTTATAAATTTTATAAAGTAAAGTTACTTCCCTACTTTATAAATCACCATTACTGTGGAACCGGTGGGCGGTTAGAAAATGTTACTACTAACAGATTCTGTAGTGGGTGGGGGTAGGTATAAAAAGGGTGACTGCCCCTGATTTAAAGGATGGTGGATATAGGCACTGCTTAACCTCAGTGGTCAAACGTCATTGGGCGATGCCTGTGGAAATGCAAACTTAAATAGTTATGAGCAACTGGTCTCAAGTCGCACATGATTCAATATTAACATTCTTTGATTTCTCCCCCCCTTTTATAAAAACATCCGTTTGTATTTTTCAGGTGAGCTGTGCAGTGGTGAGAGTCAGACGGAGCAGTAGGAGTTGCCTCTTTGTGCCCTCCGGGCTGTCGCGGAGTGCCTTAAAATAGCTGGCAACTTTCTCTAGTCAAGATGCTTTTAGCCACCGATTCCTAATGACTCGAAAGATCTTTTTGTCCTAGAAGAGTTACACAGTTTTCTCTCCCCCTCACCTACATGGTGATCAGCGAAAGCTTCTCCATGATGGAGCAATATTAAAAAAAGACAAACTTTCAATGTGGTCAGCTGCATTTCTGTTGTCTGATGGTGTCCCCATGAGCACGTGTTCAGCTATTAAACAATGAAAATGTGGCAACTGACTGAATTTTTTTTTTTTTTTTTTACAGGGACAGAGAGAGAGAGTCAGAGAGAGGAATAGGTAGGAACAGACAGACAGAAACGGAGAGAGATGAGAAGCATCAATCATCAGTTTTTTTGTTGCGACACCTTAGTTGTTCATTGATTGCTTTCTCATATGTGCCTTGACCGCGGGCCTTCAGCAGACTGAGTAACCCCCTACTCGAACCAGTGACCTTGGGTCCAAGCTGGTGAGCTTGTTGCTCAAGCCAGATGAGCCCGCGCTCAAGCTGGTGACCTTGAGATCTCAAACCTGGGTCCTTCCACATCCCAGTCCGACGC
This sequence comes from Saccopteryx leptura, assembly GCF_036850995.1. Lineage (NCBI taxonomy): Eukaryota > Metazoa > Chordata > Mammalia > Chiroptera > Emballonuridae > Saccopteryx > Saccopteryx leptura. The sequence goes on along the minus strand of NC_089514.1, from coordinate 17,959,921 downwards.
TCTATCCATTGTGCCACTGCCTGGTCAGGCACAAACTGAATTTTTAATGTCAGTAAATTTTAACTAGTCTATATTTAAAAGATGATGTTTGATTCAGCTATTGGAAAGCGTGTTTGGAACTACTTGGATGTGTGAATCTGCTTTGCAAATGTTTGTTTTATGAAATCTAAATACAGATCAAGTATTGCTGATGAAAAATAATAATGCTATAAATATAAAACACATACCTGATTTCAAAAACTTACTCCGGAAAGAAGAATGTAAAATATCTCACTAATAATTTTTGTATTCCATGTTGACGTGAATACATTTTAGGTATACTAGGTCAAATAAAATACATTAAAGTTAATGTGACCTGTTTCTTCCCACTTGTTTTCCTGTGGCTACTAGAAAGCCAGTGCTGTGGAAATTGAGGCCACAGTGCATCTTCTACAATGACGTGATCGAGTGTATATATACTCAGAAATGTTTAACGTCTGCATCGAGAAATGTCCCTCAGTGGCATCGGCCCAAATCTACGTAAGAAGAAACCTGCCAGCCTGTCTTTGGAGAAACCCCCCAGACTGCAGCGATGAGACAGATGGCACTACATGGGCACCTCTATCAGACTGCGAATACTGGCATTTGGAAAAGTGCTTGTGAGAAATGGGCTTAATAGTAGGTGAGAAAGAGCAGCGCTGGCTCGTAGAGAGGCGAGTCCCTAAGACCGCACGTTCCCACAGGCACTGTCTGTCTAGACAGCGCTTCCCCTGGGTTCTCTTCCTGATGGAGTGGGAGACTCTCGGCCTCTGGATTTCAGGCATTGGGATGACGGTGCTCCGCACTCATTCACAGCGTCACACCTTCTCTAACAAGGTTGAGTCATCAGACCATTAAGAGGAAAAAGACTCGGGCCTGACCTGTGGTGGCGCAGTGGATGAAGCATCGACCTGGGAACACTGAGGTCGCTGGTTCAAAACCCTGCACTTGTCTGGTCAGGGCATGTATGGGAGTTGATGCTTCCTGCTCCTCCCCTCTTTCTCTCTCTCTCTCTCTCTCTCTCTCTCTCTCTCTCTCACACACACACACACACACACTCTCCTCTCTAAAATGAATAAGTAAATTAAAAAAAAAAAAAAAAAAAAAGAAAAAAGGCTCAAGATGCAAGGTTAACTGATGCCATGCAGGAACAAGTGAGTTTTAGTTGAAATAAAAATCAATAAAAAATTCCTGCTCTTTTTAGAGAAGGAGAGAGCTGGCGAGCTATTAGCTGCCGCAGGTGGAGGAAGGGGTTGCCCTTGAGTTTAGGGGGGTGGGGCTGAGGACGGAATAGGGACAACAGGAAATGGTCACAGAAGGTGGTCATGGTTGGGGCTTTCTTGCCATTGTCTCCGCTTACCTTCCACTGAGCAGCAAGAACTCGATGCTGCTTACCTCACTGTAGTTTGTCATAGAGATCGCCAAGGAAGAGCAGCTCTTCTGGACAGAATTGAGGAATATGTCATATTTTAAACAGATGTCTTTGTGTAAAGGCTGCTTGACACCCAAAGGACTTAGGCATGTAGGTGTGTGACAAGAAAATAGACACTCTGGATATAAACGAAATAGGCCATAAATTATATATCCAGTGGGAGTTATCTTTGATTATCCTCGCAAAATAGTTACTATAAAATTTGCCGCAAATTGTATAACAGTGTATGTTTTTTGTGTGGGATTAAAATACAGTATCACTTTAATGCTTTGAGATCCAAATGTGACATCGCACATGTGCGCATCCTGCCACCCAGGAGGTTGAGGCCTTGCTGTGGAATCAGGGACTGCTGGTCCTGGCCTTTGCTTGCTGTCTGTCACTGGTAGATAGATGCCACCTAATTTGCTGTAAACTGTACCGCGAGGGAACAATATTTCACTTTTCGCCACTAACCTTTTAGAAACCTCCTTAAGAGATCAATGAAGTTCCTGACTCTGTTATGAATTGAAGTGTTCAAATCCACTCTGTTTCTCTAGTGAGATAAGAAGAGGGACCTATGAGGCATTTGCTATTATGTATTTGTTTTCATTGTCTATAATAGCAGGTCTTTCCAAACACCGCTCTAGGAAGAAGGAATTTTAATTTTGTGCTAACAAATACATTAGAAATGGAACACGTTAGGAGACAACAGGGTCCACATGAGTTTAAAAACCAGTCCTATTCTCTCAAAAGCTTTACACGGAGGACAGAACTGTGAAAACGTCCGACCTGAGACAGGCCCAGTAGACGCACGGGAGACCTGTCAGCCATGGGGTTTGCATCTCCCGATCGCTGGCTGAGTGAGTACAGGCAGAGAAATTCTTTTGAAACTATTTTCTCACCCCCACAATAATGTGTGAGGGTGTCTGATGGTTGAAGTTTCATTTATCCTACAGCTTTTCACCTGAATGTTCCTATATTTAGGTCCATTACCCAGTAGAAGCCATTAGACATCCGTGTACTTCCTGGCCACTTCAGCCGTGACAGTGAATTGTGATTGTTGGAGATACTCTCTGTGTGTCAGTGTCCTGGGGTAATGGACAGGGATGGGGAAGGGTCTGGTAGCACCAGCAGCGACCACCAGCCCCTCCTCTGGGTAGGTTAAAGGTAAATGGGAATCTCAGAAACTCATCTATTTCATACGCAGAAGATGATTTTCTGTAACACTGAAACCGCAAATACAGCCCAAATGTTAAGGCTAAGATTAAATCAAAGATTAAATCACCCATAAAAAGTTTCTTACCGATATTGGTATTGGTTACACAGGGAATTTAGGCTGGTTGCTTTTGTTCCTAGAAGCTGCTATTGGAATAGTTGCCAAGTCCGCTCAAACCATGTTTTAAGAAAAACTCATTACAGGGATGGCACCTATATGCTGGCAAATGCTGTATAGCTTTTAAACCATCTTCTGGTTATCAGACCTCTTTACATTTTCTATTGAGATAAAATTCATATAATAGGAAATTAACCATTTTGAAGTGTATGACTCAGCGGCATTTTGTATATTCACGGTGTTGTGCAACCATTACCTCTGTATAGTTTTAAAACATTTTCATCATCCCACAGTGAAGCCCCATACCCATCAAGCAGTCACTCTGTAGTCCATCCAACCCTACCCACCATCAGCCTACCTTGCTTCTATGGGTTTACGTGCTCTGGACATTTTATGTAAGTGGAATCATACAGTATGTGGGCTTTTTGTGACTGGCTGCTTTTATTTAGCACGAGTTCAAGGCTATGGACCATGTTGTGGCACGCATCAGTACTTCGTGCCTTTCTATGGCTGAATAATATGCCATTGTATGGATATGGCACAATTGATTTGTCCATTTATCCATCAGTGGACATTTGGTACTGGTTCTACATCTTGGCTTCTGTGAATAATTCTGCACTTATGTACAAACATTTGAGGACCTGTTTTCAGTTATTTTGGGTAGGTACCGAGGAGCGGAATTGCCGGATCATCTGGTAATTCTGTGTTTAAGTTTCTAAGGAACCGCCAAGCTGTTTTCCACCCAGCAGCTTTTATTCGCACCATATGTGAGGAGGGACCTCTTTTTCCCACTCCCGATACTTCCTCTGGTTTCATTCTTTGCCTTTTACTCAGTCCAGCCCAGGGCGGGTAGCACAGTCTACTTAATTGAGAGTCCTTGTGAGTTTGCCTACAGAAGGCATTATTTCCATGCTGATCCTTCCGGGTGGAGAAACTTGTCCTGGTCAATGCTACCATGGCTGGATGGATACGTATTGCTCATTCTGCTGTTGGGAGGCCAGGCAGGCTTTAGTCTCCAAACTGGCCTCTAGCAGAACAAATGCTCATTGTTGTTTTTTTAATTTGGTTTGTTTTATGTCTCTGGTAGCTTGGAACCTGCATAACATTCAATAAGCTATTGTTCAGGGGTTTCTTCAAAGATCCTACAACTTAGGGTGTAAAGGTAATGTTCCAGGAGAATTTGAACTTTGTAGATGTAACTTGCACTCAGAGATGTAAAATTTAACTGCCCCTTACTTTGAGCGGTGCCAGCTGGATGCAGTCACCTAATATTTTCACATCAACGTCCTTATCAATAAAGCTGGGCAAATCCCTCTCACCTTTCTTATGTACCAGTTGTGCTGCGGCGTTCATCTGAGTTATCAAAGGGAGCATGCAGCATGGGACCCAACACAAGAGGGAGGTTGTATCTGACTTACTTTTTCATTTCAGGTATTTTAACACAGCTTTTTAAAAATAACATAAGATTTTTTAGTATGCCTAGCTACTTCTCCACCATGGTCATTTCAAACTCTGGAATTTAAGAAGTGATTATTTTGCAGAACATCATTTGGAGACGGTGCTGTAACTCTATATAAAGTTTTGTGACATCATCACTAGCTCGCCAGACTACTTCTCCAGTAAGAAATGCTCTGATCTTTCCTAATCACGTTGTCTTAGGTAACACGCCACCTCGCCAAACTCTTCGACAGCATCGCACACCTGCGGTTCGAAGACGATCAGGATGTTTCTGCCCACCGTGCAATTGGCATGTGCAGCAAAGAGAAGGAATACGTCCCATTCCCAGCCGAGTGTGACTGCACCGGCCACGTAAGATTGGATAATGATGTCTTCTATGCTGGAGGAGGATTTTCGGGATAACTTTTTTTTTTTTTTTTTTTCTTTTTTTTTTCTGAAGCTGGAAACAGGGAGAGACAGTCAGACAGACTCCCGCATGCGCCCGACCGGGATCCACCCGGCATGCCCACCATGGGGCGATGCTCTGCCCATCCTGGGCATCACCATGTTGTGACCATAGCCACTCTAGCGCCTGGGGCAGAGGCCAAGGAGCCATCCCCAGCGCCCGGGCCATCTTTGCTCCAATGGAGCCTTGGCTGCGGGAGGGGAAGAGAGAGACAGAGAGGAAAGCACGGCGGAGGGGTGGAGAAGCAAATGGGCGCTTCTCCTATGTGCCCTGGCCGGGAATCGAACCCGGGTCCTCCGCACGCTAGGCCGACACTCTACTGCTGAGCCAACCAGCCAGGGCCCGGGATAACTTTTAAAGGTTGAATTGAACAAGAAAGAAATGAGCTCCTGTCCAATCAGTGTCTGGTTAGTTTTGTGCCCAGAGTTTCCTGAGGACCTCTGTCCAGTGTGACAGGGCTCCCCTGCCAAGCTTCCGGGCTCTGCCCACCAGGCTGCAATACCCCACAGGGACTCAGAGATGCTGGACAGGAGGGACTGTCACAGATGGAATGAGCGGACCCCAGAGTTAGAATCAAATGCAGCCCAGTGACAGTGCCTCCCGCAAAGCGTATTGTCACCACTAGTCAGAGGGTACAGGGGTGAGGGCGGGGCAGCGCCTCGCAGTAAAGAATTTTTTTTTTTTTTAATAATTTTATTTTTTTAATGGGGTGACATCAATAAATCAGGATACATATATTCAAAGATAACAAGTCCAGGTTATCTTGTCGTTCAATTATGTTGCATACCCACCACCCAAAGTCAGATTGTCCTCTGTCACCTTCTATCTTGTTTTCTTTGTGCCCCTCCCCACCCCCTTTCCCTCTCCCATTCCCCCCTCCCCCCCGTAACCACCACACTCCTATCAATGTCTCCCAGTCTCACCATTATGTCCCACCCACGTATGGAACAATACAGTTCCTGGTCTTTTCCGATTTACTTATTTCGCTTCGTATCATGTTATCAAGATCCCACAAGAATGTTTTAAGGAGGCTTGTGGTTCAGGATTCTGATGTGAATGTTGTCAGTGGCTGCTCGTCAATTAAGTGGATGGAGCCTCCCGAGCTGATGTCACGTCCTCTAGTTACCGTGGCACACAGTTTAAGTGAGCATAGTCGCTTCTGCCCCAGACCTGTGCCTGGAGAGTATTCTCAACAGTGGTCTGCAAGAATGGCTCATTGTGATTGATGAGAGAGCTCTTGGTGTTTTCAGTTGATTTAGGGGAATTGCATCTCTTTATGGTGAAGCTCAGAGAGTTTGGGTTAATCCACGGAGTAACTGAGCAGTGTCCTCTATTACAGAACCATTCGGGTTGAGGCCGGGGTGTGCCGTAAAGTGTCCCTGGCAGAAATGTGCTGGCCGTTTTTTTTTTTTTTTAAAACAGGGGTTTTCTTTATTCCTCTCTGCTGCTTTTTAATATTGTAGCAGAAATATCCTGCCAAATGAAGAGGAAGCAGATGGTGGAATAGTTTGATTAAAATATAGTTTTTGATCTCTTGGGCTCTTTAGGATATTATTACAATGATTAGAAAAAGTCACCATAAACTATCGTGACAAAAGCGTGTTGCAGCCTGCCGCCTCCCCAGCAGACTGCTAGCCGACTGGCCCAGTGCCCAGGAGGAGGACAGTCCAGTTGACGGATGTGGTCACTAGCAGGAGCCCTTGATGCTGACATTTTCCCCAGTGTTCCAATTTATTCTGTATAAGCAACGTGTGCTAGATACTTCTGAGCGTATACCGCATTTATCCTTATAATTGCCTTTATTTTATAAAAAGATGCTGTTCCTTTAGGTCCTTTTCCCCCTGCACTTTTATAATAGTTTCTTCCCAATTTAGACTATTTCTATTTCATTTGACTAGTGTTTATTGAATGCCTACTATGTTCCAGAGGCTGGGTTAGGCTTTTGGGGACCCAGAAATAAGTGAGACAACGGCCCCTGTCTTTGAGAAGCTCTTAGCCTCACTGAAGAAATGGATCTACAAATAACTAGTGACAGCGGGGAGTGGTAGTAGTTGTTCGAGAGGGTTGGGCAGAAGCTGAGGAAATACCAGGAAGGGCGGGGCCGAGCAAGGACCTCAACAGAGCTTAGTTCTCAGACCACACTAAGTTGCTGCTGTTGGCCAATTCACCTGAGCATGAACCGATATAGCGACTTCTCTGTGTGTTTCATCTTCCCAAATGGGCTGGGAAGCTCTTGAGAACAGGTGGCCACGTTGAGGACATAGATGCCAGAGTATCTGGGAGCTTCTCAAATGATGTCTGACTCACTGAGGGTGCTTGTAGCTTGGTGCCCTCAGGAGTTGGGCTCAGTGACTTAGGACAGTGATTCGATCAGAGCCCCTGAACATGTATGTGCAGGGCCATGTGCACAGAGCCCAGCCCTGAAGTCAGAGGAGAAGGCTCTCAGGACGTGGGGGGCCAGTTCCAGGGTGGTGCTTCTAGTTTCTCTCCATAGGGAAGACTGTGAGCTCATTGACTACACCTCCCTGCTGCCCTGAGCTCCCGAGAAAGAGGTTCTGGGGACGGTGCAGCTGCCATCACCACAGAGGCAGAGAAAGAAGTCAGCTGTGGCGTCTTCAATCTCCCGTGTGGTTCTTGGAGTTTCTTTTATGATGTCATTTTTTTTTATTAGTGTGATTAGTTTGCAAACTATCCTTTTTGTTATATACTATCATCCCATGGAAACCCACAAGGATACATATAACAAAACCTATTTGACTAGGATGGAAAACTGGCTGACATCTATTTGCAGGAGCAAAATGAACTTTAATTTCAAAAAGGAAGATTAATTTTCGCAAGTCAGCAGTTGTCCTGTGTCTCATTCCCTCCTGCTGTCTAATTTTTGACAAGTGTGAAGAGAACCGGTAGGGAACGTAATTAAGATACTTGCTGAAAACACCTTGTCTTAATGCTAAGAACTATGAAAATTTTAGAGAACCATTTTCAGTAGTTTTAAATTTTATCCAAACGTATGTTTTAAAAATAAATCTCCCTTATCCCCCCCCAGCTCTGGAATATTATTCTAGCACATGACTCTCTCGTTGTCTATGACGTTTGGTTTTTCAAAACGCTGTGTATTACTAGGGGGATTTTAGTCTAGACCCCCCTTGTCTTCAAATCTGAAATATGGAGAATCACAAACGCCTCCTGTAGGGTTTGGCAACTTATTAGCCAGCTCATGGGTGAAATAAGATGAGTAATATCTCTGGGAATAGACAGGTTCAGGTAGGAAAGACGCTTCATCCGCCAGGTGTTTGCCTTCTCCTTTGAGTTACTGCTCTTCTGGGTTTCTCCAAGGGTTTGCAATACACCCGGCTGAGGCCTCACTCTCTGTGCGGCCTTTGGGCCCGTAAGAGGAAAGAGTTACCCCTCTTCCACAGCAGAACATTTCCATTTCCTTCAAAAGGTGGAGACGTGGCTTCTGCAACTTGAGCAGACCATGCAAGAAACAGTGCGACATTCTATCACGGAAGCGATCCTGGCCTATGAGGAAAAAGCTAGGGAACGGTGGATTTTCGACTTCCCGGCTCAAGTTGCACTAACCAGCTCACAAATCTGGTGGACTACAGATGTGGGCATAGCCTTCAGCAGGCTGGAGGAAGGCTATGAAACGGCCCTAAAGGATTTCCATAAAAAACAGGTATTTTATAGATAGATGATTTTGAGACTTTTAAAGGGATTTGAAGAGGTAAGTGCCATTCATTCATTCATGAATTCGTTCATTCGTCATGCAGGGAGTGTCCTCTGTGTGCATGGCACTGTGCTAAGATCTTAGCAATCAGTTGTTTAAACTTTTTATTTTCTACCTTTGTGTTATTCTTCTAGCTTTCTACGTGGGTTTCAAAAATGTCCATGGTGGCCATTATCCCCCAGGCGCTAGTATGTCACTCATACGTGGACACTTTGTGTCTTTTCTTCCATGTCAGACTCCACCTCGGTTGATCTGATACTTATTAGAGAAGGGGTGCAATTCCACTCGGTGCCATTTGGCTGAGGAAGCTTAGTTACACTTTTACAGGCACAAAGCACTGAGAGGATGAGTTAAATTGCGACAAATTCTATTATACTTACAAAACATTACTTTCTGGTTAGTTAACTTACTGATATTTGTGCTCTTACTGTAACTATTTTCATTACCTATTGAAATAAGGATATTTAAAAATACTTAGTTAAAATTATATTCTCTTCAATTTCAGCTATTTTCAATCACTGCTCCAAGTCCAGTGTTTTAACAAACATATTTCTACTTAATCTATTCCAATCTCTAATGCTATTTGACCCTCCTTTGCCTCCAATTTAACATTTTGTTGGTGATAATTAGAATATTTTATGGCTTAAAATAATAAATATTTTAGAAATATTTATATCAGCTTTATTGTTTTCAATTTCTTGATTTATTTATTGTTAAGGATAAAGAACATCCAGATACAAAGGGAAAGGAAAGTCATTTTTTGAAGCAAACTTTTAGCACTAATTGAAATACTTGACAGGCCAGCCAATAGAGGCCTCGATACAGTTTCCAGTTTTGCGATTGATAGTGACGCGCATGTTAGGAAAGGTCATGTTTGAATACTGTTAAGCTGTAGTTTGGTTCATAAGAAATATGTGCATTTAAGTTGAAATCCCTTTGATTATTTTTCTCTTTAAAAATGGATGCAACCATCTGCTGGAGTTTGTTTTTAATTAAAATCACTCTTGGTAATACTGTGAGCAGTTTTTTTTTAGATGAAATTCCTTTGAAATAGCTTAATTTTAAAACTGAGATTCGAGTTGGCTATAACTGATGAACTGCTTGAACTCTGAACTAGTAATTTCTTTCCTTAGTTCTCACTTCCAAATTGTAGTGAGGTAAAGAATCTAAGATAATTATTTAAAACTGATCCTGGCTGGTTGGCTCAGTGATTGAGTGTCAGCCTGGCACGTAGAAGTGCTGGGTTTGATTCCTGGTTAGGGCACATAGGAGAAGCAACCATCTGCTTCTGCAACCCCCTTCTCTTTCTCTCTCTTTCTCTCTAACCTGCAGCCATGGCTCGAATGGTTTGAGTAAGCTGGCCCTGGGCACTGAGGACGGCTTCATGGCCTCTGCCTCAGGCTCTAAACTACAATAGCTTGGTTGTGGAGCAACAGAGCAGCAGGGCCCAGATGGGCAGAGCATCGCCCCCTAGTGGGCTTGTCGGGTGGATCCTTGTCAGGGTGCATGCAGGAGTCTGTCTCTCTGCCTCCCCACCTCTCACCCTTTCACTTAATTAAAAATAAATAAATAGATAAAACTATTGTTCCCCTAGTTCTATTGTGATTTTATGTTAGATAATGGTGGGATTAAAAGCAAAATTATTGCATTTTGGATATGTGTTCTTCCCTCACCAGAGTCTTTGAAAATATGACAAATATAATAAATTTAAATGATGAGATTTGAAGGTTCCTTGGCAAAAGTGTTGTATTTTGGAGGCTTGAGACCTGGTAAAAAAGCTTTCCCACTCTTCCTTTATCACTGAGCTATGTGAAAATCATCAAAAAAAGAGACAGAAGCATTTGGACTTTAAAAAATTAATAGCTAGTGTGCTGTGACATTATCCAGAGTATTTTTAATAAGATACAGATTAGCAACATAAAACTTTTCTCATTAACCATCCATCATCCTCCGCCATAAACATCCAGATATATTATACATATAAGAAGGAAACTTTCATTTTGCTGTGTGGAGGCAATATCTTGACTTCACTTTTAGTCACCAATTAAATAATTCTTTGAAAAAAAAATTGAATACAATGTTGATACTGTTTTTATCTTGTCCTGACCCTATTACCTGAGTAAGGGAGCCTGTGACTTCTGCAGCTCCCAGCATATACTGAACGTGAATATGTATTTATTGCCTTTATAGAAAGTGTGATTTGATAGCCACATACTTCACAGTATAGCAGAATCTTACAAAATCCTGAGCCGAGCACAAACTACCTCTCCTCTCATCAAAAGTTTTATTGAGCCTGACCAGGATAGAGTGTTGGACTGGGATGCAGAGGACCCAGGTTTGAAACCCCGAGGTCGCCAGCTTGAGCATGGGATCACCAGCTTGAGGGTGGGGCTGCTGGCTTGAGTGTGGAATCATAGACATGACTCCATGGTAGCTGGCTTGAAGCCCAAGGTCACTGGCTTGAGCCCGAAGGTCACTGGCTTGAAGCCCAAGGTCACTGGCTTGAGCCCAAAACCGCTGACTTGAGCAAGGGGTCACTTGCTCTCCTGTGCCCTCTGGATCAAGGCACATATGAGAAAGGAATCAATGAACAAGCAATCAACGAACAGCTAAGATGCTGCAATGAAGAATTGATGCTTCTCATTTCTCTTCCTTCCCATCTGTCCTTATCTTTCCCTCCCTCTGACTCTGTCTCTGTCAAAATTAAAAAAAAAAAATGTATTGAATGACAAGTCAGTTATATAAGAAAGTTCATATTTTTCCGGGAAATACTGGACCACATAATTTGAGAAATGACTGGAAGTTAGATAACAGATAACATGGCAATGCTCTAGGCTAACTAAGAGAAGAGAAAAATCCCTCTTTAAACATAAAAAAGGAAGCTGTTGCAGCAATAATCCAATTTTGTCCCAGTGTAATTTCCAGAAGAATTGCAAACTCAGATTCAATAAATGTAAAAAACACCTTGAGTTCATGATCAGTGATAAGAATTAAATGTAGAAGAGATGGGCAGTTGGAACCACCAGTTCTGTCTCCTTTATTTGTTCTCAGGAAATGAGCCCTGAGAAATTCTTCATAAACAAAGTGAGCTATTTATTAAGGACTTCTGCCATTACTAAATCTTGACTTAAGAGCAAGGGTTGGCCAACTTTTTCTCTGAAGGATCAAAGAGTAAATATAAATATATATTTTAATATCTATGGGCCATACAGTTTCTTTTATACCTACTCCTCTTTGCAGTTGTAGGAAAGAAGCCATAGGCAATTTTCAAATGAATAGGCACGGCTGGGTTCCAATAAAACTTTATTTATAAAAATGGGCAGTGGGCCAAATTTGGCTCATGGCCTGTAGTTTGCCAACCAAGTTCTAGAAATGGAGGCAGAATAGATCCTGAGGTATGTCAAGATCCCTATAATGAGAAAAAGGGATTTACTACTCATATATGCCATGAGTCCAATCTGATTGATTCATCCTAAGAGTTGGTTCTTTGAACTGACCAATAACACCAACAAAAAGATTTGCAGTTCAGAGGACAAAGCAAAACAACGAAAGGGTAGGGAAAGAAAATATAACCTCCATGAGAGAGATCTTTCAAAGGCTGTATAAAACTGCTTGTGATTTAAGTTGAAACTCTAAATGAATGATTTTTCTGTGAACAGTTTCTAAAATTGATTCAAAATGAGGTGGGACACTTGAGTAGACCAGTAACTACAGAAATAATTCAAATGGTAATCAGGGTAGTTAAAGATGCATGCCCCCTAAATACAACCCTGTTCCAGTGGTTTTGTCAGACATTTAAAGCACAGAAAAATGCCATGTTATTTCAACGGTTAGAGTGCAGAAAAAGATGGAGAAGATTTTTTTTACTCCTTTTATACAGTTCTAATAACCTTGATAGAAAAAGAAGTCAATGATAGAATACAGAAGAAAACTCTTTTGGCCACTCTCACGAATTAGCATGCCCTTTTTGGGTCTGGATTTTTCACTTAACACTGTTGGGAGGCAGTCCCTTGTGGGTTTCATTTTTGTCTATCTTTTGAGCAGAGGGAGTGCCTGCCTTTGTTCTAGACTATTTTTGTGTGGATGTTTGTATAGCGTGCATCCCTGCAAGACAGAGGCACTGTCTCTCCCCAGGGCAAAGGTCAGGTGTGCTTACTGTCTCTTATAAGAGATTTGGGTCCCCTAAACCAGTGGTCCCCAACCTTTTTTGGGCCACGGATCGGTTTAATGTCAGAAAATATTTTCATGGACCGGCCTTTAGGGTGGGACAGATAAATGTATCACGTGACTGAGAAGACAAGCGTCAAGAGTGAGTCTTAGACAGATGTAACAGAGGGAATCTGGTCATTTTTAAAAAATAAAACATCATTCAGACTTAAATATAAATAAAACGGAAATAATGTAAGTTAGTTATTCTTTCTCTGTGGACCGGTACCGATCCGCGGCCTGGGGTTTGGGGACCACTGCCCTAAACTCAGGGACCCTGTCCTGTAACACAGCTGACTGTGTTATATGTAAGCATCATACGGCTCTTTTCAGGTTATCCTTTGAAAGTGAAGGTCAGGACTGGTGCAAATGCTGGTCCTCTGCTATTACTCAATGCTATTGCTGTGACTAATGAGCTGTCTTGTGTCTGAGACCCAGGAGTCTTTCTGTCTTCTGCCAGCATCCTTGAATCTGTGACAGGCCCACTTAGCATGCAAGTAGAGCAAAGTCTGCGACCCTCTCCAGTTCTCAGCAAACATGTTTTGGGGAGTCATTTATATTGTTGCATTTATTAGGAGTTCAATCTTTTTTATTGCTTAGTACTCCATTGTATAGAAATACATCACACTTTGTTTATTCATTCTGTTAATTGACATTTGAGTTTATAGTTGGGGGCTATTATTTCCAAAGCTGCTTGAAATATTCTCGTATAAATCTTTCTGTGGACAGGTCTTTGCATTTCTCCTGGGTAAATACCTGAAAGTGAAGTGGCTGGATCATAGGGAAAGTATACATTTAACCGTTTAAGAAACTGCCAGGATGTGAGGGTGATCTGGCTGCGACTTCTGTGACCCCCATGGATCTCCAGGGTTGATTCGACTGATCTGGCTGGCTAGGCGGGTGTCCCCTTCCTCCCTCACTGGTCCATGAGTGTCCCTCCTGAAGCTGTGCACTCAGGCGAAGAGGACGACCTTCCCCGATAGAGGAGAGGACCATTTTTCCATCAAGGGTATATGAGTAGATGCGCTCCCCTGCTAGAGCCTCTAAACAAGCTCTCAGGAAACTGCCAAACAGGTCTCCACTGTAACATTCCCATCGACAATGTGACAGATTCTAATGGCTTCATATCCTGGCCGGTATTGGGAGTTACCAGTCTTTA